>NC_041231.1:4333648-4358874 GCF_002837175.3 Physeter macrocephalus
GGGAATAGGGGGGGCGAAGGAGGGAGCCGAGGTGAAGAGAGCGGGAGGCGAGGGAGAAGGGAGCGGAGGGACCGGGTAAGAGGCTCCGAGAACCGGGGCCGACTTCGCGGCCGGGGAGGCCTGGTGGCCCGGCCCGCCCCCGCCCCTCACTTGCACGCTCGCGCCCCCGGCACCTCTCCCCGCCTCCCCTCACCCCGGGGCCGGCCGCCGCTCGGCGCGCACGAAGCCCCTCTCTCGGAGCTCGGGGCCAGCGCAGCCTCACCGTGGAAGTCGCCCGTGTCGGCCACCACGGTGGTGAACTGCTTGAGCTGGTCCAGCGCGCTCTCCATCCTCTGCCGCTTTACCGGGGACCCGGACATGGCAAGCGGCGGCGGGCGCGGGCAGCCCACAATGCCCCGCGGGCCCTGCCCGCGGGTGCGGCCAATCCGAGCGCGGCGCCGGAAGGCGGGCCTGCGCGCCTGCGCCCGGGAGAGGCCCCGCCCCCGAGACGGTGCCCCGCCCCTCTGAGCTGTACCTGACCTGGGCGGCTGAGGTCTCCCGGGAGATGCGCCTCTAGGGCGGTGCCCCCGGAGCGATACGCCCCCCGGGGCGATGTGTTCCCCAGGGCGGCGCTCCCGGAGCGACGAGTGCCTCCAGGAGAAGCGTCCCGGAGACGGTGCCCCGCCCCCGGGGCGGTGCCCTCAGAGCGTTGGTTTCCCCCGGAGGGATGCGGCCACCCACAGCTGTGACCCCGGAGTGATGCCCCCTTCCAGTGATTCACCCCTCCAGTGATGCGCCCCTTGGGGCAGTGATACCCAGAGTGATGCGCCCCCTCCGGAGCCGTGCCCCCCCTGGAGCGAAGCACCCCCAGGGGTGCTCCTCGCCCCCGCCTCCCGCGAGGAGTTAAGGCTGAGGGTTAAGCGGAGTCACAGGGAGACCTAGACGCCCCAGACCCTGCATCTCGGCCGGGGCCTTCGGGGACCATGAAAAGGGCCGCTGGGGGTGTGGGCCTGGGTCTGGGTTGTCCCCCCTGTTTCCCAGCCCTCCTGAGGCCTGGGGTGCGCAGGGTGCACGTCCTCCTCTCAGGCCTGGCTGCTCCTCCAAGCCCTCCTAGGTCAAACTGGGCCTGGTGCCTGGGGAGGGGCTGGGAGAGGTGAGGTGGCCTGAAATCAGGGCCTGTGGTTTCGTTTTCTCCTGCAGATCCAGAGCCCCAGGATGGGCCTTTGATTCTGGGAACCCAGATCTGGGAATCTGCCCCAGAGAAGTAGTACTAAGTTCAGAAGTGTGAAATAAAATTCACATTTTATGGCAAGACAAGAAAAATTTAAACATGAAAAATTTTCTCTGCCCTTTGGCCCCCTCTCTCCCCCCACTGTGCATTGTCTATCTGCATTATGCATGGACCATCCTCCCCCATAGGCAGAAATACCTGCTCAGGGACTTCCCTGGTGGCGCAGTGGTTAAGAATCCGCCTGCCAATGCAGGGGGCACGGGTTCGAGCCCTGGTCTGGGAAGATCCCACATGCCGTGGAGCAACTAAGCCCGTGCGCCACAACTACTGAGCCTACGCTCTAGAGCCTGCGAGACACAACTACTGAAGCTTGCGTGCCTAGAGTCCGTGCTCCACAACAAGAGAAGCCACCACAATGAGAAGCCCGCAACGAAGAGTAGCCGCTGCTCGAGGCAACTAGAGAAAGCCCGTGTGCAGCAACGAAGACTCAACACAGCCGTAAATAAATAGATAGATAGATAGATAGATAGATAAATAAATAAATAAAATCCACCCCGGGCTCGATCCCTGGTCCGGGAAGACCGACATGCCGCGGAGCAACTAAGCCCATGAGCCACAACTACTGAGCCTGCACTCTAGAGCCCACAAGCCACAACTACTGAGCCTGTGAGCCATGACTACTGAAGCCCGCGTGCCTAGAGCCCGTGCTCCACAACAAGAGAAGCCACTGCAATGAGAAGCCCACGCACCGCAAAACGAAGAGTAGCCCCCGCTCACCATAACTAGAGAAAGCCCGTGTGTAGCAAGGAAGACCCAATGCAGCCAAAAATTAAATTAATTAATTAATTTTTTTAAAAAAGAAAGAAATCCCTGCTCAACCATAAAGAGCAACATTCTCCTAGCATCAGCAAGACAACTCCTTAAAAGATAACATTTCTTCTTGACCTTGTAAGGGGCCACAATGACACTTAGGTCTGGATTGTGTAAACTGTTGATAATACATCATTTAATATACAGTCCTCTGTCTCAAAAAACTTGTAAAACTGTGCCTGGACTTCTAATGGGTGGAACAGTTCTTGGAGCTTTCTGAGGGACTATTCCTGAGGTTTTAATCCTCAATTTGGCTCAAATAAAATTTTCCATTTCTTTCTTAGATCAACTGATTAATTTTTCATCAACAGAAGGTGTCCCAAGAGAATTAAGTACGAAATCAGTCGTAGGAAATGTAACTGCTGGTCGTTATGAGATTGCTTGTCTTTCTCTCTTTGAATTGAGTTCTTTGTATATTCTCGATTAAGTCTTTTGTCAGATGTGTATGTATTGCAGATATCTCCTCCAAGTCTGTGGCTTACCTTTTCATTTTCTTAACAGTGTCTTTGATGAGTTTTAATGTTGCTGAAGTTTAATATATCAATTTTTAATTTTATGGTTAGTGCTTTTTTAAAAAATTTATTTATTTTTGGCTGCGTTGGGTCTTCGTTGCTGCACGCGGACTTTCTCTAGTTGCGGGGAGAGGGGGCTACTCTTCGTTGCGGTGTGCGGGCTTCTCATTGCGGTGTGCGGGCTTCTCATTGCGGTGGCTTCTCTTGTCATGGAGCACGGGCTCTAGGCGCGCGGGCTTCAGTAGTTGTGGCACACGGGCTCAGTAGTTGTGGCTCGCGGGCTCTAGGGCGCAGGCTCAGTAGTTGTGGCGCACGGGCTTAGTTGCTCTGCGTCATGTGGGATCCTCCCGGACCAGGGCTCGAACCCATGTCCTCCGCGTTGGCAGGCGGATTCTTAACCACTGCGCCACCAGGGAAGTCCCGGTTAGTGCTTTTTTTGGTATTTTCTCTTAAAAAAGAAAGTCTGTGTGTACTCCAAAGTGACAAAAATATGTTCCTATGGGTTCTTTTTTTAAAATAAATTTATGTATGTATGTATGTATGTATTTATTTATTTATTTTTGGCTGTGTTGGGTCTTCGTTGCTGCGTGTGGGCTTTCCCTAGTTGCGGCGAGCAGGGGATACTTTTCGTTGCAGTGCACGGGCTTCTCATTGCAGTGGCTTCTCTTGTTGTGGAGCATGGGCTCTAGGAGCACAGGCTTCAGTAGCTGTGGTGCGCGGGCTTAGCTGCTCTGCGGCATGTGGGATCTTCCTGGACCAGGGCTCAAATCCGTGTCCCCTGCATTGGCAGGTGGATTCTTAACCACTGCACCACCAGGGAAGTCCCCCTATGGTTTCTTCTAGAGATGTTTCAGTTTTGGCTTTGATGTTAGGGTCTTTGATGAATCTCAAATTGGTTTTGTCTGTGTTATGAGGTAGATGTCAAGAGTCATTTTTCTCCACTTGTCTTATCACTCGTTGAAAGGACCTTCCTTTCTCCACTAAAATGCAAAAATGGGAAATACAATTCACAGAAGAAGAGATATTCTATTCATCAGAGAAATGCAAATCAAAGCCACAATGAGATGTCTCCATTCTCTCACTCAAATAGTGAAAATTGAAAAAACTGACAATACCAAGTGCTGGTGAGGACGTGGCACAACTGGAATGAACACACTGCTGTTGGGGATGCAAAATGGCACCAAAAGAACTGTTTGGAAAACGATTGGGTGTTTTCTCATAAAGTTAAGCATGCACTGGGAATTCCCTGGCAGTCCAGTGGTTAGGACTCCACGCTTCCACTGAAGGGGGCACGGGTTTGATCCCTGGTCCTGGTCAGGGAACTAGGATCCCGCAAGCCTAGCGGTGTGGTCAGAAAAAAAGAAGAGTTAAGCATGTGAACCAGTCCTCTCACTCCTCAGAGAAAAACATTTGCACAAAGATTTGCACACAGATAATCACAGCAGCTTCACTGATTAAAGCCCCAAACTGGAAACAACCCAAATGTCCATCAGCAGAAGCTCCATGCCGGGGAGCTACCTGACCATGAAAAGTAATGGGCTAGTGACCCCTGCAGCAACTCAGAAAAATCCCACAAGTGTTCTGGTGAGTGAAAGGAGCCAGACACTAAAGATTCCATTTCTGTAAAGTTCAAGAACGGCTGACTGCTCATGGTGATACCAGTCCCCACAGTGGCTGACTCAGGGGAGGCCAGAACAGAAGGAGAAAAAGCGTTACCCAGCCGAGCTTGGGTCTTGCTCGCCTGCTGAGCAGCAAAGCCAATCACCTGACACAGGGTTGTGGTGAAGGAAAGTACAGCGCTGATTGCAGGGCTAAGCAGCTAAGCAGCTAAGCAGGAGAACGGGCAGCTCCTGCTCAAAGACGCCAACTCTCCGGAGGCAGGATCAGCGCGTGGACTTTCTTCTGATTGGTTGGTGATGAGGTAACAGGGTGACATTTCAGAAATCTCAGTCTTCAGCCTTCTGGTTCCAGCCAGTCTGGGGTCTACAGGCTTGTGGTCTGCAGGTAAGTCAACATCCACCCAGGCTGCGGGTGTCTTAGTTCCTGAAGAACAGCCCAAAGAATTCCATCAGATTGTTGTGAAAATCCCTTGAGGAGGAGCTAAGGTTCAGTTTTATCCTGAACTGACTGTTGTCTTTACTTTTCTTGTTTAGCTGCTTCTCCCTCACTTCCCTAATTAGTAACTGCCTGTCCCTGCTCTTTGAACTCAGGAAGGGCTTGGCAGGCTAGAGCCTTTTTCTACAAACAAGAAATGAGGGACACAGAGGGGCTTTTGTACCCGGGAGGGCCCCGCAGGGTCCTGCTTGGTTTCAGAAGGGGGACCAGGGAGTTTTCTGGGGTGGTGGGAGTGTTCTACAGCTGAGGTTTCAGAGTGAGGCAGGACCACCAGCATCACCTCCCCCTGGGAACTTTCTGAAAAGTCTGTTTTCCGGCCGCCCACAAGGCCTTTCTGATTCTGGTGCAGGCCAGGGTCTGAGAACCTCAGGGTAGTGGTCACTCAGTGTAGACAAGGAACAAAACACAACAAAATACAGACCCTCGGAAACAACACCTGCCTGGCATCTACTGGTTCCCCAGTACACGACATCCTGGGGTAGAAGGTTGCAAAGATGTGGGGCAGAGTCTGCTGAGCAGTTGCCTGGCGGGGGCGTCTCTCCAGGGGTCCCTCTCTCTGCCTTTTTGCCACATGGGCCCCACCCAGGGGAGGGGGGAAAGGGGAGACTCCAGGAGAAGGAGTGGGCTTGTTTGCCTGCAGGAGGCTCCACCCTGGCTGTGTTCCAGTGGGCACTCACCCCCTTGGCCTCAGCCAGGTCCTCAGCGCGATTCAGATCTCTGTGGGCTGAATCTCAGTTGATGGCGGCCCATTTCCCAGAGGTGCAGATGAGTAGCTGGGCCAGGCAGGGGGAGGGGGCCTGGCCAGGCAGGGGCTCCCGGGGCCATGGTCACTTCCAGGCGCTGCGGGGCCGGGCCAGGAGGGAGGTGTCGACAAACGTGGCCCCTGACACCGTGATGACTCAGGGAACACCAGAAGTTCCTTCCAACCTTGTGATGAAATACAATTTATATTTTATGACAGGACAAGAAAAATTTAAAGAGAAAACTATTCTCCACCCGCTTGGGCCTCCTCCCTCCCCTTTGAGGCGCGTTGTGCATCTGCATTAACCTGACCTCCTTAGGGGACCACATTCCTTCTTAATCTTGTAAAGGGTCACCGATGACACATTAGCTTCGTACGCTTTATCCGTGCAGATCTGGGTTGTGTAAACTGTCAACACATCATGTAACCCTTTGTTTCAAAAACTTGAGCCAAAGTTTCAAGTTTCAAGTTTCAAGAGGTCTAACTGTGCTTTGACCTCTGATGGGCAGAATAGTCCTCAGAGCTTTCTGAAAGGCTGTGTCCTGGGTTATAATCCTCAGATTGGCTCAAAAAATTTCTTTTTCTATGTCATTCTTAGATTGACTATTTTTTAAAAATATATTTATTTATTTATTTGGTTGCACTGGGTCTTAGTTGCAGCAGGCAAACTCTCATTTGCAGCATGCATGTGGGATCTAGTTCCCTGACCAGGCATTGAACCCCAGCCCCCTGCAGTGGGAGCGTGGAGTCTTATCCACTGCACCACCAGGGAAGTCCAGATTGACTACGGGTTAGTGTTTTCATTGACACTTACGTGGGGGGCCGTGACGCCCAGGGAACTGCGGCCTGGCGGGTGTTTACCACGCACTGAATCAGAGAAGGTGGGATGCACCTGTCTGCAAGCCTGAAACACCATCCACAGCTTCCCTCGTCCTCCCATGATTACCGGCTTTGCCATTAAAACCCCCAAATCACCACCAGCCCTGCCAGTCACCGGGACGCGTCCCAGGGACACTGGGAGCCTCGCTTCCCACGTGTGCTGGGCTCGGGCTGCTCTGCGGGCCCGAACTCTCGCTGGAAGGCCGGCAGTGCCAGGCCTGGACCGAGAGGGTACCCAGCAGGAGGCCAGGAGCAAGGGGGTGGCTGTGAAGATGGTGAGGAGTGATGGCTGACGTCCCCCTCCACCGACTCCATGACCTTAGGGTGCTGGTGTGGCTCAGGAAGGGGGCCTCCGGAGCCCTGGAGAACCCACAGGTGCTGTATCGCTACATGGCCGCTCTAACGCAAACCCAGAGGGTGGCTGCGTGGGGCCAGTGGCAGGTGTAAGTTTGGGGAGACGAGGTACAGCTAAAGCCTCAGGGTCACAGAAGGAGCGAGGTGTGGGGCGAGAGCGGGGGCTGGGGACAGGGCCGCGGGGGGCCGGCTGGCTGGCTCTGACTGCTCCAGAGGGGCCCGGTGCCTGGCTCAGCCCCTTCCCAGGCGGTGGAAGGTAGGGATAACCCCAAGGTGCTCTTGCATGGGCTGCAGGAAACCTCCCAGGAGCCTTGGTGCCCCCCGGGGGTCCCCACCCAGGTGCCCACCCCACTGATCCCTGATCCCTGGGGACAGGCCAAGGGTCAGGCTGGGTCAGTGGGCAGGAGCCTGCCCTGGGGCGGTCCAGCCTCACTGCGGCCGTACGGGCCAGCGTGTACAGGGAGGGCTCCAGGACTCCTGTTCCAGCAGCACCAGGACTGTCCTGTGGCCCAGCCAGGGCCATGGCACCATCCACTGGGAACCTGGTCGGATGCCTGGAGGCAAAGAGAGGGTGGCAGCGGCTGCCTGGACGCCAACTGGGAGCACATGGGGCAGAGGCCGTGGGCCTGTGAGTGGTGGGGCATCAGGGAAGGCCCCCCTGAGAAGCTGGCCTTTGAGCAGATGCCAGGGCCTGGGGGAGAGCCAGGCAGGGCGCTGAGGACGGGACACAGCCAGTGCAATGGCTCTAGGCCAGAGTCGCCACCTGTCGTAAGAACTGCACGAGGTTGAGGTCTGGAGCAGTGGGGGGATCCCAGGCCTCCCTGAAGACTTGCGTCAGGACCCTGGAGGGCTGGGAGCAGAGGACGGCTAGGACTCGGGTTTGTTTGTTTGTTTATTCGGTACGCAGGCCTCTCACTGCTGTGGCCTCTCCCGTTGCAGAGCACAGGCTCCGGACGCGCAGGCTCAGCGGCCATGGCTCACGGGCCCAGCCGCTCCGCGGCACGTGGGATCTTCCCGGACCGGGGCACGAACCCGCGTCCCCTGCATCGGCAGGCGGACTCCCAACCACTGCGCCACCAGGGAAGCCCCAGGACTCAGGTTTTAAAGGAGCCCTCTGGTGCTGTGTTGGGACAGACTTAGGGGCAAGGGTGGAAGCTGGAAGCCGTGAGGGGCCACTGCTCTCCCTGGGGGCAGGGACAGGGACCAGAGGTTGGTCATGATGGAGTGGGTGCACGGTGGGGAGAGGCAACCACTGACTGCCCGTTCGCCCTGGCCAGGCGTGACAGTAACCGCTTGCACAAGCTGTCTTACAACAGGAAGTTCTAGTAAGGAATAAGGAACTAAGAAGCTACCACCAACCGGAAGACCTCGGGAAAGGTCAGAAGGAGAGAGGAGACTCCAGTCCCCATGTCCTACCAGCCTCTCAGAATCCTCCTCCCTGGACTCTGTCTTGGCTGAGCGACGGGCACGCGACCAGGAAAGACCCTGAGTCAGAGTGATTGGCCAGAGACAACCCGGAAACTAACCCCCCCACCATAAAACCCCAGACTGCGAGCCACGTGGCAGAGCCGTCCTCCTGGGCTCCCTCACCCCGTTACCCCCGCCGCTGTCCACCCGGGCGCCCCTTCCCAATAAAGTCTCTTGCTCTGTTGGCACGTGTGTCTCCTCGGACAATCCATTTCCTAGTGTTAGACAAGAGCCCGCTCTCGGGCCCTGGAAAGGGTCCCCCTTCCCTGCAACACCAGGACAGCCAGCTGCTGAAGTCCTGCAGGCTGTCGGGGAGGGAGGGCATCAGGTGGGGGCAGGGGTCTCTGATTTGGGGGGGGTCTTGGTGCTGAATGCGAAGCAGCAGTGGAGTTAGTGGTCTGGAGCTCAGGGCGGGGGCTGGGCTGGAGAAACATGTTTGAGGGGCACTGGGTGGGGCATCTGAAGCCAGGAGGCCGGAGGGACCACTCAGAGGTTGGCGGGGGAGATGGAGGAGGACCAGGGCCCAGGCAAAGGTCGGGCCTGGACCTGGGAGGAGCTCCTGGAGAACCGGATGCCCTGGGGTGGGGGAGGGGCACTCCAGGGCCTGGGGTGTGGCCTGCAGTTGGGACCTCAGTGCTGACCTTGCCCAGGGCAGCTGCGGTGGAGGGTGGGAGGGAGAAGGGGGGATGGGGTGGACCCTCGAGGCTGTTGGGGGTCTGCTGTGAAAGGAGCAGGGCTAGTGAGGGCTGGGATCCAGGGCACGCACGCAAGCGTGGCCTCTGTCACCAGACAGGACGTCAGGGGTGGTGGGAGGAAGGGCAGCAACCTGGGCAGAGACGGGCAGTAGGCAGACGGCTGTGGCACGGGGCGGGGGGCGGCGCTCTGCAGACCACTCTGCATCCTCTGGGATGCTGCAGGAAGCAAGGCCACCAGCCAAGATGGTCGGGGCACTGGGGGAGGGGGGACGGGGTGTGGGCCGGTGAGATGGCGCAGCCCTAGATGTGGCTGGTGCGTGCAGCCTCCCGTTCCTCCTCTGGCTCTGCTGGGCAGGTGTGGGCGGGCCGGAAGGTGGATTTAACCTCTGGGGTTCAGTGGGGGAAAGGGAGCTGCTCAGGGAGAGGAGGGCCATGTGGACACAGCAGGTGAGGCGAGAAGGGCAGGGCCTGGGGGAGGGGTCGGGTGGGGTGTTGAGTCAGGTGAGCAAGGGCCGGGCGTGCAAGGTGAGTCAATCAGGCGACGGCAATAGTAACAACGACGGACGGGAACCAGAGCTCACCTGTCTACGCTGCCTAAGAGATTGTCCTGGAGCAGAGCGGCTTAAAACAGCACACATTTCTTTTGTCTCGGTTTCTGCGCGCCGAGAATACAGGAGTACCTTGATTTCTTAAACATGACACCAAAAGCACAGGCAATAAAAAAAGGTACGAGGGACTGATCTCAGGTGGCCTCGGCCTGCAGAGGCATGAAGCGGGATCTCGGTGAGAGTGCGGAATCCTAACCACTGGACCATGAGGGCCAGTGGCCAGTGACAGGGCCCTGGCTTGTCTGCTTTGTAGAAATGAAGTTCAACAAAGAGACAGAAAGTACAGAAAAGTGTTTATCAGGAGGAAAAAGAGTGCGTGTGGACAGACACACGGGCGGGCTGACAGGGAGAGTCATGCCCTCGTGGTGGTTTGGATCACTTATATGGGGCATTTCTTCCGGGTTTCCTCTGGTCAGTCGTCTCGCCCTGCCTGGCTCTGAGTCTGTATTTGGTTTATCTCAGGCTCCTCCCCTGTTGTACATCTCTTAGCCAAGATGGATTCTAGCGCAGAGGCATGTGGGTAGGTTGACACCACCTATTACCGGGTGGCGCCCCCTCCCTTTTTGGTCCCTGAGGAGCCTTTCTGCACGTGTGGAGTCAGGAAGGTCTCCTGGACCTCGAGAATGAGGAATATGTGGTCTTTACCTCTTATCTGGACAGGACTCGGCTCCTCTCTGCTCCAGCCATTCTCTTTATCTTGGAGCATCCGTCCACAGGGGACAGACTCCAGCTGCCCAGCCGGGGGCCCATCTATCGCCTGCCTCAGAACTACATCAAAATTTAACACTTCAGGACTTCCCTGGTGGCACAGTGGTTAAGAATCCGCCTGCCAATGCAGGGGACACGGGTTCGAGCCCTGTTCCGGGAAGATCCCACATGCCTCAGAGCAACTAAGCCCGTGCGCCACAACTACTGAGCCTGCGCTCTAGAGCCCTCGAGCCACAACTACTGAGCCCATGTGCCACAACTACTGAAGCCTTTGCGCCTAGAGCCTGTGCTCCGCAACAAGAGAGGCCACCGCAATGAGAAGCCCGTGCACAGCAAGGTACAACGAAGAGTACGTACAACGAAGCCCGTACAACAAAGAGTAGCCCCCACTCGCCACAACTAGAGAAAGCCCGTGCACAGCAACGAAGACCCAACACAGCCAAAAATAAATAAATAAACAAATAAATTTTTAAAAAATTTAACACTTCGCATCAAAGGACACAATCAACCGGGTGAAAAGGCAACCCATACGAAGTGAGAGAGTGGCATGGACATATATACACTACCAAATGTAAAATAGATAGCTAGTGGGAAGCAGCCACATAGCACAGGGAGATCAGCTCGGTGCTCTGTGACCACCTAGAGGGGTGGGATAGGGAGGGTGCGAGGGAGACGCAAGAGGGAGGAGATATGGGGATGTACGTATACGTATAGCTGATTCACTTTGTTATACAGCAGAAACTAACACATCATTGTAAAGCAATTATACTCCAATAAAGATGTTAAAAAAGAAAAGGCAACCCATGAGTATAGGAGAAAAAAAATGTCAAATCACTATATCTGATGAGGGATTTGATGAGGGATTGATATCCAGAATGTATGGAGAACTCCTAAAACTCAACAACAAAAACCAAACAACCCGAAGGTGGCCAATAAACACACGAAAAGATGTCCGATGTCACCAATCACCAGGGAAACGCAAACTACAACCACAGAGAGATATTACCTACACCCATAATGATGGCTATTCTCAGAATACCAGAAAACAAGTGCTGGCGAGGATGTGGAGAAATTGGAACCCTCCTGCACTGTTGGTGGGAAGGTAAACTGGTTCAGCCACTATGGAGAACAGTATGGAGGTTCTTTAAAAAACAAAAGATAGAGCTACCACGCGATCTGGCAACCCCACTTCTGGGAGTATCCTGTCGACCAAAAAACAGCGCAGGAAGCTGCAAATTAGAAAAGAGGGTTTACGTGGGTCTTAAGGGTTACGGTTCAGGAGATACAGACTCGGGTAAAACTGAAAGTGTTCTGGGGAAGAGGGAGAGTCAGGGCCTTATAAAGACAAAAGCCACCAGGTTGTAAAGTTGTCTGCTGAGAATTGTGGTTGACTCTGAGGCGAGTCGGGAAATATTTGTCCTTAAGGAATCACGAGTTATCTTAGGGCGAGGGTCGGATAAGTCTTGTGAGTTTCTGGCAGGTGCTCTGGATACCTGCATTAGGACAGTGAGTGGTCAAACGGTCTGATTCCATCCAGGCTGAGATGTGCATAAGCCTCACTACCTCAATGGCTCCCCGGCTGAATTTTCAAGTGTGCTTTTAGCAAACCCCACCCCATTTTTATTTTCCTTCCACAATCCCCAAAAGACTTGAAAGCAGAGCCTCGAGCTATGTCTTCACCCATGTTCACCCATCATTCACAACAGCTAAAAACTGGAATCAACCCAAGTGTCTGATGACGGATGAATGGATAAAAGACACATGGTACAACCATACATGATATTGTGATTTATAATCAATACATACTTTGTGTCCCTATTTCTTGGCAGACAGCTCCCAGAGCCCTCTGCATTTCCTAAGAGCAACGGGAGCATCTTTTGTTACAATATTTGGTATTTTGGCCTCAGTTCCTAAAATCACTTCAGAGCCCTGAAGGTGAAATGGGTGGGTGTCTTGTTATTCATAACAAGCCTCTTACAACTACACTGAGTTTATGTTAATGAGGTGACTATTGGAAATTCCCTAAGGATGGGGATATGGTTGCCAGGGGAACCGACCACAATTAGAGGGTTGGCGCCTCCATGACAACCCAAAAGGAGGGGGTTCAGAGAGCTGCCAGGTTGGTGAGCCAGAAAACTTCCACGTGCCAGGCCCTAAACCCCACAGGGACAGAAGCTCCTGTATTGAGAACCCTTCCAAACCTCGCCCTATATACATATCTCTTCACCTGGCTGTTCATTCATATCCTTTACTATCCCTTATAATAAACCCACGATCTAGTAAGTAAACTGGTTTCCTGAATTCTGTGAGCCACTCTAGCAAGTCAATCCAACCAGAGGAGGGGGTCGTGGGAACTTCCGATCTGTAGTCAGTTCGTGAGAAGCACAGGTGACCTTGGATTGGCGGCTGAGGTGGGGTCTCTCTTTCTTGTCTCTGAGCACCTCTCCTGTGGGTTCTGCAGCTTCTGTCTCTCCCGCTCCCCACCCCCCTGGGTACCCCAGCACGGCCTGGTGGTACCCTGGGCCTCAGCCGCATCCACTCTGCCCATGTGAGAGGTGAAAGTGGTTTCTGTGCCTTTTCTGATGGCCGAGTTCAAGTCTCTGCTCAAGGACGGTCACACAGAACACCCTCCCCAGCTTTGCCCACTTCCTGGCTCTGTCCTTGGCTGTCAGTCTCCCAGTAGATTCCATATCAACGATTCTTATGCTTTTGGGCCTCAGGACACTTTTATTATTTATTTAAAAATTTATTTATTTATAAAAATATTTATTCATTTATTTATTTATTTTAGTCACGCTGGGTCTTAGCTGTGGCACACAGGATCTTCTTTGTGGCATGCATGTGGGATCTAGTTCCTCAACCAGGGATCGAACCCGGGCCCCCTGCGTTGGGAGTGTGGAGTCTTATCCACTGGACCACCAGGGAAGCCCCCTCAGGACAGTTTTAAACTCTTAAAAATTACTAAGGTCCCCAAAGAACTTCTACTTATGTGTGTTATCCATCCATATTGACTGTATTAGAAAATAAAACTATGAAAAGTTAAAGACGTGCATTTATTCTTCCTTTTAAAATAATGATGACAGGGCTTCCCTGGTGGCGCAGTGGTTAAGAATCTGCCTGCCAATGCAGGGGACATGGGTTCGAGCCCTGGTCTGGGAAGATCCCACATGCCGTGGAGCAACTAAGCCCGTGCGCCACAACTACTGAGCCTGCGCTCTAGAGGTCTCGAGCCACAACTACTGAGCCCACGTGCCACAACTATTGAAACTCGAGCGCCTGGAGCCCGTGCTCCACAACAAGAGAAGTCACCGCAAGGAGAAGCCCGCTCTCGAGCCACAACTACTGAGCCCACGTGCCACAACTATTGAAACTCGAGCGCCTGGAGCCCGTGCTCCACAACAAGAGAAGTCACCGCAAGGAGAAGCCCGTGCACCACAACAAAGAGTAGCCCTGCTCGCTGCAACTAGAGAAAGCCCGTGCGCAGCAATGAAGACTCAGCACAGCCAAAAATAAAATAAAATAAAATAAATAAATAAATTAAAAATAATAAATAAATAAATAAAATAATGATGACAGACTTGTAGAAAACCGTCTATACCGTGGTTTACCTCAGCTGGTCCTCTCAACTCACTTCCAACCCTTCAAGTGCTCACCAGTCCTGAACGAATTATGTCTTGAATGTGCCTAATTCTAATCCAGACCCCAAACCTCACACACACCTGACCCTTGCCCCCCAGATCCTGCTAAGACTCTCAAGGTAGCTAAGCCACGTAGCTTTATCCATCTGTCCCTTGGTAGCATTTTGGGGAGCCAGCATTCAACACATAAAGAATAGATTTCTGTGAGAAATAGTTTTTTAAAAATTCAGCGAGAAGAGCGGCATGCATACACGTTTCCGCGAATCTCCCTGACGTCAGGCTTCTCAGCGGCAGCTGGACGTCGTCACCACGTCTGCCTTCGGTCAGTTGGGAAACGTCGTCTTGGTCGACGCATCCGGAGAAAATCCGGCCTCGCCCAGACTTGCAGCTGGAAAGGCAGGAGCACGCGAACAGCCTCTTGGGGTCCTCGCGGACTTTCTCCTCTGCTCCGACACCAAACCCCAGCACGTGGCGTCTCTCGGGGCGGCTGCAGTCTGGACCGGGAGCCCACCCCGTGCACGGCTCCCTGGGGCCCCGGGGAGCCTCGGTCCATCTCGCTGCGTGGACGGGTCTCTGGCCGCCGTGATGCTGTAACGTGGCGCATCGGTCGTTTGGAAAACGCTGGTTCAGAGTCTCCCGTTCCGCGTCCGCGTGGAGCTCGCACCTCCATCACACGCTCGGAGAAAGGCCCTCAGGTCGGGAAGCTGTCTCGCTGATGCTGGCAGGTTCCAAAACTCTCACTCCCACTGGAGAGCTCGAGTTTACCGTGGCCACAAAGGCTGTCCGCTGCTTTTCTCATTTTGGAGGAAACGTCTGCCAAGAACCCCGGTGCGCACGACGACGGCCCGTCCGGCAGTGGTTCTCAGCCCTCGCCCGTCGCCCGGGCCCAGCGCAGCGGGACGCTCGCGCCACCCGACCCCTCACGCGCCAGGGCCCAGACTGAAGTCAGTTCCATTCGGAGCGTCTGCTGAAAGCGCTTCTCTCCCTGGGAGAGTGTGTGGGGAGGACGGGGGGATCCTTGCTGCGCGGCCAACAGCTTCACCCACTGGGGCTTTTGCACCATCTGTGCCACGGGAGCCCAGTGAAAACGGCAGCTCACCTGGTGTTAGCTTCCGAGTCTGCGGTAACAAAGTATCATAACCTGCACGGCTTAAACACCAGGAATTCACTGTCTCCCAGTCCTGGAGACTGGGAGTCCAAGGTCAGGTGTGGGCAGGGTTAGCCTGGCTACGGCTGAGGGAGCATCTGGTCCAGGCCCTCCCCTGCCTTGGTGGTCTGCTGCAATCTTTGATGCTCCTCCTCTTGTAGAAGCAGCAGCCTGATCTCTGCTTCCATCTTCAGGTTAGGGTTAGACGTCTCTGTGTGTGCGTCTATGTCCGAATGTCCCTTATTTATAAAGGTACTAGTCATGCTGGGTCAGGACCCACCCTCGTCACCCCATCCTACATGCATTTGGGGGGATACAATTCAATCTGCAATATACTGCTGTCTTGTTATGCAGCTTGTTTAGCTTTCAGGCCCCCGGGACCTGTGGAGCCCACCTGGAACGCCGTGCAGTCAGGGCGGTTTAACTACTGAACGGGTCGAGAGCCCCTCAGCTCTACTTTTGCCTCTCGCGTGAGCCTGACGCTTCAGGATGTCAATCACTGTGGGGCCGGGTGGTTAGTAGGGACCCTTTTCATGCTTTCAGTACCGTCCTCGCCTGTGAGGCCGACCCGGCCGAGCACCACCTTCCACAGGTGACAGGTGTGCCCCCCACCTCTATTCTGTGCTATCTTGTGCAGCAACCTTTTGGTGAATCAAATATTTTGAAAACGTTAAAAAGAAAGGAAGGGCTTCCCCGGTGGCGCAGTGGTTGAGAGTCCGCCTGCCGAGGCGGGGGACGCGGGTTCGCGCCCCGGTCCGGGAAGATCCCACGTGCCGCGGAGCGGCTGGGCCCGTGAGCCACGGCCGCTGAGCCTGCGCGTCCGGAGCCTGTGCTCCGCAACGGGAGAGGCCACAGCAGTGAGAGGCCTGCGTACCGCAAAAAAAAAGAAAGGAAAAAGCAAAAGCTCCACCCAGAATGTCATGGGAAGCCGCTCTTGCCTCCTGGCCGGGCCTGTGTACGGGAGGAGAGGAGGGGACTCAGAGCCATGCCACGCTGGTGGGAGGAGGGCCACAAAGACGAGCCTGTCCCCAAGACAGAGACGGCCTTGTTGGGGGGGACATTTGCTGGCGGCACAGCTGGATGCAGAGAGGGTGCTGGGCGGGCAGCTCCCCGCTGTGACGTCCCCGCTCCACCCGTGGTCAGATCCCCCGCAGCCGCCTCCGCTGGGGCTGGTGCCATCCAACCCTCCCTCTTCCCGCTCTGAGGGAGGGGCTCAGCCAAGCAGGGGGCGGCGCAGGGTGTGGGGAGGCTGTCAGGTCCGGGTTCCCCGCTGCTGGCTGTTCTGGACCAGCAGGGTCTGTGGGTTTCTGGAGGAAGGCTGATGGCCTCAGCCTTCCCTTTTCCTCTTGGGCTCCTAGTCTGTGGGGTCCGGCCCAGGCCTGGGAGGACAGAGCCTCCTCTCGTGGCCTGGGGTTAGAGGGAGAACCTTCCTTTCCCAGGGAGAGGGGACCGTGGTGGTCAAGTCTCGGTGTGGCCCAGAAGGCACCAGACACCCCCACTTGCCCTTGACTGGGCTCTGCTGGACAGACTCGGCACAGCACGGCCCGTCCCAGATGGGAGTCGGGGCTTCCGAGGCCTGGCCCAGAGAGGGACAGTCGGCCCACCATCTCCCACCGTGAAAGGCACAACCTGCCTCTGGGGCCAAGCTTCCTGTGGTTGCCCATCAGGCAGAGGCCCGGAACCGAGCCCTCTGGACACCCTGATCCAGGGTGGGTCCACCGGCTGCTTCGGGGATATGCAGGTCAGACGCCCCTGACCTAGCCAGGTGCTAGGGCACCCCGGCCGTCACACACCACAACAGGCAGGGCGGCCAGCAGAGAGCACCAGAGGCCTCCAAGGGTGGGGCCCAAGTTCGCTCATGGCCAGGTGGCCGGGAGCCTGCGTGGTGCAGAGAGCTGCCCCCTGTGTGCTCGGGGACCCCTCCGCTCCTGCACGGACCCCGTCCCAGCTGGCCTCCTGCCCGGCCCTGCAGGCCCACGCCCTCTTCTGGGGCACCTCCCTCAGCTCGGCCTAAGCTCTCTAAATCTAGCTTCCGTCTTGCTCCTGTAACTCATGCCCCCTCCCTCCCTGCAGGTTTGGCAGCCCTGCTCCCCACCGCTCCCAGTCGGGCCTTCCGGACGGACAGCAGTGGGCAGGGCGCCCCCTCAGCCCACAGCTCCCAGGAGTGTCCTCTGGGCCCTTCCGCAAGGGTGTGGAGGGGAGGGTGTCCTGGGGCCCCCGCTTGGTCAAGGGGTGAGCAGCCTCCCTGGGGACAGCGCGCCTCTGCTCAGGAGCTCTTCCAAAGGCGCAGTCCCGGGGGGCTCCAGGTCCCACAGTGACCCCACCCACCTCCAGGAGACAGACACAGGGCTGCTGGGAGACTTAAGTGTTTAATGGTGTGGATTCTGAGCCTTGGTCACCTTTCCTCGCTGGGGCGCGACCCGCAGAGCCCAGGGCTCCGAGACTCCCCCCAGCACACAGCACGCCAGGCAAGGCTGGCCTGAGACTTGCTCAGAGAAAGTTCCCTTCTGGCTCTGCGGAGGAGGAGCGGGCAGGGCTGGGGTGGGGGTGAGGGGTGCCCAAGGCCAGAACTCGGGTGAGTGGTGTTCAGGCCGTCCTTGATCCTCCAGGTGGTGAGGGGAGAACGGCATGCCCCCCACCCCAGTGGGGCCCGGAGTCCCGCACCCCACCCTGGGGGTGCCGTGTGCTGGGTGGGCGCTGAGGGCAATCGCTGGGGGCAAAGGGCACCAGCCCACCCAGTTCAGAGCCAAGGGCAGCTGGGTGGCTGGGGTCTGCTGCCCTGGTGGCCCGCAGCCGGCCACCTGGAGGTATGGGGATGCAGTGGCTGCAGGGGGCCGTGGGGACGGCGGCAGGGCCTGAGTCACCTGCGCTGGGAGGAACCCCTGTGTGGACGGAGGCGGCCAGAGGAAAGGCCCCTGCCCCCTCCCAGGGTGCGTGTGTGGGTTCTGCGGCCTCAGGGAGAGCTGTGGGGAAGGGCGGGACCGGGTCTGGGACCGGCACAGCTCTGGCCTCAGCGGGCGGGCGGACGAGGGGCTGGCACCACCTGGTGGCAAGTTTGGCTACGGTGGGCGTCGGGGCAGGTGGGGAGTGTGGGCCGGGGCACCGCTGAGCCGGAGGACAGGCCCCACGTGCCACGAGGCGGGCGAGCCGGTCCCCAGCCGGCACGTCTCTCCGTCCGAGTCCACGGTCCGAAATACGTACACGTACAAAAGTAATACTCCAGCCGCGGGGGCGGGCCCTGCCGCGCGCGGGCCGTGCGACCTGCCGCGGGCCGTGCGACCTGCCGCAGGCCTAGCTGTCTTCCTCCGCCCGCCACTGGTTCTTGGAATGGAACTTGCTCATGAGCTCCTCCAGCTCCGACCCACCTTGCTGCTTCTGGGGGAGCCGGGGGACCCGCAGGTCAGTGTCCCGCCAGCCCCCCTTCCCGGGGCGCGCGGGGAGCGGAGGGCGGGGCGGCTCACCTCCAGGACGGCCTTCTGCACGGTGAGCTGGCTGTACACGCGGGCGCCCTCCTCCCCGCACACCTTCCGCAGCTCGGCCTTGTTGAGCGAGAAGAGCTGGGGCCCAGTCAGGATGCCCAGGTTCTCCACGATCCTGGGGGCGGGGGGCAGGGGGCGGGGAGGGGGCGTGAGGGCGGGGCCCTGGCCGTGGGCGGGGCGGCCGCCGCGCCCGCCCCCTGCCCGCCCTGTGCGCCCCTCTGCTCACCGGGCGCTGAAGGCCTTGGCTTCCAGCCAGGCGCGGACCTCGCCGGGGCCGGACGCGTAGGTGAGCGGCAGGTGCACCGGCTGGCTGCGCTCCACGCGGAAGTGCCGCGTCGGCTGTGCCTTGATGTGGCTGATCTTCTTGATGAGCTCGTCGTTGACCTCGTCCATGTGCTGCATCAGCTCTGCGGGGCGCCAGGCGGCTCAGGCCTGCCCCGCGCGTACCCGGGGCTCCCTCCCCACCGCCTCCCCCGCTGGCTGTGGGCCCCGCCCCGCCGCCCGTAGGGTCTGGCGGCCCCATCCCTCACCTTCTTTGTTCCCGGCAAAGCCTGGGGACAGCTTGTGGGTTGGGCTGGCAGGACCCCAGTATTTCACCCCCTGCAGGGTGAACAACAGAGGGGGGTGGGGGCGCCATTAGGTCGGTTTATCATCCCTCCCGGCACCCCTCCCAGCCCCTCCCCCCCCCACCTCCCAGGACCTGCCCAGCCCCCCGCCTTCCCAGACTCAGCCCGGAGCCGGGGAGCCCCCGCACCAGCCCCTAGAGCCGAGGGGTCCAGGCTCCGGGCCCGGTCTTTCTCTGGCCCCCGCCCCACCAACCCCCCGCCACCCGGCCTGCCGAGCAGAGCTCCGCCTCACCTGCTCCAGGAGGGCGTCTTCCGGCCCGGTCTCGGCCAGGATGTTGCCCGGCACGTAGCCTGCCTGGCCGCTGCGATTTCGAAGCTTCCACCACTGGTGGTCGTCTTCCAGCACCTGTGGGCGCCGCACCTCTGCCATCACCCCTGACCCACAGCGCCCGCCCCCCCTCCCCCCCCCCCCGCCATAGGCACCAGTGCTGGGTGCTGGGACCGCTGGTGCGAGCCCCTTTTTACCGATGGGCCAGAGGGAGTTCCGGAGTCCTCCCTGAGCCTGCTCCCCCCTCCCCATTCTACACACCCCCTCCAGGTGCCCCTGGCCCACCTGGCCTCCCACCCATCCATAGGGGCCACCCCCCCATCCCTCCCAGCAGCATCCTAAGCCTCTAGCCTGGTTGTGGATATAGATCACCACCCCCCCACCCCCGAGCTGCTCCACTTTCTGTCCCCCAGTGGGTGGCCTGGATTCAGGATGGGCACAAAACTCGGAAAGTGCCTTTTGGGGGCTCCCGGGGTGGGCATGAATGATAAGCCCCTGCTGGACTGGGGGGTCCCCCACCCCCCTCTTGAGCCTGAGCCCAGCCCAGCCCAGGGGCCCTGGGGCTCCCTCCGAGATCCCCAAGACAGGGAGGCCCCTCAGCCAGGCTGTGCTGGGGCGGGTGCCAGGCTGTGGACCCAGAGTGGAGCCCTGGGGTCAGGCAGACCCCTCCTCTGGACAACCACCCGCTCCCTGGCCCCCACTCACCTCCAGGACCTCGTCCTTGAGCACCGACAGCTCGTTCGCGTTGCGGGCTGTGAAGTCGTAGAGGACCTTGACATACTTGGCCATGGCCAGTGCGGGTTCGTAGCCCCTGTGTGGAATGGGAGGGGCTGAGGCTCAGGGCTGGGCTGGGGTCTCTTCCTGGGCCTGGGGGAGGGCCAGGGACAGCAGCTTCCCAGGTGAGTGGCTGCGTCCTGTTCTGCGGCACAGTGGCTGCGGCTGTCAGCTGGGATGGAAACTGTGACAGCCCCGTTGCGTCTGGCGCCCCCCTGCGTGGGGGGGGCAGCGGAGGCGGATAGGATGCAAGGGTCTGTGGGCACAGCAAGGCCTTCCCTGCCCTAGCCTCTAGCTCTGGAGGCCTAGATGTCTCCAGGCCCAGCCCCCCAGGGGATCTAGAGCCAGGCATGTACCCGAGAATCGACAGGCCGTCCCTGGAAAGTGGCTGACCATCGGGGGAGGGCCAGATGCTTTCAGAGCCGTAGCCCCTCCGGCACTGCAGACACGACACAGGGCCGCCCACAAGCTGCAGGGTCCCAAGGTGTCCCAGCTCCTGCACGGAGCAGGCCTGTGCCTGCCACCCGTGCTGGGCCATCCCTTCTGGTCAGTCTGGCCCCTGATCACGAGGGCACCCCTCATACAGGTGCTGGGCTCGGGACCCTGGAGAAGTGGGGGCTCTGGGGCTGGGGCAGCCTCTGGGGCCCTGGTGGGGGGCTGTGTCAGGATTGGCCAGGCTGGACCGGTCAGGGGCTGGAGGTCAAAGGATGAAAATGTTTCTTGAAGGTGGCCCTAGGCCAGGGACCGGGGCATCAGGCTGGTGGGGCACGCTTGTTCAAAACATGGACTCCAGCCCCCTCCCCTCCTGAGACTGAATCCTGGGGTCCGGTGGGTAATGAGCTCCCCAGGCAGGTCCTGGGCCAGGACTGAGAACAGACAGTAGGAGGGGAGGGGAGCAAGGATGGGGACTCCCCCAGGCCCTGGGGCTGTAAGACATGGTCTGTGGAAATGTGTGTGGCCAGAGGGAGAGAGGCCGTTCCACCCAGACCATCAGTCTCCTCCTCGGGCTCTGAGGCTGGGCCTAAATCAGCCCCACCAGGGCAACTGGGATCGCTGAGACCATTTAAGTTCAGTGGTTTAGTAAATTTCTAACCATGATTCTAAAGCATAAACGTGGAGAAACAAAAAGAGATGACATATTAGGTACGTCATCTAAGCACTTTATGGGTGCTTTCGACATTTCCCCCTCAACTGTACACCACAAAGTTGAAAGGAAACCGGGCTCTAGTGTGGAAAGCGTTATTTTGACCGTCGTGAAAAAGGCATTTGCTGCCACCTGGTGGCAGTGTACCCATAGCAGAGCCTCCGTGATTTGAGGGGTGAGCGCCACACTCCCTCACTTTGAGCAGAGCTTACCTGTGAGCATGTGGGGAGCTGACTTGGGGGAGGACGTCTCCCTGGGGTGTGGGCTCAGATGCGAGGCCATGCTTTGGGGAGTTTCTGAAGGACGTGCGGCTCACTGGAGTTGGCTGTGGGGAAGTGGACACCGGGGCTTGGTGTGAAGCAGGGGCTGGGCCAGGAGGGCAGCGCGGCGAGGGCAGTGGGCGGAGGTGGAGTGCAAGCGGGGCTGCGGGCTCTCTGACCTCATCACCGGGGGCTGACGCCAGCCCCTCCACCTCCCAGGGGGCCTCCTGCAGCACGTCCAGGGGTGGCTCCCAGCCGCTCTGGAACTTGGGCACGTAGAGGGGCACCTGCGGCTCCTGAGGCCACTCGGAGCTGGGGGGGGGGAGGTCCTGGAGTGAGCTGTGCCCACCCACCAGAGCTGGCCCCACCCAGGACCCCCAGCCCGCCCGCCGAGGGACCCATCCTGGTGTGCGCCCCATGCCACCACCCTACCGGGGTCGTGTCCAGGTCTCCCCCAGGGACTCCCACAGCGCCATCTCCTTGGGGACCAGGTGGCCGCGCAGGAAGCCCACAGTGTCTCGGGAGAGCAGGGGGCTGTAGACCGAGCGAGCAATGTCTGGGCCACCACAGGTGCTGACGATCTGGGGCACAGCGGGGCGTCAGAGGCCCCCCCCTCCCACCCTGCGCCTGCCTGCAACACCACTGGCCTGCCCACCGCGCCCAGCACTCAGCGTGCAGACGCCAGCCCCAGCCCACTGCCCAAGGTGGGCGCTTGCTTCGCCCCAAGTCAGGGGCAAGCCCCCCAGGCCCCCGCTCCCCCGCCCCAGCCCGTGCCTCCCCCCAGCCGCAGCACCAGCTCCAGAGGCCCGAAGAGGAAGTGCACCAGCTCGGCTGCGCTGGGGTTCTGGATGTGCTTCTGCAGCTTGGCCTGTGGGCAGGGAGCAGGCCGACCTGTGGGGTGGCACCAGGGACAAGGCACCCCACCCCCAACATCAGCTCCGAGGGACGGGGTGGGCCGCTGTACTCACGAGCAGGTTGATGGCCAGCTTGGTCTTCCGGAAACAGTCAATGAACTCGGCCTCGGAGGGGGGCCGTGCTCGCAGCGTGAGGACGCCCTCTGGACGGGGGGTCGGGAGGTAAGCCTGTCCGGCCCGTCGCTGCCCCGGTGGGCCTGGCCTCAGTCTGGTGTTGCCCACCCGCTGAGACTGGACCTTGCTCCGCTCAGGGGCCACCGTGCTCCCCACCTCCACTCCTGTGTCCACCCCGATGCCCCTCCCCTGTCCGGTGCCCCCCAGCCCCTGCCCCGCACCTGCCGGCCCCCTCTTCCCCTTCTTCTTTCCCTTCTTGCGCTGGTTCAGCTGCTTGAAAGCCTCAGCAGCCTTCTGCAGCCGAGCCACGAACCACTCGATGTCGTCCAGGGCGCAGTTGAGGGTTTGCTGGGGTCAGAGCAGGGGCAGGGGTCAGCCTCCGGCTGGGGTCAGTCACCCGCTGCGGGGACACCCCCACCCGCTGCCCCTTGGCCCCTGGCCTGGGGGAGAGGGGGGGTGCTGGCCCCAGGATCCCGGAGTGGGTGGAAGGTCCTGCCGGCCCGAGACCCACCGTCTCCTTCTCGATCTTCTGAGCCAGCACGGCCCTCGGTTCCTCGTCCTGCGACTCCCAACGGCGAAAGCCTGGACGGGAGCAGAGCTGCTGCTGACGGAGCCCCCCCCCCGCCCTGCAACCTGCTGCCGCCCCCAGCCCATCCCCCTTGGCCCACCTGGCTCTCCGAGCGGCGTGGGCAGGCCCACTCGGTTCTTGGTGGAAGGCGAGTCCCTGCCGTAGCGCTGGAAGGGGATGGGGGCCGGGCCCTGGGACGGGGGCAGGACGGACTGCCGCTGCCGGATCTTCTCCTGGTGGCCCCTGAAGTGGGGCGAAGGGCCGCTGAGCCTGGCCGCAGCCCCAGCCCCAGGCCCGGCCCCTCCCCCCCGCCCCTCCTACCCCCCTACTTGAGGGTCTGTGGCCGCATCTTCTTCCCCAGGCGGCAGTCGGCCAGCGCGCTCTCGATGTCCTCATGCACCAGCTCCGCCTGGGGGGACGGGGCGTCAGGCTGGCTCTCGGGAGGCATCTGGGCTCCCCGCCCCCCACTGCCCACCCCACACCTCCACCTCGTCGCAGTGGAAGAAGTGGACGTCGGGCTTGCTCTGGTCTGAGTCCTGGCACACAAGCAGCAGCACCGACGGGTAGCGTAGCTGGTTCAGCACCGTCTGGCTGTGCCGCACAGTCGGCAGTGGGAAGTTCTCCAGCTCCTCCTGGGGGACAGGCGGCTGGGCCCGGGCTCGCCATGGCGCATGGCGAGAGTCCCAGGCACGGACGAGGGCTCAGGGCCATAGGCACGGGGAAGACCCGAGGAGCGGAGGCCGGGGACACGGGCTGGCTGTGGGCGTGGCCTGTGGCGTTCACGCCACGGAAAAGGAACGTGGCCTGGCCACGGACCCCACGGGGCAACGTGCACACACGGGCCCCGCCCCGGTCCAGCCGGTGGAGCCGCTCTGGCGAGGTGGACGTGTCCCTGTGTGGCGTGGCTCCCCTGTACTCTCGGCTCCGCCTGGCCCTCCCTGCCCTCGGCCTGTTCCCTCTCCCACAGAGGCCCAGTGTGTCTGGGTCGCTGCCTGGGCCTGCCTTGCAGGATGGGCGAACGCCCTCCCTCCTGCTGCCACCACACCTGGGATTCCACGTCCAGCAGCCGCAGCGACTGGTCATTGACCTGCAGCAGCACCTCCTGTGTCCAGATCTTCTCCTTGGAGCTCAGCTGCACCAGCTTCCGGATGGCATCGTCCACGGACACAATGGCCTCGCTCTTGTCCATGATGAACGTGGCCAAGTGCTGGGTGGGCAGGCAGGGGGTCACCCTGGGCGGGGCCCTCCCGGGGCCAAGAACCAGGGCCAAGGGGCTGCGCCCTGGGGCTCTGAGGGGGTCACAGCCAGCCCCGGGGGTCTGAGGGCCATGGCCAGCCTTGGGGGTCCGAGGGGGCCACGGCCGACCCTGGGGGCCCGAGGGGGCCACGGCCAGCCCTGGGGGGTCCAAGGGGGCCGCAGACAACCCTCGGGGTCTGAGGGGCCACAGCCAACCTTGGGGGTCCGAGGGGGCCACGCCAACCCTGGGGGGGTCCGAGGGGGCCACGGCCAACCCTGAGGGTCTGAGGGGCCACAGCCAACCCTGGGGGTCTGAGGGGCCACAGCCAACCCTGGGGGTCTGACGGGGCCACGGCCAACCCTGGGGGGTCCAAGGGGGCCACAGTCAACCCTGGGGGTCTGATGGAGCCACAGCCAACCCTGAGGGTCTGAGGGGCCACAGCCAACCTTGGGGCCTGAGGGGGCCACGGCCAACCCTGGGGGGGTCCGAGGGGGCCACGGCCAACCCTGAGGGTCTGAGGGGCCACAGCCAACCCTGGGGGTCTGAGGGGCCACAGCCAACCCTGGGGGTCTGACGGGGCCACGGCCAACCCTGGGGGGTCCAAGGGGGCCACAGTCAACCCTGGGGGTCTGATGGAGCCACAGCCAACCCTGAGGGTCTGAGGGGCCACAGCCAACCTTGAGGGTCTGAGGGGGCCATGGCCAACCCTGAGGGTCTGAGGGGCCACAGCCAACCTTGGGGGTCTGAGGGGGCCACGCCAACCCTGGGGGGGTCCGAGGGGACCACGGCCAACCCTGAGGGTCTGAGGGGCCACGGCTAACCCTGGGGGTCTGAGGGGGCCACGCCAACCCTGGGGGGGTCCGAGGGGGCCACGGCCAACCCTGAGGGTCTGAGGGG
>NC_041231.1:4359829-4442093 GCF_002837175.3 Physeter macrocephalus
GGGCACGGAAAAAAAAAAAAAAAAAAAGGGAATAAAAAGACAAGACCAACAAATTTGACTTAATGAAAAAAAAATTTCTGCCTGAGAAAAAGTACCACATACAAAGTATAAAAAAAAAACCACCCCACAGATATAATAATAGATATAATGGAGGTGACGTAGGCTAATTTTCTTGATACAGGAAAAGGCCAACATGCATTACAATGATAGTTCCTACTTTGTTAAAAGCTCTGTTTTGGTTAATAATTAAGGATATCAATGATAAATGAATAAAGAATGAAAGAATATGTAAATAAGTAAAAGAGTAACAGCTCAATAGAAAAACTGACAAAAGGTATGAACAGAGAGTCTACAGGAAAATAAACATAAGTAACCTTTTAACACAGAAAATTACACGCAGGGGAATTCCCTGGTGGTCCAGGGGTTAGGCCTCTGCGCTTTCATTGCCGAGGGCCCGGATTCAATCCCTGGTTGGGGAACTAAGATCCCACAACTAAGACCCCACAGGCTGCACGGTGCGGCCAAAAAGTGTATGTATATATGTATATATATATATATGCAGGCTCATTCAATACAAGAATTGCAAATTGAAGGAGACTGTGACTTTAGGAATGAGTTTTCACCTATCCTGTTGCCCAGTACTAACAAGCCCTTGCGCGTTACACTGGCGGGTTAAGACGTGGAGAAGGAGGAGCCCTTGCTCCGCACTCGCCTGGCTGCTCTGGGGGAGTTGATGACACTGGACCAGCCCACATGCTTCCCTCTTATAATCCCAAGGCAACCTGCACACGTGTCGAATGTGGCATGGGTACAAGGCTGCTCTCTGCACAAACTCTTGGAGGCCAACCTACATGTCCATGGGCAGGTTAGAAAGAGACCAGGCAGGGGAATTCCCCGGTGGTCCAGTGGTTAAGAATCCGCCCTCCTATTCAGGGGACACAGGTCCGATCCCCGGTCAGGGAAGTAAGATCCCACATGCTGAGAGCCCAAGCACTGCAACTAAGACCCGACGCAGCCAAATAAATAAATGAATAAAATGCTAAAAAAAAAAAGAAAGCGCGCAGGGGACTTCCCTGGTGATTCAGCGGATAAGACTCTGCGCTCCCAATGCAGGGCACCCGGTTCAATCCCTGTTTGGGGCACTAGGTCCCACATGCATGCTGCAACTAAGAGTTAGCATGCCACGACCATGAGCCTGTATGCTGCAACTAAAAGATCCCGCATGCCGCAGCGAAGATCCCACGTGTCGCAGCTAAGACCTGGTGCAGCCAAAATAAGTAAGTAAATAAATAAGTAATAATAATAAAAAAAAGGGACTTCCCTGGTGGTCCAGTGGTTGAGAATCCGCCTTCTAATGCAGGCGACGTGGGTTCTGGCCCTGGTCGGGGAACTAAGATCCCACATGCCGCGGGCAACTAAGCCCACGTGCTCTAGAGTCTGCAGGCCACATCAAGAGAGAAGCCCGTGTGCAGCAACTAAGATCCAACGCAGCCATAAATAAATAAACAAATAAATAAATATTTTTAAAAAGAAAAGAAAAGGAAGAGTGGGTAGAAACGTGCAGTGACTATCAGGCAGCTGGTCTGTCTGCATGAGGCGCGTTGTCAGCAAAATACTGTACAGCCAAACCATCCCAGCCGTGCTGCCCATTCACTTCAAATGACTGAAAACATACAGAGTGTATTCTCTGACCAGAATGGGGTTAAATTAGAAATCAATAACAGAATGATAACTACAAAACCCTATTAATTGGAAATTAAGCAACACACTTCTAAACAAATCATGGGTCCATATTTGTAGAAATTAAACAGCACACTTTTAAACAACAAGTGAGTGAAAGAGGAAATCACAAGGGAAATAAGAAAATACCTAGAGACAAATGAAAATAGAAACACAACATATCAAAACTTATGGGATGCAGCAAAAGCAGCACTAAGGGGAAATTTATACCTATAAATGCTTACATGGTTAAATGCTTAAAAGGAAGAAAAATCTAAACAACCCATGGGTCAAAGAAGTCACAAGGAAATTTAGAAAATATTCTGAGTTGCAGCAACATGGATGGACCTAGAGATGATCATACTACGTGAAGTAAGTCAGGGACTTCCCCGGTGGCGCAGTGGTTAAGAATCTGCCTGCCGATGCAGGGGACATGGGTTTGAGCCCTGGTCTGGGAAGATCCCACATGCCGCGGAGCAACTAAGCCCGTGCACCGCAGCTACTGAGCCTGTGTGCCACAGCTGCCGAAGCCCATGAGCCTAGAGCCCGTGCTCCACAACAAGAGGAGCCACCGCAACGAGAAGCCCGCGCACCGCAACGAAGAGTAGCCCTCACTAGCCGCAACTAGAGAAAAGCCCGTGTGCAGCGACGGAGACCCAACGCAGCCAAAAATAAGTAAATAAATAAATTTATCTTAAAAAAATAAATGAGTGAAGTAAGTCAGACAGAGAAAAACAAATATCATATGATACCACTCATATGTGGAATCTAATTTTAAAAAAATGATACAAATGAACTTACTTACAAAACAGAAACAGACTCACAAATTTCGAAAAAAAACTTACAGTTAACAAAGGGGAAAGGTGGGGAAGGGATAAATTAGGAGCTTGGGATTAACGTACACACGCTACTATATATGAAATAGATAACCAACAAGGACCCACTGTGTAGCATAGAGAATTATATTCAATATCTTGTAATAACCTATAATGGAAAAGAATCTGAAAAAGAAGGAATACATGTATATGTATAATTGAATCACTTTGCTGTACATCTGAAACTAACACATTATAAATCAACTATACTCCAATAAAATAAAATTTTAACCACAGCCAACCTTGAGGGTCTGAGGGGGCCATGGCCAACCCTGAGGGTCTGAGGGGCCACAGCCAACCTTGAGGGTCTGAGGGGGCCATGGCCAACCCTGAGGGTCTGAGGGGCCACAGCCAACCTTGAGGGTCTGAGGGGGCCATGGCCAACCCTGAGGGTCTGAGGGGCCACAGCCAACCTTGAGGGTCTGAGGGGGCCATGGCCAACCCTGAGGGTCTGAGGGGCCACAGCCAACCTTGAGGGTCTGAGGGGGCCATGGCCAACCCTGAGGGTCTGAGGGGCCACAGCCAACCTTGAGGGTCTGAGGGGGCCATGGCCAACCCTGAGGGTCTGAGGGGCCACAGCCAACCTTGAGGGTCTGAGGGGGCCATGGCCAACCCTGAGGGTCTGAGGGGCCACAGCCAACCTTGAGGGTCTGAGGGGGCCATGGCCAACCCTGAGGGTCTGAGGGGCCACAGCCAACCTTGAGGGTCTGAGGGGGCCATGGCCAACCCTGAGGGTCTGAGGGGCCACAGCCAACCTTGAGGGTCTGAGGGGGCCATGGCCAACCCTGAGGGTCTGAGGGGCCACAGCCAACCTTGAGGGTCTGAGGGGGCCATGGCCAACCCTGAGGGTCTGAGGGGCCACAGCCAACCTTGAGGGTCTGAGGGGGCCATGGCCAACCCTGAGGGTCTGAGGGGCCACAGCCAACCTTGAGGGTCTGAGGGGGCCATGGCCAACCCTGAGGGTCTGAGGGGCCACAGCCAACCTTGAGGGTCTGAGGGGGCCATGGCCAACCCTGAGGGTCTGAGGGGCCACAGCCAACCTTGAGGGTCTGAGGGGGCCATGGCCAACCCTGAGGGTCTGAGGGGCCACAGCCAACCTTGAGGGTCTGAGGGGGCCATGGCCAACCCTGAGGGTCTGAGGGGCCACAGCCAACCTTGAGGGTCTGAGGGGGCCATGGCCAACCCTGAGGGTCTGAGGGGCCACAGCCAACCTTGAGGGTCTGAGGGGGCCATGGCCAACCCTGAGGGTCTGAGGGGCCACAGCCAACCTTGAGGGTCTGAGGGGGCCATGGCCAACCCTGAGGGTCTGAGGGGCCACAGCCAACCTTGAGGGTCTGAGGGGGCCATGGCCAACCCTGAGGGTCTGAGGGGCCACAGCCAACCTTGAGGGTCTGAGGGGGCCATGGCCAACCCTGAGGGTCTGAGGGGCCACAGCCAACCTTGAGGGTCTGAGGGGGCCATGGCCAACCCTGAGGGTCTGAGGGGCCACAGCCAACCTTGAGGGTCTGAGGGGGCCATGGCCAACCCTGAGGGTCTGAGGGGCCACAGCCAACCTTGAGGGTCTGAGGGGGCCATGGCCAACCCTGAGGGTCTGAGGGGCCACAGCCAACCTTGAGGGTCTGAGGGGGCCATGGCCAACCCTGAGGGTCTGAGGGGCCACAGCCAACCTTGAGGGTCTGAGGGGGCCATGGCCAACCCTGAGGGTCTGAGGGGCCACAGCCAACCTTGAGGGTCTGAGGGGGCCATGGCCAACCCTGAGGGTCTGAGGGGCCACAGCCAACCTTGAGGGTCTGAGGGGGCCATGGCCAACCCTGAGGGTCTGAGGGGCCACAGCCAACCTTGAGGGTCTGAGGGGGCCATGGCCAACCCTGAGGGTCTGAGGGGCCACAGCCAACCTTGAGGGTCTGAGGGGGCCATGGCCAACCCTGAGGGTCTGAGGGGCCACAGCCAACCTTGAGGGTCTGAGGGGGCCATGGCCAACCCTGAGGGTCTGAGGGGCCACAGCCAACCTTGAGGGTCTGAGGGGGCCATGGCCAACCCTGAGGGTCTGAGGGGCCACAGCCAACCTTGAGGGTCTGAGGGGGCCATGGCCAACCCTGAGGGTCTGAGGGGCCACAGCCAACCTTGAGGGTCTGAGGGGGCCATGGCCAACCCTGAGGGTCTGAGGGGCCACAGCCAACCTTGAGGGTCTGAGGGGGCCATGGCCAACCCTGAGGGTCTGAGGGGCCACAGCCAACCTTGAGGGTCTGAGGGGGCCATGGCCAACCCTGAGGGTCTGAGGGGCCACAGCCAACCTTGAGGGTCTGAGGGGGCCATGGCCAACCCTGAGGGTCTGAGGGGCCACAGCCAACCTTGAGGGTCTGAGGGGGCCATGGCCAACCCTGAGGGTCTGAGGGGCCACAGCCAACCTTGAGGGTCTGAGGGGGCCATGGCCAACCCTGAGGGTCTGAGGGGCCACAGCCAACCTTGAGGGTCTGAGGGGGCCATGGCCAACCCTGAGGGTCTGAGGGGCCACAGCCAACCTTGAGGGTCTGAGGGGGCCATGGCCAACCCTGAGGGTCTGAGGGGCCACAGCCAACCTTGAGGGTCTGAGGGGGCCATGGCCAACCCTGAGGGTCTGAGGGGCCACAGCCAACCTTGAGGGTCTGAGGGGGCCATGGCCAACCCTGAGGGTCTGAGGGGCCACAGCCAACCTTGAGGGTCTGAGGGGGCCATGGCCAACCCTGAGGGTCTGAGGGGCCACAGCCAACCTTGAGGGTCTGAGGGGGCCATGGCCAACCCTGAGGGTCTGAGGGGCCACAGCCAACCTTGAGGGTCTGAGGGGGCCATGGCCAACCCTGAGGGTCTGAGGGGCCACAGCCAACCTTGAGGGTCTGAGGGGGCCATGGCCAACCCTGAGGGTCTGAGGGGCCACAGCCAACCTTGAGGGTCTGAGGGGGCCATGGCCAACCCTGAGGGTCTGAGGGGCCACAGCCAACCTTGAGGGTCTGAGGGGGCCATGGCCAACCCTGAGGGTCTGAGGGGCCACAGCCAACCTTGAGGGTCTGAGGGGGCCATGGCCAACCCTGAGGGTCTGAGGGGCCACAGCCAACCTTGAGGGTCTGAGGGGGCCATGGCCAACCCTGAGGGTCTGAGGGGCCACAGCCAACCTTGAGGGTCTGAGGGGGCCATGGCCAACCCTGAGGGTCTGAGGGGCCACAGCCAACCTTGAGGGTCTGAGGGGGCCATGGCCAACCCTGAGGGTCTGAGGGGCCACAGCCAACCTTGAGGGTCTGAGGGGGCCATGGCCAACCCTGAGGGTCTGAGGGGCCACAGCCAACCTTGAGGGTCTGAGGGGGCCATGGCCAACCCTGAGGGTCTGAGGGGCCACAGCCAACCTTGAGGGTCTGAGGGGGCCATGGCCAACCCTGAGGGTCTGAGGGGCCACAGCCAACCTTGAGGGTCTGAGGGGGCCATGGCCAACCCTGAGGGTCTGAGGGGCCACAGCCAACCTTGAGGGTCTGAGGGGGCCATGGCCAACCCTGAGGGTCTGAGGGGCCACAGCCAACCTTGAGGGTCTGAGGGGGCCATGGCCAACCCTGAGGGTCTGAGGGGCCACAGCCAACCTTGAGGGTCTGAGGGGGCCATGGCCAACCCTGAGGGTCTGAGGGGCCACAGCCAACCTTGAGGGTCTGAGGGGGCCATGGCCAACCCTGAGGGTCTGAGGGGCCACAGCCAACCTTGAGGGTCTGAGGGGGCCATGGCCAACCCTGAGGGTCTGAGGGGCCACAGCCAACCTTGAGGGTCTGAGGGGGCCATGGCCAACCCTGAGGGTCTGAGGGGCCACAGCCAACCTTGAGGGTCTGAGGGGGCCATGGCCAACCCTGAGGGTCTGAGGGGCCACAGCCAACCTTGAGGGTCTGAGGGGGCCATGGCCAACCCTGAGGGTCTGAGGGGCCACAGCCAACCTTGAGGGTCTGAGGGGGCCATGGCCAACCCTGAGGGTCTGAGGGGCCACAGCCAACCTTGAGGGTCTGAGGGGGCCATGGCCAACCCTGAGGGTCTGAGGGGCCACAGCCAACCTTGAGGGTCTGAGGGGGCCATGGCCAACCCTGAGGGTCTGAGGGGCCACAGCCAACCTTGAGGGTCTGAGGGGGCCATGGCCAACCCTGAGGGTCTGAGGGGCCACAGCCAACCTTGAGGGTCTGAGGGGGCCATGGCCAACCCTGAGGGTCTGAGGGGCCACAGCCAACCTTGAGGGTCTGAGGGGGCCATGGCCAACCCTGAGGGTCTGAGGGGCCACAGCCAACCTTGGGGGTCTGAGGGGGCCACGCCAACCCTGGGGGGGTCCGAGGGGACCACGGCCAACCCTGAGGGTCTGAGGGGCCACGGCTAACCCTGGGGGTCTGAGGGGAACATCCCTGCCCTGGGGGTCTGAAGAGACAAAGCCCCACCTTGGGGGTCCTCTGCTCTCCTTGGGGGATGTCTGTGGGGGCCATGGACGTGCCCTGGCAAACCCCTTGGCAGCCCTACACACACAGCCCCCAGCCCACCCAATCTGCCCCTGGGCTCCGGGACCAGGCTCCCTGTCCCCCCAGCAGCCCTGGTGCAGGCTCACGACAGGGCCTTAGCACGTGCCACCTCTGCCCGAGCCCGGTCTCCCCCGGTTCGCTGTTCCTTCCGGGCTGTGCTCGGACACGACCTCCCTGCCTGCCTGGCCACGGCCCCACTGTCCGCACATCCTTGACCTGCCCTGTGTTTATCATCATCCGACTTTATGCTGGACACGACATGCTTCTTTGTTTGCTTTCTGGCTGCTGCCTCCCCGGTGCCTGTGACAGTGCTGGGCCCCCAGCAGGCCCCCAGTGAATGTGATGGGAATGAATGAGCAGCCCATGGGGACCCCTGGCCCGCCCCGCTCCTCTCTCTCCAAGCCTGGCTCAGGCCCCTCCTCCTTCCAGGATCCCCCATGTGTCCTCGCTGACCTTTGCTGAATTCAGTGAACAATGCTGGGACAGCTGGGTGAACACTCACAGAAACTCCAAGCAGTTAAGGCTTAACCACAGAACATGGAAGCATGAAAGTGCTAGAAGGAAATACTAGGTAACTTCTGATAATCTCAGGAAGGCCTTCTTCACTGGGGGACTTTGCTAAGCAAGGAAGAAAATCCAGATGCCCAAAAGACAAGCCCGGGACTTCCCTGGTGGTCCAGTGGTTAAAACTCTGAGCTTAAACTGCAGGGGGCGTGGGTTCGATCCCTGCTTAGGGAACTAGGATCCCGCATGCCACGTGGTGGGGTCACGGAAAAAAAAAAAAAAAAAAAAAGGGAATAAAAAGACAAGACCAACAAATTTGTCATAAAAAAAAAAAAATTTCTGCCTGATGACTTAATGAAAAAAAAATTTCTGCCTGAGAAAAAGTACCACATACAAAGTATTAAAAAAAAAACCACCCCACAGATATAATAATAGATATAATGGAGGTGACGTAGGCTAATTTTCTTGATACAGGAAAAGGCCAACATGCATTACAATGATAGTTCCTACTTTGTTAAAAGCTCTGTTTTGGTTAATAATTAAGGATATCAATGATAAATGAATAAAGAATGAAAGAATATGTAAATAAGTAAAAGAGTAACAGCTCAATAGAAAAACTGACAAAAGGTATGAACAGAGAGTCTACAGGAAAATAAACATAAGTAACCTTTTAACACAGAAAATTACACGCAGGGGAATTCCCTGGTGGTCCAGGGGTTAGGCCTCTGCGCTTTCATTGCCGAGGGCCCGGATTCAATCCCTGGTTGGGGAACTAAGATCCCACAACTAAGACCCCACAGGCTGCACGGTGCGGCCAAAAAGTGTATGTATATATGTATATATATATATATGCAGGCTCATTCAATACAAGAATTGCAAATTGAAGGAGACTGTGACTTTAGGAATGAGTTTTCACCTATCCTGTTGCCCAGTACTAACAAGCCCTTGCGCGTTACACTGGCGGGTTAAGACGTGGAGAAGGAGGAGCCCTTGCTCCGCACTCGCCTGGCTGCTCTGGGGGAGTTGATGACACTGGACCAGCCCACATGCTTCCCTCTTATAATCCCAAGGCAACCTGCACACGTGTCGAATGTGGCATGGGTACAAGGCTGCTCTCTGCACAAACTCTTGGAGGCCAACCTACATGTCCATGGGCAGGTTAGAAAGAGACCAGGCAGGGGAATTCCCCGGTGGTCCAGTGGTTAAGAATCCGCCCTCCTATTCAGGGGACACAGGTCCGATCCCCGGTCAGGGAAGTAAGATCCCACATGCTGAGAGCCCAAGCACTGCAACTAAGACCCGACGCAGCCAAATAAATAAATGAATAAAATGCTAAAAAAAAAAAGAAAGCGCGCAGGGGACTTCCCTGGTGATTCAGCGGATAAGACTCTGCGCTCCCAATGCAGGGCACCCGGTTCAATCCCTGTTTGGGGCACTAGGTCCCACATGCATGCTGCAACTAAGAGTTAGCATGCCACGACCATGAGCCTGTATGCTGCAACTAAAAGATCCCGCATGCCGCAGCGAAGATCCCACGTGTCGCAGCTAAGACCTGGTGCAGCCAAAATAAGTAAGTAAATAAATAAGTAATAATAATAAAAAAAAGGGACTTCCCTGGTGGTCCAGTGGTTGAGAATCCGCCTTCTAATGCAGGCGACGTGGGTTCTGGCCCTGGTCGGGGAACTAAGATCCCACATGCCGCGGGCAACTAAGCCCACGTGCTCTAGAGTCTGCACGCCACATCAAGAGAGAAGCCCGTGTGCAGCAACTAAGATCCAACGCAGCCATAAATAAATAAACAAATAAATAAATATTTTTAAAAAGAAAAGAAAAGGAAGAGTGGGTAGAAACGTGCAGTGACTATCAGGCAGCTGGTCTGTCTGCATGAGGCGCGTTGTCAGCAAAATACTGTACAGCCAAACCATCCCAGCCGTGCTGCCCATTCACTTCAAATGACTGAAAACATACAGAGTGTATTCTCTGACCAGAATGGGGTTAAATTAGAAATCAATAACAGAATGATAACTACAAAACCCTATTAATTGGAAATTAAGCAACACACTTCTAAACAAATCATGGGTCCATATTTGTAGAAATTAAACAGCACACTTTTAAACAACAAGTGAGTGAAAGAGGAAATCACAAGGGAAATAAGAAAATACCTAGAGACAAATGAAAATAGAAACACAACATATCAAAACTTATGGGATGCAGCAAAAGCAGCACTAAGGGGAAATTTATACCTATAAATGCTTACATGGTTAAATGCTTAAAAGGAAGAAAAATCTAAACAACCCATGGGTCAAAGAAGTCACAAGGAAATTTAGAAAATATTCTGAGTTGCAGCAACATGGATGGACCTAGAGATGATCATACTACGTGAAGTAAGTCAGGGACTTCCCCGGTGGCGCAGTGGTTAAGAATCTGCCTGCCGATGCAGGGGACATTCCGAGCGGCGTGGGCAGGCCCACTCGGTTCTTGGTGGAAGGCGAGTCCCTGCCGTAGCGCTGGAAGGGGATGGGGGCCGGGCCCTGGGACGGGGGCAGGACGGACTGCCGCTGCCGGATCTTCTCCTGGTGGCCCCTGAAGTGGGGCGAAGGGCCGCTGAGCCTGGCCGCAGCCCCAGCCCCAGGCCCGGCCCCTCCCCCCCGCCCCTCCTACCCCCCTACTTGAGGGTCTGTGGCCGCATCTTCTTCCCCAGGCGGCAGTCGGCCAGCGCGCTCTCGATGTCCTCATGCACCAGCTCCGCCTGGGGGGACGGGGCGTCAGGCTGGCTCTCGGGAGGCATCTGGGCTCCCCGCCCCCCACTGCCCACCCCTCACCTCCACCTCGTCGCAGTGGAAGAAGTGGACGTCGGGCTTGCTCTGGTCTGAGTCCTGGCACACAAGCAGCAGCACCGACGGGTAGCGTAGCTGGTTCAGCACCGTCTGGCTGTGCCGCACAGTCGGCAGTGGGAAGTTCTCCAGCTCCTCCTGGGGGACAGGCGGCTGGGCCCGGGCTCGCCATGGCGCATGGCGAGAGTCCCAGGCACGGACGAGGGCTCAGGGCCATAGGCACGGGGAAGACCCGAGGAGCGGAGGCCGGGGACACGGGCTGGCTGTGGGCGTGGCCTGTGGCGTTCACGCCACGGAAAAGGAACGTGGCCTGGCCACGGACCCCACGGGGCAACGTGCACACACGGGCCCCGCCCCGGTCCAGCCGGTGGAGCCGCTCTGGCGAGGTGGACGTGTCCCTGTGTGGCGTGGCTCCCCTGTACTCTCGGCTCCGCCTGGCCCTCCCTGCCCTCGGCCTGTTCCCTCTCCCACAGAGGCCCAGTGTGTCTGGGTCGCTGCCTGGGCCTGCCTTGCAGGATGGGCGAACGCCCTCCCTCCTGCTGCCACCACACCTGGGATTCCACGTCCAGCAGCCGCAGCGACTGGTCATTGACCTGCAGCAGCACCTCCTGTGTCCAGATCTTCTCCTTGGAGCTCAGCTGCACCAGCTTCCGGATGGCATCGTCCACGGACACAATGGCCTCGCTCTTGTCCATGATGAACGTGGCCAAGTGCTGGGTGGGCAGGCAGGGGGTCACCCTGGGCGGGGCCCTCCCGGGGCCAAGAACCAGGGCCAAGGGGCTGCGCCCTGGGGCTCTGAGGGGGTCACAGCCAGCCCCGGGGGTCTGAGGGCCATGGCCAGCCTTGGGGGTCCGAGGGGGCCACGGCCGACCCTGGGGGCCCGAGGGGGCCACGGCCAGCCCTGGGGGGTCCAAGGGGGCCGCAGACAACCCTCGGGGTCTGAGGGGCCACAGCCAACCTTGGGGGTCCGAGGGGGCCACGCCAACCCTGGGGGGGGCCGAGGGGGCCACGGCCAACCCTGTGGGTCTGAAGTCCCCGGTTTGATCCCTGGTGGGGGAACTAAGATCCCACGTGCCGCGGCACTGCCAACAAACAAACGGTTGGAAGGTAGAATGGGCTAGTGATTACACTCCAGGGCTTTGGAGTCCAAACCAGGTTCAGATCCCATCTCAGGTACCGTGTTAGTCAGGGTTCTCCAGACATACAGAGAGAGAGAGAGATTGATTGTGGGGTTAAGTCCCAAATCGGCAGGAAAGGAGGCAGGTGGGCTGGAAATTCCCAGAGGAGTTGATATTTCGGTCTTGAGTTCAAGTGTGTCTGGAGGCAGAATTCCTTCCTCCTGGGGGACCTCAGTCCTTTCTTTTAAGGTCTTCAGCTGATTGGATGAGGCCCACACACATTATGGGATGCAGTCTGCTTTACTCAAAGTCTATTGACTTAAATGTTAATCTCATCTTAAATGGACTGATTGTGTCCCCCGCCACCAAATTCATATGTAGAAACCCTAATCCCAGTGTGATGGTATTAGGAGGTAGGGCTTTGGGACGTTTTAGATCATGACGGTGGAGGCTCTTGAATGGGATTAGCACTCTTATAAGAAGAAGCCAGGCCAAGGGGCTGTGCCCTGGAGGTCTGAGGGGGCCACAACCAACCCTGGGGGTCTGAGGGGAACATCCCTGCCCTGGGGGTCTGAAGAGACAAAGCCCCACCTTGGGGGTCCTCTGCTCTCCTTGGGGGATGTCTGTGGGGGCCATGGACGTGCCCTGGCAAACCCCTTGGCAGCCCTACACACACAGCCCCCAGCCCACCCAATCTGCCCCTGGGCTCCGGGACCAGGCTCCCTGTCCCCCCAGCAGCCCTGGTGCAGGCTCACGACAGGGCCTTAGCACGTGCCACCTCTGCCCGAGCCCGGTCTCCCCCGGTTCGCTGTTCCTTCCGGGCTGTGCTCGGACACGACCTCCCTGCCTGCCTGGCCACGGCCCCACTGTCCGCACATCCTTGACCTGCCCTGTGTTTATCATCATCCGACTTTATGCTGGACACGACATGCTTCTTTGTTTGCTTTCTGGCTGCTGCCTCCCCGGTGCCTGTGACAGTGCTGGGCCCCCAGCAGGCCCCCAGTGAATGTGATGGGAATGAATGAGCAGCCCATGGGGACCCCTGGCCCGCCCCGCTCCTCTCTCTCCAAGCCTGGCTCAGGCCCCTCCTCCTTCCAGGATCCCCCATGTGTCCTCGCTGACCTTTGCTGAATTCAGTGAACAATGCTGGGACAGCTGGGTGAACACTCACAGAAACTCCAAGCAGTTAAGGCTTAACCACAGAACATGGAAGCATGAAAGTGCTAGAAGGAAATACTAGGTAACTTCTGATAATCTCAGGAAGGCCTTCTTCACTGGGGGACTTTGCTAAGCAAGGAAGAAAATCCAGATGCCCAAAAGACAAGCCCGGGACTTCCCTGGTGGTCCAGTGGTTAAAACTCTGAGCTTAAACTGCAGGGGGCGTGGGTTCGATCCCTGCTTAGGGAACTAGGATCCCGCATGCCACGTGGTGGGGTCACGGAAAAAAAAAAAAAAAAAAAGGGAATAAAAAGACAAGACCAACAAATTTGACTTAATGAAAAAAAAATTTCTGCCTGAGAAAAAGTACCACATACAAAGTATTAAAAAAAAAACCACCCCACAGATATAATAATAGATATAATGGAGGTGACGTAGGCTAATTTTCTTGATACAGGAAAAGGCCAACATGCATTACAATGATAGTTCCTACTTTGTTAAAAGCTCTGTTTTGGTTAATAATTAAGGATATCAATGATAAATGAATAAAGAATGAAAGAATATGTAAATAAGTAAAAGAGTAACAGCTCAATAGAAAAACTGACAAAAGGTATGAACAGAGAGTCTACAGGAAAATAAACATAAGTAACCTTTTAACACAGAAAATTACACGCAGGGGAATTCCCTGGTGGTCCAGGGGTTAGGCCTCTGCGCTTTCATTGCCGAGGGCCCGGATTCAATCCCTGGTTGGGGAACTAAGATCCCACAACTAAGACCCCACAGGCTGCACGGTGCGGCCAAAAAGTGTATGTATATATGTATATATATATATATGCAGGCTCATTCAATACAAGAATTGCAAATTGAAGGAGACTGTGACTTTAGGAATGAGTTTTCACCTATCCTGTTGCCCAGTACTAACAAGCCCTTGCGCGTTACACTGGCGGGTTAAGACGTGGAGAAGGAGGAGCCCTTGCTCCGCACTCGCCTGGCTGCTCTGGGGGAGTTGATGACACTGGACCAGCCCACATGCTTCCCTCTTATAATCCCAAGGCAACCTGCACACGTGTCGAATGTGGCATGGGTACAAGGCTGCTCTCTGCACAAACTCTTGGAGGCCAACCTACATGTCCATGGGCAGGTTAGAAAGAGACCAGGCAGGGGAATTCCCCGGTGGTCCAGTGGTTAAGAATCCGCCCTCCTATTCAGGGGACACAGGTCCGATCCCCGGTCAGGGAAGTAAGATCCCACATGCTGAGAGCCCAAGCACTGCAACTAAGACCCGACGCAGCCAAATAAATAAATGAATAAAATGCTAAAAAAAAAAAGAAAGCGCGCAGGGGACTTCCCTGGTGATTCAGCGGATAAGACTCTGCGCTCCCAATGCAGGGCACCCGGTTCAATCCCTGTTTGGGGCACTAGGTCCCACATGCATGCTGCAACTAAGAGTTAGCATGCCACGACCATGAGCCTGTATGCTGCAACTAAAAGATCCCGCATGCCGCAGCGAAGATCCCACGTGTCGCAGCTAAGACCTGGTGCAGCCAAAATAAGTAAGTAAATAAATAAGTAATAATAATAAAAAAAAGGGACTTCCCTGGTGGTCCAGTGGTTGAGAATCCGCCTTCCAATGCAGGGGACGTGGGTTCTGGCCCTGGTCGGGGAACTAAGATCCCACATGCCGCGGGCAACTAAGCCCACGTGCTCTAGAGTCTGCAGGCCACATCAAGAGAGAAGCCCGTGTGCAGCAACTAAGATCCAACGCAGCCATAAATAAATAAACAAATAAATAAATATTTTTAAAAAGAAAAGAAAAGGAAGAGTGGGTAGAAACGTGCAGTGACTATCAGGCAGCTGGTCTGTCTGCATGAGGCGCGTTGTCAGCAAAATACTGTACAGCCAAACCATCCCAGCCGTGCTGCCCATTCACTTCAAATGACTGAAAACATACAGAGTGTATTCTCTGACCAGAATGGGGTTAAATTAGAAATCAATAACAGAATGATAACTACAAAACCCTATTAATTGGAAATTAAGCAACACACTTCTAAACAAATCATGGGTCCATATTTGTAGAAATTAAACAGCACACTTTTAAACAACAAGTGAGTGAAAGAGGAAATCACAAGGGAAATAAGAAAATACCTAGAGACAAATGAAAATAGAAACACAACATATCAAAACTTATGGGATGCAGCAAAAGCAGCACTAAGGGGAAATTTATACCTATAAATGCTTACATGGTTAAATGCTTAAAAGGAAGAAAAATCTAAACAACCCATGGGTCAAAGAAGTCACAAGGAAATTTAGAAAATATTCTGAGTTGCAGCAACATGGATGGACCTAGAGATGATCATACTACGTGAAGTAAGTCAGGGACTTCCCCGGTGGCGCAGTGGTTAAGAATCTGCCTGCCGATGCAGGGGACATGGGTTTGAGCCCTGGTCTGGGAAGATCCCACATGCCGCGGAGCAACTAAGCCCGTGCACCGCAGCTACTGAGCCTGTGTGCCACAGCTGCCGAAGCCCATGAGCCTAGAGCCCGTGCTCCACAACAAGAGGAGCCACCGCAACGAGAAGCCCGCGCACCGCAACGAAGAGTAGCCCTCACTAGCCGCAACTAGAGAAAAGCCCGTGTGCAGCGACGGAGACCCAACGCAGCCAAAAATAAGTAAATAAATAAATTTATCTTAAAAAAATAAATGAGTGAAGTAAGTCAGACAGAGAAAAACAAATATCATATGATACCACTCATATGTGGAATCTAATTTAAAAAAAATGATACAAATGAACTTACTTACAAAACAGAAACAGACTCACAAATTTCGAAAAAAAACTTACAGTTAACAAAGGGGAAAGGTGGGGAAGGGATAAATTAGGAGCTTGGGATTAACGTACACACGCTACTATATATGAAATAGATAACCAACAAGGACCCACTGTGTAGCATAGAGAATTATATTCAATATCTTGTAATAACCTATAATGGAAAAGAATCTGAAAAAGAAGGAATACATGTACATGTATAATTGAATCACTTTGCTGTACATCTGAAACTAACACATTATAAATCAACTATACTCCAATAAAATAAAATTTTAAAAAATAAAATATTCTGAGCTGAACAATAATAAAAACAAGCACATCAAAACTTGTGGAAGGGGCTTCCCTGGTGGCACAGTGGTTGGGAGTCCGCCTGCCGATGCAGGGGATGCGAGTTCGTGCCCCAGTCCAGGAAGATCCCACATGCCGCTGAGCGGCTGGGCCCGTGAGCCATGGCCGCTGAGCCTGCGCGTCCGGAGCCTGTGCTCCGCAGCGGGAGAGGCCACAGCGGTGAGGGGCCCGCGTACCGCAAAAACAAAACAAAACAAAACAAAAACAAAAAACTCGTGGAAGATAGCTAAAGCAGTCCTTTGAGGAGCTTTATAGCTTTAAATGAATGTCAGAAAAGAAGAAAGACTTAATATCAGTGGTCTGGGCATTCCTCTTAAGAAACTAGAAGATGACAATCAAATGAAACCCAGAGTAAGTGGAAAGAAGGAAAATAACAGCAGAAACCAATGAACTAGTAAAATACACAAACAACAGAGAAAAATCAACAAAGCCCAAGGTTGGTTCTGAAAAGATTGATGAAATTGATAAACCCTTGGCAAGACTGATCAAGAAAAAAATAGAGAAAACACAAATGATCAATAATCAGAAGGAACGAGGGGATACCACTACAGATCATACAGGCATAAAAGTGAATTCATAATAAAAGAAAACTTCCCACAAAGGAAACCCTATATTCAGGGCCTCACAGGTGAATCCTAACAAATACTTAAGAGGGAAATCACAACAATCTTCCATAAACTCTTTCTGAAGACTAGAGGAGAAGGAACATTTCTCCACTCATTTTATAAGGCCAACATAACTCTGATACCCAAACCTGCCAAGGGCATTGCAGGAAAAGAAAACTATAGACCAATATTCTAATAAGTATTAATGCAAAAAAATCCTTAACAAAATAATAGCAATAAGTCTTGTCAATACATAAAAAGGATAATAAACCATTAGTAATTGAAGTTTATCCTAGAATTGCAAGGTTGGTTCAACATTTTAAAATATCAGTGTGATTCATTACATTAACAATAGTAAATACATTTCAATTGAGAAAGCATTTGATAAAATTCAACAACTTTCATGATAAAAGCTCTCAGCAAACAAAGAATGGAAAGGAAAAAAAAAAAAAAAAGAATGGAAAGGAACTTCCCCATTCTAGTAAAGGGTATCTACAAAAACATACAGCTTACAAGACGGGGAATTCTGAATACTTTCTTCTAAGATTGGACACAGGCAAGGATGTCCACTATCATTACTTTTATTGAGCACTGTCCTGGTAGTTCTAGCCAGGGCAATAAAGCAAGAAAAACAAAGTGGCTAAAATTAAGAAATTAAGTACTGTATTTTCAGACAAAATGATCGCGTACATAAAAAAATCCGATGACTCTATAAGCAATTCCTGAAACAAGTAAATGAATTCAGCAAGGTCTCAGAATACTCAATCACTATACAAAAATTCAATTGTATAAAACAAATGCTGGGACATCCCTGGTGGCGCAGTGGTTAAGAATCCACTTGCCAATGCAGGGGACACGAGTTCGAGCCCTGGTCCGGGAAGATCCCATATGCCGCGGAGCAACTAAGCCTGTGCGCCACAGCTACTGAGCTGGTGCGCCACAACTATTGAAGCCCACACGCCTAGAGCCCGTGCTCCGGAACAAGAGAAGCCACTGCAGTGAGAAGCCTGCGCACAGTAACGAAGACTAGCCCCCTGCTCACTGCAACTAGAGAAAGCCCCTGTGCAGCAATGAAGACTCAAAGCAGCCATAAATAAATAAATTTATATTAAAAAAATAGTTTTATTTTTTTTTATGTTTAACCTTTTGGTTCATCTGGAATCTCTTTTGGCTTAAGGAGCAGCGTTGGGATCTGCATTTATTTATCTTCAAAATCGTTGTCCCAACACCATTTATTAAATGAGCTCCGGAACAAGAGAAGCCACTGCAGTGAGAAGCCTGCGTACCTCAACGTAGACCCAACGCAGCCAAATAAATAAATAAAAACAAACCCACAAGGCTTCGGTGCCCCACCTCCCATTGCCACCACCTCTCACCCTCCCTCTTGGCCTCAGCTTCCTCAGCTGGGAGGGGTCAGCAAACCTGCCCATATCCCCAGCCTTGCTGGCTGCTGGGCAGGCAGGAGAGGTGGCCCCAGCCTGGGGTCCTTCCACAGGCTAGCTTGGACCAAAGTCTAGGAGAAGGGCTGGGAGGCCCCGCTGGCACAGGTGGCTCCTCACCAAGGAGGGCAAAGTCCCTCCCACAGAGAGGTGGCAGAGCTGCCCATGGACGCTGAGCCTGCAGCAGTCATGAGCTGACCACACAAGACGGCCCCTGCCTGCCCAGGTTGGCAGGGAGGGCTGATCACCAACACAGCCCAATGCAAGAGCCCTAGGGACTCCCATGTCTCATTGCACCCACTGTATAGATGAGAAAACTGAGGCTCAGAAAGCAGTGACTCACCTGGCTTCTGTGGGCATAGAGGGCTCTAAGCGGAGGGACGTTCTTACCTTCCTGGTCCAGGGCTCCCCACCTTCCTAGTCCAGGGCTCCCCACCTTCCTGGTCCAGGCCCCTCATCTTCCTGGTCCAGGGCTCCCCACCTTCCTGGTTCAGGCCCCTCACCCTCCTGGTCCAGGCCCCCCCACCTTCCTGGTCCAGGGCTCCCCACCTTCCTGGTTCAGGCCCCTCACCTTCCTGGTCCAGGGCTCCCCACCTTCCTGGTCCAGGGCTCCCCACCTTCCTGGTCCAGGCCCCCCACCTTCCTGATCCTGGGTCCCCCTCCCTCCTTCCCCTTCAGCCATTCCCAGCCCTGTTGTCCTGCAGGTTTGGATGATGACCAGGAACCAGGAACTTGGCCGGCTGCCACGAGCAGGAAGGTCATTTTAAAAACATATTTCCTGAGTTCTAAGTGTGAATTAAAAGTGACCTAAGAGCAAAGGTCTCCGGAGCTGGCGGCTCGTCTAGAGCGCAGTTACCCATCTCGACTGTCCAGGCCTAGTGGGATTAGCCATGGAGGACGTCCCTGCAGGAGCTCGGAAAAGTGTGTCGGCTCCACCTCCTCCCTCCCAGTCTAGCTCCCTGTTGTGAGGCCAGGATGACAGTTTCCCTCCCACTGGGGCTTCCAGGGGCACCCAGAGCTGTCCTTGCCTTCCTGTGTTGCCCGTGGCATCCCTCTCCCCAATGTGGCTCCAGGGTTCCTGTGCCCCTCAGACCGGGAGCTCCCCGGGACTGGAGGGAGGCTCCCCAGCGGGGGTGAGCCCAGAACAGGCTGCCTGCTGTGGGACCACTTCTCCCCCGGCCTCAGTTTCCCCACAGGCCCGGGGACCCCGGAGCACGAAGGACAGGAGTGCCCCGTGGGGTGAGGGGCTCACCTGGACGTGGTACTGGGAGGTCTCGTGCATGATGACATTGGAGTTGGAGTACCTCTTCCTCTGCTCTGAATAAGGAGACACGGTCACTCACCCCTGAGGGCGGGACCCCAGGCGGGGCCGCAGGCAGGACAGAGTGCAGGGGAGGAGGGCTGCTCTGTGGGCCCTCTGTGGCCGCCAGGAAGGACACAAGGGCACGGAATGGAGGGACGGCCCCTCCTGGCAGACCACGGAGCTCCCTGGGTCCCCAGGCGGGTCCCCCAGCTCACAGTGGTGATGGCACAACTGTGTCTGGGTGGGGTGTGTCCTGGAGCGGATGCAGGAGGCTCAGCCTCCTTTCATGGAGGGCCCTGCCCACCTTCCTGGGGAGGGGTCTGGTCCAGGGCTTCCCCCAACTCTAAGAGCTGCCAGCTACCATCTCCCTGCCTCTCCCTGCCCCTCCCTGGGGCTCCTTGCTTTCCAGAGGCAGCACTGCATGGACGGGGGAGGGTCAGAGCTGGGGGAGGTGGGGGCCGACCAGGCCCCGCCCTCCCAGAGCAGACACCTGGCACTCAGTCCAGCAGGAGCCCCCACCCCTGGAGGATCGGGTGGCAGAGAAGAGCACAGAGAATCAATATTGATGCTCCCTGAATTATTAGTAAGGCCTCTCCCCTTACTGGCTCACCGTGGGGAGGGCTATTCAGTGGCCAGAGTTTGGGGGAGGGACCTGAGCACCTGCTGGTTGATTAGGGTCCAGGGGCCTTCTCTGGGTGCCCAGGGCTGACCTGTGTCTCCCTGGGTGGGGGCCTGGCACAGCCCTGGGGAAGGGAGTAGGCGAGACCCTCCCAGCCGAGCTGGCCCCCGAGGCCTCTTGTCCTCAAACCTCACTCACCAAACAGGTCCTTGGCACTCATCTTGGCCACACCGTCAGACCGGCCCAGGCTGCCACTGCAGGGGAGGGACTGGTGAGGGTGGGGCCCGTGCCGCACCCCTCCCTGGGGGCTATGGGTGGGTAGCGGGCGGGCGGGCGGGCGGGCGGGCGCCTAGTGGGTGGGGGTGGGGGCTCACTTGGCAGCACCCGGGCAAGAGCTCACGGACCCTGATTGGCTCATGGCGTCCTCGACGGTGGCTGGCGGTGAGAGGGCAGACCTCAGAGTGGCCTGAGTCCAGGGCTTAGTGCCTGGCCCACACCTAAGTGCACAGGGGAGCCAAGCTGACACCTTATCGTGACCTGGCCGGGGCCTTGCTACCCCAGCACAGGGCCTGGGTCTCCCCATCCCTCCCTGGATCCAGGGCCTGGAGCCCCGACAGCCTGGCCAGATTCCCCAGGGTGCCTGGGCAGGCAGTCCTCAGGGAGCAGAGCCCTGCCTTCTGGACACACCAGGACCACCCCTGCTCCACATCACACTTGGTGTTCACCGCAGCCCCATCTCTCCCTGGACCCTCGGTCCTCTATAGGGACCCCCAGGACGTGCCAGCAGAGGGGTCCCACCCCCAGAGGCTGTCTGGAGCGGGGCTGCGAGGAAGATGTCCTGGGGGCTCTGAAGGGGGGTCGGGGGAAGAGGCACCTTCCAAGCAGAGGGAACAGCATGTTTAAAGGCCCTGAGGCAGGTGGGAGCCAGACAAGGGAGAAAGGCAGCAGAAGGTGAGGCTGGAGCCCAGGGCGAAGGGTAGGGGGCCTGGGGACCCAGAGCCCAGGGTGAAGTCCAGACGGAGCCCACCCTCTGAGGGGTGAGCAGAGCCTGGTACCCCTGGGCCAGGCTGACATGTCCTGTGGGATTCTGTGCTCCGTGGGGACCTCTGGGTCCACACTGTGCCGCATCAGATGTCACCAGTGATGCCATCCATCTGTGGCTTCAGTGTTTAGGGGGCTGCAGGGTTGGGTCGCAAGCCAGGGGTGCTGGTATCCAGGGCAGGTAGTACCTGGTACCTGGTAGCTTGTACAAATACCTGGTAGCTTGACCAGGTACTACCTACAGGGAAGGCTCCCAGGAGGTGTGAGGGACCCGGGGGCTTCAGGCTACCCCCTCCCACGTGCCACCGAGGGTCTGGGCTTGGCCAGATTCCTCTGTCCATCTGTCCGTGGAGAATGTCCGGAATGCTCATGGCCTCAGTAGGTGAGCCCGAGTGTTTGCTTAATGGGATTCCTGGCGGGCTGAGCCGAGGGTGCTGGGCACGTGTGTCCAGATACACACACACACCTGGGCGAGACCGAGGCCTGTGAGCACACAGACACCTAGGTCGTGACATTCAGCCTCCCCTAGGGGGCGGGGTGGGGGGCCTCAGGGCCAGCCAGGGAGGTGTGTCCAGGCATCTGGGTGGGGGAGCAGCTGGGGGAGGGGCCACTTACAGGCCGGCTCCAGCGGGGAGTAAGGGGGCTTCTTCAGCAGACTGGGGTGGGATGACACTAGCCCTGAGGGCCCCAGGGCCCAGGCTGCGCTTTGGTTTCACTGTGGCCATTTTCCGGGTGCAAAGGAGGGCCGAGTACGGTGCCTGGTCAGGCGGGGGAGGGGGAGGGGGCCCAGCTCCAAGTTCAAATTCCAGCCGCAGCTGACCGACCTTGGGGAGGAGCCAGCTTAAGGCCCAGGGAGCCAGGTGGGGCCCTGGGTTGGGGGAGGGAAAAGCCTGGGAAGCTGTAGGTGGGGAGCAGGACGCTGGGCTTGCACTTGGGAGACAGAGGCAGGCGGCGCTGGACCCCTGACTGCACGGGGCAGGGCCAGGAGAGGCCCCGCCACCACAGGCCGTGGGGGAGGTGCAGAAGCGCCAGCTGGGCTGGGCCTCCTAGCGCAGCTGGGCCTCACCACATCTGGGTGAGGCACAGGTGGTCGGTGGCGCACTTCAGAAGCACCAGGAGCCCTGCTCACCCGCCTCCGCTGCCACGGGGACACCTGAGGCACAGGGGCTGCCCCAGGCCAGCCCAGCCCAGCCCAGCCCAGGTTGGAGGCACACAGGCCCCGGCAGCTCGGCCCCCAGCCTCCTCCCTGAAACTCCCTCACCCCAGCCTCAACCGAGAGCCTGACCCCGGCCCGATGCTTCCCTGGCCCTGCGTTTCCGCCTGCCTCTGACACACAGGGAGCCGGCTAGCAGGCCAGAGGAGCCCCCAGCCTGCCCAGGCAACAGTGGCGCAGATCCTTTGAGGGGCAGGGGCTGACCTCCTCAACACCGCTTCACTGGAGGAGGGGGTTCTCCCCACCGAGCCCCAGGGCTGGGAGGCGCCGGCTGACTCAGAAGCCACTGGCTTACAAACATCCCCAGCGCACGGCGCCGCCCCAGGACCGGACGGGGCGGGCCAGGCCGCAGGAACCCGGCTGCGGCCACCAGCCCAGGGAAAGCCCGCGGGCCTGGCGCGGCCCCTCGCGCCCGATGCCCCATGCGCCCCGGCCCGGCCTGCAGACCCAGGCCAGGGCCCCGCGTCGCGCTGCCACCTGGGGAAACTGAGTCCCGGGCAGCCCGCCCTCCGTGCGCTCGGCTGCCCTGTGGCTCCAGGGCCAAAGCGGGTGCGGGCGCCAGGCGGGCCACTCACCTGCTCCTCTCGCGGCCCCGCGCCTGGCCGCCCACTGGTCCCTTAGTCCGCGCGTCCGTCCGCCCGCCCGTCTGTCGGAGCCTGGCTCCAGAGGACAGAGGGACGCTCGGAGGAGCCGGGGCGGGGCGCGGGGAGGAACCTGAGCAGCAGGTTAGAGTCACCGTGCGCGGGCGGGCACTGGGCAGGGGCGGGGGTGGGACGCGGATGCCCCGCCCACCCCGCCCCAGACCCCGCCCCCACCGCGGCTCCCCGCGGAAGGTCCCCAAAGCCACCCGGGTCCCTCTGCGCAAACCCCACCCCTAAAGCGGGGTCGCTGGCGGACGGGTGGGCGGGGCCGGGAGCCCATCCCCGACGCTGCTCTGAGATCTACCCGGGGCAAAAGCCCAGCTGCCTGCACCCCAGCGGGGTGGCGTGGAGCCCTGGGGAGGTCAGACCTGCCCCTGCCAGGTGCCCCCAGCCTCAGGTGCTCCAGGACCCGGGGCCGAGTCCCACCCTCTTCCACTGGGGCCCCTCGGGTCTGGAGAGAGCGCTAGGGCCAGGCTTTAGTCTGAGTGAGTCTCAAAGGTAGGACCATGGGCCAGAGGCCCTGCAGCCCTGCTCCCTGAGCTTGCCAGGTCCGGGGCGGGGATACCTCCTCCACGATCGAGGAGCTCCTAAAGTCTCTTTGTGTCGCCCAGCCCAGTGTGGGCACCCCCTGACGAGTGGGGTTATCCCATGGCCGGGGAGGGTGGGTGTCGGGACGCCTGTGGCCTACGCTGTCCTTGAGTGCCAGGGCAGCGTTGGTGTGAAGGCGCTACGGGCAGTGACCCCCGCCTTAGGCCAGGCCCCAAGCTCTGCCCACGGTTCTGTCTTTCCTCCTCCTGAACTGACCCCCAGGATGGCCGTGCCCACCAAGCTGGGTGAAGAGGGCAGGCCGGGTGGTGGTGGGAACCCCCAGGCACCCCAAGGCTCCCACTGTTGTCCTGGGGTGGGGGGAGCAGGAAAGGAGTGCCAGGACGCAGGGTCCCAGGTCCGTGGTCCTAGAAGGGCGCGCAGCTGGTGTTTGCCAGGAGCCCCAGCTCAGGAGACACAGTGTGCTGGAAGGCCAGCGGCATTGTCCCTCCCCACATCGTCAGGACCTTCCTGCCTGTCTGGGGTGTTACTGGTGAGCTCGCACAGGGGTGCAGGGAGTGGCCTTCGTCCTCCGGCCCCACCCTGCCGCAGAGCCCTGGCAAGGCCTGGCTTCCTGGTTCTGTCTCCCCTCTGCTGACGTCCCCAGAGGGGACGGCACGCCAGCCCTTCCAGGAGGCTGAGCCTGAAAGAGCAAAACAAACGTGGGAGGCACGCAGGGAGGGGAGCAGCTGAGGTGGGCACTCTCTGCTTCTGAAATCAACGTGATCGGCATCAGATCGGGAGCGCTGACCCCCTCAAGAATGCAGCTGGGGGCCTGGAGTCCCAGGCTGCTTGGTGGCCACCTTGAGTGTGGTATGCACCGCGGCCAAAGCAATGGGGATGTCAAGGGCCTGGCCCAGACTCTCGGGCAGGCTGTGAACCAGAGGACAACAGGTATCTTGCTGCCTGGGTCTGCAGGGGAGCGGCTGAGGTTCCCAAAGATTGCAGGTGTGTCCATCGCGGCCTCCCTGAGCCCGTGTGGGCGGGAGAGGGTGGAGCCCTGCTGAGCGCACAGGAGAGTAAGCAGGAGGATGCCGCCACTGGCCTTCGGGGCTAGAGGCGCACGCTGGTCCTGAGCTAAAGAAGTTGGCTGAGCAGAGAGCTCTCTGCTCCCACTGGCCCCCTGAGGGTAAGCCTGACACCACCAGCACCCCCTCGCTGAGGGCCGGCCCCGTGGAGGCCCAGGCTGGGGGAGCGCAGCTCCGGGGCTGCTGCGTGGGGCCTGCAGCGGGCACGCGGCCTGTGCCCTGAGGGATGAAGGGAGAACCCTGGAGGAGACAGGTGGCTGCAGTCAGGAGCAGTTCAGAGAGGTAGAGAAGCTTCTTTATTTAAAAATACCGTCAAGAGAGAATATCCACAGGGAGATGCCACGACACCACGAGGGCACTGGCCTGGCTGCCTGCTTTCCGAAGGCCTCGTCCCCCTCTGCACCCCGGATGTCGGTGGCTGCTGAAGCCAGATCCCCACCAGCCAGGGAGGTCCCCGCGATTCCCCGCAGACAGGCCGGGACAGCCCCACCCCTGCCCAGCACCTTGTTCTGCCCTGGTTCCCGACCCCACCTCCGCCTCATAGACCCTCCACACCATCTGACCCGCTAACAAACACCGGGCAGGTCAGCACGAAGATGTCCTTCCCGTTCAGCAACCGTCAGCGGGGGAGGTGACGGCTGGGGCACAGTCTAGCTCTGAGGAGGGTCTCCTGCCCAGGGCTGTCCCGCGGGCCAGGCACCGCCCACCTAGCCTTCGAAGGCGGCGATGGCCACTGCCTGCAGGACAGCCTCCAGGCCGTGGAGTGCCAGGAGCACGGCGCTGAGGGCCGAGTCTGCCCACAGCACCAGGGTCTGCCAGAGCAAGAAGTAGATGGATAGCAGGGCACCGCCCACCGTGAGGACCAGGCTGGCAGCCAGCGGTACCTCGGCTTCCATCAGGTTGCCCTTGGTGCCTGGAAAGCAGAACAGACGTGCTGGGTGAGTGCCGGGCTTTGGGACGCACGGGCCCGGGAGGGCCCCGGCGTCTCGGCCGTGAGACCAGTGCCAGCTTTGACCACCATGTGATGCTTGAGGACTTGAGTGAAAGATCCCACTGTGACCACTGCAGGGGACTCTTCAAAGTGTCGGAAAGCAAACGCAAAAAGGGGCCTGTCTTCCTTAGTGAGGAAGAAAGCCAACTGAGGCTGTGATGTTCTATTCTTGGTCTTTGGGTCAGTTGTGTGGGTGAGAGAGGGAACTTGGTTTTCTAAAGACAATTCCAACTGCATTCTGACACCTTTTCCTAATTCCACATTGACTGAGAAGATTTTAAAATTTCCAAAAATAGTTCACTTTGGGCTAAGGGCATTGTGGAAAATTTCACCCATATTTACAAAAAATAAAGCAACTGCACGTTTTACAAACAAATGGGTCAGCATGGAAGACGCTGATCTCCAGCTGTCCCGGCCACGGGTGCCCAGGGTGTGCCCCAGGAGCGTGAGGGGCTTGCGGATGCCCAGCGACTCTGGTGCCGTTTGCCACCCTCCCACGGGCACGGGCTCGTCTGTGTCGTGGGTGTGCATGTGCAGGGGCCCGGGATGTGCCGGCTGTTCTATCAGCCATTCCAGAAGCAGGAGCGTTTCTCAGACGTGTCAGCGGAACACACAGCGTGATCCCGCTTAGAAGAGATGTGCTCATGTCCGTGTGCCTGTGACTGGGAATGGGGAGGCATGGGCCCTGACGGCGAGCTGTGGAGGGAGCGGGGGAGCTCTCTCGGGGCTCCTATACTGTCTGAGCTTCAGGACGTGAGGGGAGTCGGCCAAGCAAGATTCTGGCAGCGGGCCTCCAGGAGCCGGATGCGGAGGCGAGGGAGGCTTCCACCCTCCAGGCCCTGCTGCCCTGGTGGGGTCCTGACAGAACTTTCCAGATCCTTCTCCTCCTGACCACTGAGGCCAACGGAAGGGGAGGAAGGAGGTGGGGGTGAGTGTTTTAGGGCCCCAGGGTTGATGACTGAGCGGGGTTCTAACCTCAGTGCTGTTTGTTACCCAGCAGCTTGTGCACGATATGCTTCCAAACAGGAAGCATCCCCACCAAGGACGTGGCCAATATTCTTTGTCTTGTGGACAAAGCTTCAGATAAACAAATGAATACTTAATGACACTGTAAGGCGAGGCCTGCAAAACCATGGGTAAGCAGTTTAAATCAAAAGTGTCTCTAAGAACCATGTTACAAAGTGACCAACACGTAAAGGTTCGCACACAAAGCTAGCAACAATCTCAAACACTATGTGGTTTTCAGTCCACTCACCGAAGTATAACCGAATTGCTTCCAGAATGCCCATCAGAAAGAGCAGGGTCAGGTCGAAGACCAGGTAACTGTGAGGATAAGTGAGAACCTGACCTGGAGAAAAACGGGCAACAAAGCTGAGCTCCTGTTACAGGACGCAGGGCGCCCACACCTTTGAGCTGCCTTCTCGCGCGAGACTCACTTTTGTACACGGCCAGCAGGAGCGTAGCTAGGAAATAAAGGGCGTAGTACGTCCCACTCAGGTAGAGCAGCATCTGGAGAGGGAGCGATGAGAGCTGGCCGCCGGTTAAGGACTCCCAGGCCCAGCAAATGACCCTGCCCGAGGGCGCCCACCTGGGGAGGGTGGACAGCAGGGGCTGCCCCGCCACCTGTCCAGAGGCCTGGCAAACACGCGGGTCCAGCGCAGGCACCTGTGGGTGGCCACGGAGACCTGGCTGACAGCCCCCTGCCTGGCTTCCTTTGACAGCCCTCTTGGTGTCACCACACCTGGCAGGGCTCCTGTGGGCTTGGGGTGGGGCTGGGGCTTCCCCCCAGGGGACGTCCTAGCCTGGAGCAAGAGGACCGGGCACATCCTTGGTGACTGCAGGCAGGACGGCCTCGGCACCCCGGGCTTCCTCAGGTGGCATCACCCTGACCTAGGTCCCAGTTATAACACTGAGAGCAAAAAGTGACCTTTTTCACTTTCTTCAAAGAAAACGTCTTTCTCTCTTTTGGGGGGCAGTTTAATACCCACTAACAACTTTCCTGAGCTCTGAACACTTTGTATTTGTTCATGCTAAAACAAGTCTGTAAGTTTTCCAAGTGAGGGGTTTTCGTGTTCCTGCCCCCCCGGGCCCGGTGGGAGTCAGGCAGCCACCCCTCGGCGTGCGGCTGAGTGGGGGGCACCAGTGGAGGAGGTTATAGCAACTCTCTCCACCTGTAGTGGACGCCCTTCCCGCTCAGGTGGAATGACTACTCAAAACTTATAGGGAAGGTGGGGCTGGGGGCTGGGGGCTTAAAGCAGCAAAAAGCAGGAGCCAAGAGCCGACTTCAGGTGCCTGGGAGGCCTGGGTCTGGGGCTGACGGAGGGCCACAGGGATGCAGCAGCAGAGGATACCACCGTGGAGGAAGCTCTCCCTGGAAGAGAAGGTACAGTCAGAGAGGTCCCAAGTCCTACCAGGATGCTCCAGCGGCCTGTTCTCCTGTTGCCGCGGATTTATGGCCCGCAGCTAGGTTCCTTTCCAGCACCTCTGCACCCACTGTCCCTCCAGGGAGGATCTGACCATCTGCTTTTCTGAACCTGAGGCTGGGAGTCAGGGTGTACCCACAGGCGAAGCCCAGATCCACACCTGAGGCCAGATGCCAGGAGAGAAACCAGACCCACAGCTTTTCTCATCTCTTATCTGCCACACGTACATAGATGAAAACGTTTTTTGATTCAGGTTACAAGTCTCTGTCATTGATAATAGATGTTTGCTTTCCTCTGGAATTTTATTCATGGCCCCAAATACCCCTCCCCAAATAAGAATCTCCTAAGCCAGCAATCTAGTCTCTTTCCAACCCTCTCCCGCCACACAGCAGTTACACATTCTGCCCCGCGTCCTCAGATGACAGTGTATGGTGATGCGCCAATAACGACTCAGAATTTGCCAGCAGCGAGTAGAACGGTGCTCTCTCCTACTCCATTTCCTCATTAGTCCCGGGGGGGCAAGAGAGAAACTCCCAGCCTGGGTGAGCCTTTGCTTCCTCGGCTGATTCGAGGTCCTCTGGGAGTCTCACTTGGGTGGGGGTCTTACGTGGGTCAGCACAGGACACGGGTGATGGAGAGGCAGCATGTGCTGAGCATGGGGAGCCTCGGAGGGTGCCAAGCACGGATCATTAATAAACCTTCATCGCGTTATGGGAAAGGCGCTCTCTAAACCCGATCCCTTCTTTTCCAGGCCCAAGCTAAACTAGGCTGCCTCCATACCTGTCATTTATTTGGGTGGATTTCACGTTAATCAGGACTTCGCTCCCTTCTGACCCTTCTCTTGACAGTTCGCTTCAGAACTTCAGATCTATTTGCCAGTTGCCCATTGTTACGCTTGAGATGATGGGGCTCCGGGAAAAAATGCTGTTGAAAAACCTTCAGCGCCACAAGATTTAAATAATTGACACGAAGGTAGCTACAATCAGATATGCTGTTCTAACGATTTCAGACCTACAGAAAGAGGCTCATTCTGACTAAAGATAACCGTGGCTTTTAGAACTTCGCATTTTTTGTCAATGATTCACTGTAATAACAGTGTGGCCATCAGAAGTTAAATGTGAAAGCAAAGACAAAGAATGTTTTTCCTTGGGTGATATACAAGCGGTGTGAAGCGGATCGCTCTGGTGTAAACGTAATTTTCCACCAAATGAAAACGCGCGAACCTCAGTACCCGTGGCCTTGCACAAAGGTCTGGCGCTTGGGAACGCCGGTGCCGGGAAAGCTCTGTCTGAAGCTCAGACCACAGAGTCTGCTTCTTTGTCAGCTGCCCAGCTCACCGCTCCCGTCTAGTCCCAGCCTCTCCTCGCACGAGTAATTTCGGAGCCTGACAGCTGAGATGTGGAAATGGGCCTTTTCCATACGGCCGAGTGAGCGCCCCGGGACGCCCGCGTACCTCGCTCTGGTTCCACGAGCTGTGCGGCGCGGGCTCTTAGAGACCCAGCGGCCAGGACTTCGAATGGGCCGCCGACCGGCCGGCCCCCCGCCGCCCCGCGCAGGGCGCCACCGAGACAGGACGAGCCCGTGAGCCGGCAATCCCGGCGAGAATCCAAACCTTCGCTCCAGAAGCCGGTCCCACTGGGCCCGCAGGCGGGGCCCACTCCAAACCGGGGTGTCCCCTTCCTGCCGGCCCGCTCGCTGCCGGCCCGCTGGCCCCGCAGGGGTTCTTATCTGGGTCGGGGGGCGCCGAGCGTCCCCTCGGGGGAGCCGTGACCTCACCGCCGTGGCTCCACCGCCCCGCGCGTCCACGGGACGGGTTCTCCGGACCAGGATCTCACCTTGTGGACACATGAAGTCCACCGGTTAACGACCCCGGCGAGCTGCACCCGCAGCTCGGCCTTCCCCGCACCAGGAGGAACCGAACCAACCGAACCCCTCTCCCGGGACGACCTCCGAGACTCCGCTAGGCCTCCGCGACACCTCACCCAGCCCCTCACCTCGCCGCGAGACAGCCATCTTATCGCGGCCCGCCCCCCGCCCCGCCCCGCGGCCCGCCCCTCGACCCGCCGCGATCCCGGCAGCCTCTCGGCGCCGGACGCAAACGGCGTCCCTTCGGCCATTTTCGCTTCTTCTCCCGAAGGAGCTCGACGGCGCCGCGTTTCGGGACTTGATTCCGAACCGTGGCCGAGGCCCGATTAGCCCGTCCGACAGCGCTCGGGCACTTTCGGACAGGAGGAGGCGGAGAGCCGAGGCTCGCTCGTGAGGATCCTTGCTCGGGAGCGTTCGGCTCCGCTCGGCTCCTCCTCGGGCGGGTTCGGCTCCCCCGGGCGGCGGGTGCAGGCGGAGCCTGCAGCGCAAGGTTCTCTAGGCTGGGTCGCGCTGCATCGGAGGCCGGCGGAGTCGGCCTCACAGTACGGGACCCCGTTGACTGGGGACCACGGACGGCGTGGCCTTCTAGGCCCTGAGGAGGGCTAGCGCAGAGCCTCTCGGAAACCCTCGTGCGGCCTCGGACCAATTCGGACCGACTCGGCTCCGCACTTCGGCCCACTTCGGCCCTCCTCGTTTCCGGACTCTAGGCCTCGGCTCGGCTCGACTCGACAGGGCCGCTTCGTGCCGGTTCGGCCCCTGTTCGGGCGGCCCCGGCTCGGATTGGCGGCCGGCTTCGGGAGGGCTCGGCTCAGCTCGGCTCAGCTCGGCTGGGTTCGGGCAGCCCTCCTCGGTCAAGCTCGGCCCGGCTCGGTCCGGCTCGGGCGGCCTCCTCGGGCGGCGCGCTTCGGGCTCCGTCCCGGCCTTCGGGCGGCCCCGGCCGGTGCCTTCGGGCGGGCTCGGCGGAGTCCGGATGGAGGACTCGGACTCGGCCGCCAAGCAGCTGGGCCTGGCCGAGGCGGCGGCGGTGGCGGCCGCGGCCGCTGTGGCGGCGGCGGCCGCGGCCGCGGCGGGAGGCGAGGCGGAGGAGCCGGTGCTCAGCAGGGACGAGGACTCGGAGGAGGACGGAGACTCGGAGGCGGAGCGCGAGACGCGGCGGGTGACGGCCGTGGCGGTGATGGCCGCCGAGCCCGGGCACATGGACATGGGCGCCGAGGCCCTGCCCGGCCCCGACGAGGCCGCCGCGGCCGCCGCCTTCGCAGGCAAGTGCTGCCCGCCCGCGGTTCCCGCGCACCTGTCCGCACCTGCCCCACACCTGCCCGCACCTGCCCCACACCTGCCCTGCGCGCCTGCTCCGCGCGCACCTGCCCTGCCCACGCCTGGCTGACTGGCATACCCATCCTCCCCCAGCACATGCCTCGCACCTACCTCGTTTGCCGTGTGGTCCCTGCACACCTGCCCCATGGGAGCATCCTGGCCCTGCCCTGCCGCATACTTGCTCCCTGAACTCCTTTCCTTCCTTTCAATGCACTGCGCTACTTCCAGAACCTTCTCAGCACCTGCCTCTTGCCTTGCCTGTTCTCTCCTCCTCTGTCCTGGGTGTTGGTGACACAGGGGTCAGACACGGGTCCTGTCCTGGAGGAGCCCGGGGTTGGGTGCATGTGGTCACCCAGAATCCTGAGGGCCTTTTCAGGTGTGACCTTAGCCGTGGGGAGCAAGGCATCTCACTTGGCCTGGGAGGCCCGCAGCGGCTGCCTGGGGGGCGGTGGCCCCGCAAGCCAGCACCATGCTCCTCAGTCTCTCCTCTGGCCTGTCCGCGTGGCCCCATTTCCTTTACGGGTCTTCCCTTCTTCGGGCACCACCCGGGCTGCTGGCCCACGCTTTTGTTGCTTTTGTTCTTGCCGCACAGAACATTCTCATTTTCGAGGTTCGTGAGCCACGCCCCAAAGCGCCCGAGGTTGTGTCTCCCCGGGCACCTTCCCGAAGGAGGTGGAGACTTTCCTAAGCATTGTTCCCTCCCACTTGGGCTCCCTTGTGGCCGGCAGAGCTGGGCACTGGAACCCCTGGGGAGCATCCTAAGGCTCTTCTCCCCTAGGGCGTTTCATGGGTTTCAGAACTGGACAGCGGCCTCCCCACCCAGTGCTCCGGTTTATCCGGCCCTGGAGGAGCTGCGTGGGGCCTGCACTGCCCCCGTGCCTGTGGTCTATCCGGGATCCTCGCAAAAGCCAAGGAAAGAAGGCTTTGTGGCCCTTAAAGGGTTCCATTTTCGTTGCTGAACTCTGGTTTAAAGTTGAGATTTTGGATGGTGAAGTTTTTCTTCAGGTTTGTGTTGTTTTTGCACATGTTTTTCTGAATGCAGAAAGGGAATGTGATGCTATTCGTGGCAACATTGGAGACACGTATTGACATCAGGTGTTTCTTTCCTGCAGAGTTTTATCCTTGTGCTTTTCCAGTGTGTTAAAACTTCTTGGTTGTGAATTACCGTGGTCAGGTGATTCCCGGGTTTCTGTAGCTCAGCAGGACACATTGCCGGCTTGAGGCTGCCTCCCGGGCTGCTGGCGAGCTCTTTAGACCTGAGCATGTGTTCAGACCCCTCGGCCCCGGCCTCCCTGGGACACGGTGGAGGAGACAGATGGGGAGCAGGTGTTTTTAGAGCAGTTAAGTGAGCTCGGGCTGATGGAAGGTGCAGGACTCTCGGTCAGTTTGAACACCTCCCCCAGGGCCACAGGCGCTCTAGGCTTGGGACATTCCGGAAGGCAGCGCCACCCCTGGTGGCTGGGGGAGCATCAAGGGAGGGCTGTCCAGGGCAGCCCGTCAGGAGTGGGCCATGGGCAGTGGGGGGAGCACGGGGGACGGGGCGCGGCGGCGCCCCCGTGTACAGACGCTGCTGGGAGGGGCCGGGCTTAGAGTTGGGGGGCGCGTGGGGTGGGCACAGGCAGGTCTGCCACTGTTTAGGAGGAAGAGTCCGTGGCAGGTGGGGGTGAAGGAAGGGGAGGGAGGGATAGACATGAGCCTTCCTGCGCTGACCTGCAGGAGAGAGGCCAGGAGGATCCCCACCCGGAAGGGAGGGAACTCTAGGATTTTAGGGGCCTCTTTGGGGTATGGTTTTAACTAGAAGGGAGCGAGATGCCAGGGCAGAGCCGTGGCCGGCTCAGTGGGTGCGTGAGGGTGGGCATGCCCTGTGGTCTTCACTGTGCGTGGCAGGCTCTGTGGGGAGGGAGAGGTAGCCTCTTGTCCTTGGAAGGACCAGGTCATTCAGACTGGTCTAGAAACGTTGGTCGGGCGTTTCGTGTATAGCGTGAGGCCTCCCACGGTAGCTCAGGTACCTGGAGCCACCGTGGGCCGCCCCCCACCCTCGCCCTATCCCCGGTGGCCTCTGACTGGGCTCTGAGTCAGGCTCCTGTTTTGCAGAGGTGACCACCGTGACAGTGGCCAATGTGGGCGCCTCGGCGGACAACGTCTTCACCACGTCGGTGGCAAACGCCGCCTCGCTCTCGGGCCACGTGCTGGTAAGCCGCCACGGGAGCGCTTCTGGCCCCGAGGGTGGTGGCCCGTCCCCCAGAGACCCTGAGCCTGCCCTGTGCCGACTGCCTGAGGAGGGGAGGGGAGATCGCACGGTTTCCTTTTAGCCTGGATCACACACCCTGGGACGCTGTACACCTGAAAGCAAAGTGGTTGTTATTGAGATAGTGACAGGCAGAAAACTCTTGCTCCTGAGTGTAAGGGCAGCAGCTTGGTGAAGGACTCAGGGGTGCAGGTTTAAGAGTCTTGGTTTATTTCTTATGGTATCAGAATGAACACAAGCTGATAGCCAGGCAGTGATTTGGTGCCTCTAGCCGGTGTCCTGCCTGACAGCAGACTCTATATCACGTTCTCGTTTTCTAGGAGGAGGGGCTGGAGCCAGAGGGTCTGGGAGTTAGGGGCGGCCCTGAGTCAGCGGGCTCTGAGGACAAGAAGCCCCAGAAACTAGTGTGATCCTTCTGGAAACTGACAAGGAGAGGGGGTCTCAAATATCTACATGTCTCACATGCCTTCATGAGAAAAATACTTTGTGGTTCTTGAATGAACACGAAGCATTCTGTGTTTCTGGTCGAGAGCTGTACGAATTCAGTGATTCAGACGCAAGCAGTGTAGACGCCCTTACTGAGGCATTGACCCTGCAGGTCTGTGAGAGCAGGCCAGGTGTGTGCATGTGCACGCTGGGTGGGGGGCCCACAACCCCACGATAAACTTCTACTCACTTCCCCTGGTTTGAAGGCCACATTTTCAGACGTAAGAAAAGGTCTTTGTCTTAGTTTTATCCTCTCAGCGTGAAAGCATGAGAGTGTCCCAGGCCTTGGTGTGGATGGGCTGCATCGGGGTCTCTAGTCCACTCCAGGGCTGTCTGAGTGAGGCCATGAGCATGCGCCTGTGGGCAGTTGGCGTGGGCTCAGCGCCCGCAGGGGTAGAAAAGGGGCATGTGGCTGGCCCAGAGGAGGCAGGCGCGGTCACGGCAGCATCCAGCCCCAGTGGAGAGGCATGTAAACAGCGTGGCTTGGGAGGCCCCGTGTCTGGGTGGGCTCGGGCATGAGAAGGGGTCCTGCACTGGGCCTTGGCTGTGGTTATGAACTTGGCCTCTCGGAAACCCTCCCCTGAGGCTTGCAACCTCAGAGGCTGCCCAGGCAGACGGGAGGGCATTTCCTGTTCCAGGAACACATTTATCCCTTAACTTGGACAAGCCATGTGAGCATTCGCTCAGAGCCACGCAGACCTAGTGTCGCTTCTTCTTGGCCTTGGCTCTGCATCTGAGGAGCATGAGGCATGGTGGGCCCCCCGGTGGCAGTGTCAGCCGGAACCTCTCTGTAGGACCATATCCTGGCGTGCAGGTGTGCGCCAGCCGCTGTCACTTGCGACTACTGGTGTTCTTTCCTCCAGTCGGGCAGGACAGCCCTTCAGATTGGGGACAGTCTGAACACCGAGAAGGCCACGCTGATCGTTGTGCACACGGACGGGAGCATCGTGGAGACCGCCGGGCTGAAGGCACCCGCTGCTCCTCTCACGCCCGGTACTGCCCTCCTGCTCCAGGCCTCAGGGCAAAACGCTCCGAGAGCTGGTGGAGTTTATCCTGGGGGTGAACTTTATCTTGGGGTGAATTTCAAATTTCAAATACTATTTAGTTTAAGTATAAAAAGTGGATTTTTTTCAGGCAACAGAAGAGTTGCCCAGAGTTACAGTGGGCGATGCTGCTGAGCTGGGGGAAGAACCTGTTAGAATCAAGCTGTTTTTTGTGCCTTTCTGTTATTCGGGGTGCGTTCAGGGTCTCTCATTTTCATGATGCTTTCTTTGCTCAAGGCCCTCAGTCTCCTCCGACTCCTCTGGCTCCCGGCCAAGAGAAAGGTGGAACTAAGTACAACTGGGACCCATCGGTGTACGACAGTGAGCTGCCTGTGCGCTGTCGGAACATCAGTGGCACCTTGTATAAGAGCAGGCTCGGCTCAGGTGGGCGCACGCGGGGTGGGCCCAGGTGGGCAAGGAGGTGGGCACAGAGTGGGCCCAGGTGGGCTCGCATGGGGTGGGCCTAGGCTGCTGCTTATTTTGTTTCGAGGATCGCCTTCCTTTGGCATCCCCCACTGTAAGTCGGGGCCAAGGATGGCCGTAATGATGCATAAACTAGTTAAGCAAACGGGCAGGTTGAGGAATGGGGTGGCCCATGTGGGGGCAGGGCTGGACCATGTTCCCTAAGGTCCTGGGTCAGCTGGGTGACCCATAGGTAGAAGGCTCTGCAAGTGGGAAGAGGCCGTGAGCTCCGTGTGGGATGTGGTGGAGTGTGCGGTGACCGCGGGCAGCAGGTCGGGGCTCGGGCATGTGGTGGGAAGCGCTGCCTGCAGATTTGGGCTCGCCATGGGGCACCGAGGGAGCGGCTGAGAGCAGGCAGGCCCGGGACGCTGAGGGGGCATGGGCGGGAGGGGAGATGGGCCTGGCCCGCTGTCAGCGGGAACTACAGCGGGTGGCTTCGTCCTTTCAGGGGGCCGGGGGCGCTGCATTAAGCAGGGGGAGAACTGGTACAGTCCTACCGAGTTTGAAGCCATGGCAGGAAGGGCCAGCAGCAAAGACTGGAAGAGAAGCATCCGCTATGCGGGGCGGCCACTGCAGTGCCTCATCCAGGTACCCAGGTGCCGCGCTTCCCTACCCTCCCTGCTCAGAGCCGCAAGCCGCAGGCCCGGCTCCTGGGGCATCAGCCGCAGGGCTTTCCAGGGCTCGCAGGCTGGACTCAGATGGGATTCGAGTCCCCCGCTCACTTGGCTGTGTGACCTGGGGCAAGTTACTTCACCTTTCCATCTGCCTCCTGATGTTCCAAATGGGATGTTGAGGGCGTTTGCTCCATACCTTGTTGTGAGGAGTGGATGAGGCAACATAACAGCTTCCGTTTGAGTGCGTGTGACTTTTGTTGATTTATTCACAGGCGAAAATCAAATGGAAGTTTAATAACACGTATACATGGGAGAGACGGAGGAAAACTGAGTAACTCTGCCCGTGACTTTGTAAAAGACACCTAACTTCTCTCTCCTTGAGCTCATCCATGAGAGGAGAGGGCTCCTCATTGCTGTTTCCAGTTTAGCTCTAGGAGGTTGATAGAGAAATCATGCCTACACTCCCTGGCAGGGGAGAGATAGATGCTGCCACCAGCAGAGACGTGTACAAGAGAGAAGGTTCTGGAAATGGTGGGATTTTACCTTCCCAGGGGGATCGGGGTGAAACTGGTTGAGATCTGGGGCTGTTGACTCACTTCAGAGCCGACTTTCTCACATGTCGCGGTACCTTTTAAACTTCAGGACGGGATCCTAAACCCTCATGCCGCCTCCTGCACCTGTGCCGCCTGCTGTGATGACATGACCCTGGTGAGTGGGCCCCTGCTCCCCTCAGCTCCTCTCAGGGCTGCTTCCAGCTTAGTTTCTCCCTCAAATTCTGGTTTTTGAACATTACTCTGATGAGTGAGGCCTCAAGTGGGCCCTGGGGCTGCTCAAAGAACGTTAAGGGAAACTTTCTTAAATAATGGAAAGCTCCTATAATGTCACCGTCTTTTTTTTTTTTTTTATAAATCTATTCATTTATTTATTTTTGGCTGCGTTGGGTCTTTGTTGCTGCGCGCAGGCTTTCTCTAGTTGCGGCGAGCGGGGGCTACTCTTCATTGCGGTGTGCAAGCTTCTCATGGAGGTGGCTTCTCGTGTTGCGGAGCATGGGCTCTAGGTACGCAGGCTTCAGTAGTTGTGGCTCGTGGGCTCTAGAGCGCAGGCTCAGCAGTTGTGGTGTAGGGGCTTAGTTGCTCCGAGGCATGTGGGATCTTCCCGGGCCAGGGCTCGAACCCATGTCCCCTGCATTGGCAGGTGGATTCTTTAACCACTGCGCCACCAGGGAAGTCCCTATAATGTCATTGTCTTAACCGTACTTTTTTTTTTTGTGGTGATGACAAGTACATATGTGCTGTTTTATGTTTTTCATTTTTAACGTCACGTCATAAAAAATACTACACTGAGCTGATTTATATAGAGAACTTTTAACGTCTTTTGAAGTCTTTTCTCATCCTAAATTCTTAACTGTTTTAAAAAAAAGGGATATTTGCGTTTTAACATATGTTGCTGTATTCTCTAGTTGCGGCGAGCGGGGGCTACTCTTCATTGCGGTGTGCAAGCTTCTCATGGAGGTGGCTTCTCGTGTTGCGGAGCATGGGCTCTAGGTACGCAGGCTTCAGTAGTTGTGGCTCGTGGGCTCTAGAGCGCAGGCTCAGCAGTTGTGGTGTAGGGGCTTAGTTGCTCCGAGGCATGTGGGATCTTCCCGGGCCAGGGCTCGAACCCATGTCCCCTGCATTGGCAGGTGGATTCTTTAACCACTGCGCCACCAGGGAAGTCCCTATAATGTCATTGTCTTAACCGTACTTTTTTTTTTTGTGGTGATGACAAGTACATATGTGCTGTTTTATGTTTTTCATTTTTAACGTCACGTCATAAAAAATACTACACTGAGCTGATTTATATAGAGAACTTTTAACGTCTTTTGAAGTCTTTTCTCATCCTAAATTCTTAACTGTTTTAAAAAAAAGGGATATTTGCGTTTTAACATATGTTGCTGTATAGCTTTCAAAGTGTGATACTAATTTGTTATGTGTGAACTACCAGTTTTGTTTCAATGTTCCTATTGTTGAATATTATTTTTAAATCTCTTAAAATTAACTAGAGAGCTGCATGATGAGATTTCTTTTTTTAATTTTGATTACTCACCTGGTTAATTAGCAGCAGCTATGGAAGAAAACTTAATTGGAGAGAGGTTATTGAGTGGGAAAACCAAATACTCTAAAATCGTCGAGTTCGTGTGTAAATCGCACATGAGTCTAGTAGAATGACCAGTAGGATATTTGTGTGAGAATAAAATACTTTTAAAGTTTGCTTGGGAAGACTGGTAGATGACATCGTTGGAGATCTTTCAGGGGTAAGAGGAGCAGAGTGGGGGTCAGCCCCATCGGGAAGCATGGAGTACCTGGTAGGTTGTTTACGGTCACTCCAAACGCCGAAATCCTCAGGTGTCACCTGACGACACATGTATGGAACATGTGTACTGAAGCTGGAAACTGCCAGCAAGAGAACTCCGAGAAGACATGGACCCACGGGCTGGAGGCCTCGATGCAGTGAAGACGTCCTTCTCCCCACACTGGTCTGTGGGTTTAACATGGGTCTCTTAAGAGCCCCGGCAGGATCTTGTAGACATCAACAAGTGGATTCTAAGACTCGCATCAAAAGGCAGAGGAAAAGGGGTGGCAGCACGGTTTTGAGGACGAAGCCTACAGCTGGAGGAATCACAGCACGTGACTCTCAGACTTGCTGTGTCGTTTCCACGGTCAAGGCCGTGTGGGCGGAGGGGGACCCATTGCTCTAGGAGCAGACCCACCGTCCACACACGGACCTGCAGGTGTGGCAACAGTCGGACACTCACAGGCGTAGAAGTGACCCTTGACCTAAACATCACACTTATACACACACGAATTCAAGATGGATCATACAGCCAAATGTGTCCAAAACTAAACTGCAATTTGTAGAACAAAATCTTTGTGATCTAGGGTTAGACCAGGGATTTCTTAGACATGGAACCAAAGGCACAATCCATGAAATGAAAACTCATAGGTCAGACCTCATCAAATTGAAACATTGTGGCTTCTGCTTCAGGAGTGGTGCTGTGCAGGGCTCCAGGGACCCACTCCCCCCATAAGTAACCCTAACTGGTGAAAATGATAAAAAGCAACCACTTAAGGTCTCTGGAGATTGTCCTGGGGGCATACAACAAAAAAAGAAAAGAAACATTTATCCAGGAAAATCTTGTGAGTCTGGCATTCGAGTCAGGCCCTGCTCCCTCCCTGCATCCCTCCAGCTCAGCCTAGGGAAGCTCCATCGTCCTGGCCCCGCTTGCCCCTAGGGTGGAGGTCCACACAGCCGAGGCCAGCCGAGAAGACCAAGCAGCTCGGCGAGCAGGGCTGATGGCCTGAGTGCCGTTTCTGCCCTGCTCCAGGGTAGCCCGTGGGGAGGAGGCTGGCAATGCAGGAGGGCAGCCAGCTAAACCTCGCACCGGGACAGTGACGACCCTGAGGAGCCTCCTCAAAGGTTTGTCCTAAAAGCCACCCAGTACAGGAGCCTAATGTGACTGGATCTGACAGTGGAGCAGTTTGCAAAGGTTAGAGCAGTCGGCTGAGTCCAGCAGCTGGTGCGGTAGCTTGGTCACTGCCGCCTGGCGGCCAGCAGGGCCACACTGTGGTGAGAGAGACTTTGTCCAGGACTGCAGCCAGGAAGCCCTGGAGGGAGGGGGAGTCAGCTGCACAGCCACGCAGTACAGCACCTAAAATGTCCAGTTTCAACAAAAATTGTGAGACACGTAAAGGGCCAGGGATGTTGAACCACACAGAAGAAAAGCAGCAGGCGGCAGGCACTGCCCATCATGGGGGCAGCAGACGAGACTTCCAAGCAGCCTCTGTGTCTTCGGGGCTGAAAGAAACATGTCAAAGGGTTGTCAGCACGGGTCTCAGTCTGCGGGGGCTGGGCAGGAGGCCAGGGCACTTCAGGAGCAGGAGTTGACTTTCTCACAGTTGTGGAGGCAGGCAGCCCAGGTCAAGGTGCTGGTTTGTTCCGGGCGGGGCTCCTCCTGGCTTGTAGGCTCTCGCTTACACAGCTGCTCCTACAAGGGCACTAATCTCGGTGGGTCGGGGCCCTACCCTCAAGAGCCCCGTTGCCTCCTTACTCCAAATACGGCCACCCTGATGGTCAGGGCCTCACAGGTGGTCCTGAGGACACAGTTCAGCCTAGAAGGTGACGGCAACGTCTCATCACGCGGAGAAAATCAGTAAAGGGAGGAGCCACCAGGGAGAGCCCGGTGGAGATCCTGGGGTTGACGCGTAGGACGGAAGCTCTCTCACGGGTCCACAGCAGGTTTGAATGGGCAGCAGGAAGGGCCAGCGAGCCCGCACGGGTCTTGGGCTGAGCCAGGAGGCTCCCCTGACCTGCACGTTTTCCTGCTGTTTCTGCCCCATCAAGGTTCTCTCCTCCCGCGTGTCGGGGCCTCAGGGTCTGCGGGGCACCCCCTGCTCCCCATGGGCCCTCTCCCTTCTCCTTCCTTGGTCCCCACTTGCTTTCTGTCTTCCGGGAATTCCTAAAAATTTGGTGTTGGTATTACTCTCCTGTTTGAAGCGCTGTTACTCACACGTTCTCTCTGAAAGTACCTTTTCTGTTACTTTAAGCTGTTTGGGGCCTAAAGGGAGCTAAGGGAGCTTTGCGCGGTTCTGTCTTCTGGCCGCAGTCTGGGCACATCTCCAGGCAGGTCGCCGTCGGAGAACAGTTCCGGGTGGCGTTTCCACGCGTCTCACTTTGCCTCCCGCCCCCCCCTCCCCCAGAGCGGGCCTGTGAGGCTCTTCGTCCCCTACAAGAGGCGCAAGAAGGAGAGCGAGCTGCCCGCCACACCCGTCAAGAAGGACACCCCCAAGAACATCACCCTGCTTCCCGCCGCAGCCGCCACCACCTGTGAGTCACAGTGAAGCAGCTGTCGTCACGCGACATGCTTTTAGCGTGTCCCGCTCACGCGTGTGGCCGAGGGGTCTGGGTCAAAAGCAGGCGCGGCTCCCCTCATGGGGGCTCCCTGGCCTCTTCGGTCCCGGCCTGTCCTCGGCACGGACTTCACTTTGCGACTGGAGGCCTGGGTCTCAGTCCGCGCTGCCCCCAGGCCCTCCGAGGTCTCGCCGCCCGCGGGGGGCGGGGGGGCACATGTAGGGAGGGGAGGGGGCGGGGGCACATGTAGGCGGGGGCGGCGGCGGCGCCTGCTTCTGAAACCGCCAGGCGAGCAGCGGGCGGCTGGTGGCGGAGGGCTGCGGTGGCAGGAGAGGCCTGGGAGGCGCCCAGTCGCTAGGGGCTGTCAGCAGCCCGACGACTCCTGCGGGTGAGGCGCCCCGTTGGTGCTGGTCGGCAGGAGGAGACGGAGCCCCCAGAATGCTGGGGACACCGCTGCATTTTCTCTTCAGCTGTGACGAAAATCTTGTTCTTAATTCAAACTACAAAGTCCTTCTTACGTTCTTTTAAATTTTATCTCTTGCCTTTTCTGACGAGACAGCACACCCAGGTGCTCAGGACACACAGCAGGAGCTGCGTCTGGTGGGGTGGGCGTCTCTGCCCCCCAGGCACCGCCCCTGCAGAGGTGGCTGTGCCCCCCGCGCACCCCGCCCCGGCCCCTGGGCTTTTTTGCGATGGGCCCGGTGGGCCCAGCACGCAGTGACAGCTCTCCTGCTTTTCCAGTCACCGTGACCCCCTCAGGGCAGATCACTACCTCTGGCGCGCTGACCTTCGACCGGGCGTCCACCGTGGAGGCCACCGCGGTCATCTCGGAGAGTCCGGCCCAGGGCGACGTCTTCGCGGGAGCCACAGGCGAGTTGTCTCAGTGCCTGGCAACGTGGCCCCAAGGGGGTCACTGGCAGGAGCTGTGGGGACCCCTGCAGGCAGGGGCGGCAGGACCAGGAACTGAAAAGCTGAGGCTGCTCACGGAGCCTAGACGGGCGCCGGGGGGCAGAAACGCCCCGTGTGCGCGTGGAATGCTCTGGTAGCCGCCTCAGGAAAGTGAAAGGGAACAGTGGAAACTGGGTTTTGTACTGTGTTTTATTTCACCCAGAACATCCCACATACTGTCCCTCTGACAGTTCACATCCTCCACTTCCACGGCTCAGGAGCTGCCCTGTTGGACGTGCAGCACAGCTGGGTCTCACGCCATCGTGTCCCTCTCCCCTGACAGTACAAGAAGCAGGCGTGCAGCCCCCATGCAGGGTCGGCCACCCGGAGCCCCACTACCCAGGGTATCAGGACAGCTGTCAGATTGCACCGTTTCCGGAGGCCGCGTTGCCAACATCTCATCCCAAAATAGGTCAGTGTGGAAGAATTCTCTGCGAGCGGCCGCCATGTGCAGATGAAAGGCTTCCTAGGTGAAGTGGGGTGTGGGGCTTCAGGCCTGTGTTTGTAAAGCAGCTTTCACTGGAAGCTGCCGCTCGTTTCTGTGTGGGGTGAGGCTGCTCACGTAGCGACCTGTGACCTGCAGAGCCTGAGATTCGGCCAGGCTCTGACCAGGACACTGTGTTTGGGGTCTGTCCCATGAGGACGCTCATCCGGGTGGCCTCAGGTGAGAGGGTGTGTGCATGTCTGCGACTGGCCCCGCCTGAAGCTTAACGGGGACATCGCCCCGCGTGTGCATTTTGAGCGATTTGTCACTGACGGCACGTTTTAGACACATTTCTGTGTCAGGACACTTTTTTACAGGGAGCATCGTAATCCCAGCTGGTGGACCTTTGTGTTTTTTACAGTTTCCACCAGAGACAAGACAGCAAGATAGAAACTTGTCCCCGAGTTCTAGAAAACGCCCCTTCATCTTCTCCTTTGCTTGTCTCACTGCTCTCTCCTCTTGCTGTGACAGCCCTCCCACCCTTAAATCTCGCCTCCGTTCTGCCTCTTCCCCACACCTTGCCTCAGACCCTGGCCCCAGGCCTGGTGAGCCTCCTGGCCGGGCTGCGGCCCTGCTGACTGCGGGGTCTGGGCGAGGCCTGGATGGGGAGTGTCCACCCCATGTGGTCGGCTGTGCCCCAAGCAGGGCTGCGAGGCCTGGGCTACCCGTACCCCGTCCGCTTACTTGTTGGTTTGCTTGTTTCAGCGTGGACCGTGGCTTCCTGTTTCATTCAGGGCGTTGCAACCTGTAGCTGGGATGGGTTGTGTTGGGATGGTCCCTGATTTGGCTGGCGGGAGCCCCGAGAGTGGCTGCTGCATGCTTTGGCCACCCTGTCACGCTGCCCATTTCCTTATGTCCGGCTCCAGGGCCCTGCCCTTGCGGGGGTGGGGACAGGGTTCACAGCAAGGTCTGGCCATGGCCGAGGGGGGCAGGCGTCGCTTGTCCGGCTCCCAAGCGCTGACCGTGTGTCTCCTGCAGCCCATGTCCAGTGGCCTCTCGCTGGGGGCTGGAAATGGGCCTTGGTGGGGCTTTTACACCAAGGACTTGGCTAACGCTACAGTTAGGGGTTCTTCTCTGGGAGGATGTTAGACATTCAGCAGCACAGCCTGGGTGTCTCTGCCCCCGGGCCCCCCAGGACAGGGGTGGGGAGCCCTTGCGCGTCCGTGTGTGCGAGTCTCCACTTCCCGTCCAGAACAGTGTCCCTTTGAGGCTCCCTCCCGCCTCCATGACTTTCTTCTCCAGCTGAGGGGACCCTGTCTCCTGCGTCCCTCATCAGCCCCCCGGGGACCACAGATCCCCGAAGGCTTTCTGTGCGAGCAGAAATGAAACCGGGAGGTTTTCGTTCTTCCGTCTGCTTTACTTTTTATGTGATGTAACAGCCCCCGCCCCCCCACCGGCTCTGCACAAGCTCCGTGGTCACCTCGCCTGCAGCCGTTGTGTCGTCCATGGACAGGCGGCTTGAAGGGGGGGCCGTGGGTGTGATCTGTTCGCCACCCTACTTTCCCACATTTGATGAGCGTGCGGAGGCACCTCGAAGCCAGGAGATGGGTTAAGTTCTTTTTGTGTTTTGCTTTCCACACGCTAGTGTTGACATCCTTGCCCGCCCTGGCGGTGCCGCCTTCCACCCCCACCAAAGCCGTGTCTCCCTCTGTGGTCAGCGGGCTGGAGATGTCGGAACCGCGGAGCTGGCTGTACCTGGAGGAGATGGTCAATTCCTTGCTCAACACCGCGCAGCAGCTGAAGACGTTGTTTGAACAGGCCAAGCAGGCCAGCTCCTACCGAGAAGCCGCCGCGGCCCAGGCCAGAGTCCAGGCGGATGCAGAGCGGAAAGAGGTACCATTTGCGCGGCGGGTCTGTGGCTGCCACCTGCAGAGCCCGGCCACCTTCCTGGGCAGGGGGACCCCGAGACCCACGTACAAGTGAAGCTTCTCTGATAGACAAGTGGCCACCGTTACCTGTCGGGTGTTTTTGTCCCTCACGCACACCAGCTGTTGTTTTTGAGTGCCTGCCTGTTGTAGATGTCACTCACCCTGTCAGGCCGTCCTCCTCCCGGGGAAACGGGTCTCGTGTGTTATCAAATCTGGAGGAGCGTCCTCTGGTGTGTCTTTGGGGCAGAGGTCGGGGCAGGTGTGTGTCTTGCGGTCACCAGCCCCTCCAGGCACCCAGCTCTGTGCCCGCATCTCGGCCCCGCGGGGACTGGCTTTTCAGCCCCAGAGGCGCCGTCACGGGTATTTCGCTGCGGACGAGGTCCCCGTGGTTCAGGAAGCCTTGCGCCCAGAGCGCTTCCTGTAGCACAGGGTCCCTCAGCCCTGTGACGCCTTTTGGGACGCAGTCTTCCAGGTGACGCGGGGCAGGTGTCCAAGCCGAGAGGAGGTGTGTCCTCACTGCCCAGGGCTCAACTGGGGCCGGAGGAGGGTGGGCCGGGCTGCTCGGTGCCCAGAGCCCTCTTGGGGGCGGCTGGAGGCGGGAGAACGGACAGTGATGCGTCTTCAGTGTCACTTTGGTTTGTAGGTGAGTGGAATTGGTTTATTTCCACCAAATCTATATAAGAAAAAGAATTTCAGTTAGTACTACTTTTTATAGGCAAGGGAAAAGAAGAGCTTTTCAGGTGCAATTTTCCTTTTTTTCTTTTTTTTTTTTTTTTTTGGCCGCGCCAGCCGGCTTGCTGGATCTTAAGTAGGGGGGGCTCTCATTGCCAAGAGGCAGTGGATTGAAAGTCTATGTGAGTCTTTTATGGAGTTGCCTTTACTCTGCTGTGCCCCAGCCAGCCGCTCAGCCTGGTCGCCTCTTCCTGTACATCACTGACTATCTTCATCATCACTTCTTTAATATCTTGGCCGATCCTGACCTTTGGGTCAGCTCAGCATCTGCTTCTCTTCACTCCTTTCTTCTTGACTGTGGAAGCTCTGTCCCTTCCTTCACATTCAAGTCATTTTGTTTGTCGGACCTTTTGGTTTATTCATGGCAGAAGCTCTGAATTCTGTTGGATTCTTTCTCTTCCCCTGAAAAGTGCTGGACTTGGTTCTTAGAAGCAGCTGAGCTCCTGGCTGGTCTCCTGAACTTTGTTGTGTGAGGGGGCATCTGTCTCGGTTACCTCCGCCCATCACATCTCTCGTCCTGGTCGGGGCGGGGCGGGGGGACGGCATTGCTGCCCCCTCACGTGTGAGAATGCAGGCCCTTCTGGGGGGAGGGGGGACACCAGGGTCCCTGCTCAGCGCCGCCCTCTGGGCTGCTATTTCTGTTGGCTCAGCCCCGTGCTGGCTGCCTGGGGGCGGCAAGTACCTGTGGCCATCTGTGCTGGTCTCGGTCTCCCTTGGTTTCCAGCCATCCGGCAGCTCCGCCCTCTGCCCGCCCCCCAGCCCAGGTGCCCACGGCCCCTTGCTGTGGCCGCACACACCTGGTGGGCAGGGGAGGCCCTGAGGGAAAAGCTGCCCCACCTGCGGGGGGCCTTTCGCCTCCCCCCCGCCCCCTCGGGATTGGATCCACCCCCCCATTCCTGCCCCACCTGCCTGGGCCTTTCTCCCTGCCCCTCCCCGGGGTTCAGTACCCACCCACCCCCATTCCTTCTTGCTTTAGTTGCTTTCAAGCCTTCAGATCATTGTGTCTTGTGCTCCGTGGTGACGGGGAGGGTCAGCCCTACAGGCTGCTCTGGTCACCAGAACGGCAACTGTTCCTTCATTCTTTTTGGTTTTGGAGGCTGCACACGCGGAGCAAAAGTGGTCTCTTGCTGCTCGGCAACCAATTTTTTAAAAATTTAATTTCTGCATATTTCATGTTTGTAAACTTTTTTTTTTTTTTTTTTTTTTTTTTGCGGTACATGGCCCTCTCACTGTCATGGCCTCTTCCGTCGTGGAGCACAGGCTCCGGACGCGCAGGCTCAGCGGCCATGGCTCACGGGCCCAGCCGCTCCGCGGCATGTGGGATCTTCCCGGACCGGGGCACGAACCCGCGTCCCCTGCATCGGCAGGCGGACTCTCGACCACCGCGCCACCAGGGAAGCCCTGTAAAACATTTTACTAGTCCTGTTTTTAAAATACTTAATCATATTGGTTTTTGCAGTTATAACCAACGTCTTAATCACAAAATGCACTCATATGTTTACGTTTCTGATCACGTACTCTAGAAAAATCCCCAATATGCATAACGAAAGGGCATTTTTTTCTTTGCTGAAATATGGTTCACATACTGTGGAATTCACACCTTTAAGGTGCACAGTCCAGTAGTTTGTTCACAGACTTGTACGGCCATCACCACCATCTGATCCCAGATCATTTCCCCTCCCAAAGAAGCCACGGACCCGTTAGCCGTCACTCCCCACCACCCCCAGGCCCCAGCTGCACCAACCTGTTTTCTGTCTCTGTGGCTTTGCCAGTTCTGGATGTTTCTTGGAAACGGAATCACACATGTGGCCTTTTGTGTCTGGCTTCTTTCACTGAGCAAAGTGTTTTCAAGGTCCATCCACATTGTAGCCTGGGTCAGAATTTCATTCCTTTTTATGGCTAAATATTAGTTGTCATGCCACATGTTTCTTCACTCAACCATTGGTGGACATTTGGGTTGTTTTAACTTTTTGGCTGTTATGAACAATGCCCTGAACATTTTTGCACAGCTGTTTGTGTGGATGTGTGTTGTCACTTCTCTTGGGTGTGTACCTAGGAGCAGAGCCGCTGGGTCCCACGGTGGCTCAGGGTTCACTTTCTGAGGAGCCGCCAGACTGTTTGCCAGGGTGGCTGCCCATCCTGCATCCACCACCGTGTGTGCTGTGTGCCTCACCACCACCTGTCGCTGATGAGCACGGAGAGGGGGCGACCCTCACTTCCCCCGGGGGTTGGCGAGGATGCCCCCTTGCCGAGACTACGGGAGTGGGGGAGACCACTGTGTCCCCCCTGTCAGGCCGGCTGGACGGCGGGCGGGTGGGCGGCTTGGGTCGGGGGTGGCGCTGACAGTACAGAAAGCTGAACCTCATCCCAGCAGGGAAGTGCAACGGAAAAACGGTTTAACTTTGAGTTTTACATTTTTCATTAATTTTTGTGGACCTTTCTTTCACAGAATAAAATTACAAGTAAATTAGACACATCTCTTCCCCTCTGTGAAAATTCTCCAAAGACAGGTGGCATGAAAAAGACGGAGTGAGGTTTTTCCTCCTGGTCGGTCCCGAGGTTACTTTCAGGGCACCGTGTTGAGTCAGCTGCGTGGGTTTTGTTTTTCACGTAGGAATAGCCCACAGTCACGGCCAGGCTCATCCCACATTTAAGGGTCCAGAAGCTGAATTCCTGTTGTGCAGAACTTCCCCCTCGACCCACCGTGGGACACGTGCTGACGTGCGTGTCTGTCAGGTCAGCCAGGAGCGTCTGCCGCAGCTGGATCTCTGAGGTCCCCACCGTGAAAGGTTGGGCTTTGCATTTCATTTGTAATTTTATGAATTTCTAAGAAAGAGATACAATGTGAAATCCTTTTATCCTTAAAATCCTGTTTGGCGGAAGGATGCTCAGTCTTTAATGAGGGGCTTGAGCCCACTTCCCCCGCCAAGACATCCGACACGTTCCCGCATCCTGAGCTTTGAAAATGGCTGGAGCTCTTACAGATGTGTTTGTCCTCTCTCCAGATCTATAGGTGTGACGTGTCCTCCAGTAGTTTTCCTGTAAGCTGATCACATGGCGGGGGGACGTTAGGCATCCGTCCTGCCCGGGTACCACCGATGGTTGGACGCCAGTGTCCTTTTGTGTGTGCTGGTGTCACGAGGCTCCTCGGGTGACCTGGTTAAGTTGCTTGCAGACGTGGGTTGACCGCCGTGTGCACCCTGTGTGTTTTCCCTGCGTAACGGGCCACATGTCTGGTCCCTGTGGCCCTGTGATGACCACACAGCGCCTGGACGCCGGGTTCTTGGGAGCCGGACTCCTCGGAGCCTGTTCCCCAGGATCCTCCGGGGGCTCCACGGGGCTCGGGGGGCTGAGAGGCCCTGACCTCAGTCATGTGTGAGTGAGGGGACGCAAGACGTGTCCCTGAAGCAGGTGAGAAGCGGCCGGTGGGGCCTGGGGGACGATGAGCCGGGAGGCCGGGTAGGGGGCACCGGTGGCTGTTGTGGAGAGACTGCTGGACACCCTGCGTCGCCGGGGCGAGACGGAGCCCCCCAGCTGGGTGGTTGGGGAGGGCTGCCCCGGAGGACTCTTCTGGAAGATCCTGTCCACAGCGTCCTCCTTAGAGCGCTGGGGCTTGGTGGCGAGGACCGGACGAGGCCTCGGGACCCCGAGGAGGAGGCTGGACCCTCCCTCCTGGCTCCCTGTGAGGGCACGGGTGCTTGCGGCCCAGGGAGGGAAGCAGGGCTTCCCTGCTTGGACGTTTTATGTGGAATTTCTTGAAAAATCAAGTTTTAACCCTGCTGAACTATTAAGGAGATTTTCAGTTTTAACCATGGGGTATCTGTGTTGTGTGTATATAGTTAGCTCAGCAGAGATTTAAACAGGGCGGAAGACCAGACGCCCTTCCCGTCAAGGGCACCGTGTCCAGCACAAGCCAGCCACGTGGCTGCAGGGCGCTGGGCCGCCTGCCACGGCCCCTGGCTGGGGGAACGCGTGCACTCTGGGCCCCATCCCTGTGCTCTGGCCTGTGTTCACGTCTCCCGGCTCCTTCTCAGACCTTCGATGATCTTCCCCGCTTCCTTTCAAGAGGGAATTGTGGCCCGAAGAGTAGCAGCGGCGGGCGGTCTGGGCGGCGCCTCTGGCTGCACCGCAGACGCTGTTCTCAGCGCCGGGAGAGCCGGTGCCCGCGGGTCGGTCCGGTGACACCTCTTCCAGGCTGCAGATGAGCCTCCTGGCCATGCCAGGGCGGGGGGAGGTCTCTGGTTTCTCTCTTCTCATAAGCCCCCCGCCCCCCTCACAGACTCATCTCACTCCAGGGCCCCAGGGCCCAAGGCCCGGCATGCGCATTTGGGGCAGATCGGAGGTTCCCATCTGTGAAGTGATTTCCCCTTTTCCTCCCTTAGTCACCCTGGGTGGGGGTCCCCCTTCTGGACAGGGGTGATCTAGGAATATTTCCAGAATTCTTCTCCGTGGGGGATCTGTCTCTTGTACCTTTGTTTGTATCAAGATGGGCTCATGGCACCCGTGTTACTTGTTTTTGCTCATCCGGTTTGGCTTTGGTGGCTGGAGCTCTCAGTTGCCTCCCGCGTCCCTTACGTGCCCCTCAGAGCACCTCCCTCCTTTCTGGTGCTAGAAGACGCTCCAGGACCATCTTGGGGGTTCCCCACCCCAGCCCTGGAATCGGCCGTTTCTCCAGGGAGCCTGGTTCCTTTATTGGAGAATGAATGCTCTTAGGAACCAAGATCTGGGCCCTCTCGGCTGGCAGCAGGGAAGCAGTGGGTCCTGACCGGTGTGTGCAGACACAGCCCGAGGGCTTCTGTGCCCGCCCGTCTCCGTCTGTACATTAGCTGGCGTGTCTGACCTGGATCTCCTGCTCCCAGTTATCTTGGGTTAAGAAGTAATTCCCAAGGGGATGTGTTGGGAGCCCGGGGTCGGAAGTACTTACCACACAAGAGCAGCTCCCGCCCCACGAGGTCTAGTCACAGCACAGGCTTTTGATGCAGTTCAGAGGTGTTTATTGAGTGGTTGCTGTTTTCCAAGAACTGTGCTGGCGCCAGGAGCACCAACGTGGCAGGGCCAGGTGAGCGGGGCTCGCGGGGGACGGGGTGTGACACGAGGCCGCTTCCCTGAGGACTTCCATGCTGGGGCAGGAGGGTCCGTGGGGCCCCCGAGCCTCACAGGCAGCCGCACCTCTGCTCCCACTGTGAGACCTTTGCTCTCCCTCGAGGAATTTCTATGTGTGGTTACAGACTTCGGTTTTTTTCTGTAAGTATTTTGTTCTTTAAAGTAGAGACAGGGGACAAGCTAACTCAGTAGTATCTCGGCGTCCCCGAAACGCGCGTGTTTCCTGAAGCGAGTGAGGCGGGTGGCGGGGGTTCGGGATGGAGCGTGTCAGTCAGCGCTGGACAGAGAAGGGAGCTGCAATCCAGAACGGGAACCAAGAAGCAGTTTGCTGCTTTGCATACGCTCTCGGGGGTCGCGGTGGGGGGCGGTCAGCGGTGTTATAAAAGGGCGTCTGGTGTGGCTCATGAGTGTGCAGGTCACACACTCACCCGCTGGCTGGGAGCAGGGGCCTGGCCTGCAGTCAGCACAGCCAGGTGCGCCGGACAGCGCGGGTCACGGCTGCACACACCAGCGCTAGTGGTGCCGCTGGAGTGCCCCTCCCTGGCTGGTTAGAAGGAAAAGCTCCTTCGCGTCTTGTGGGGAAGGCACACAGAAGACCCATCTTATGGAGCCGTGGGGCGGGGCCGGGGGCACCTGGGCTGTGGATGAGGGTCCGGCTGGGGGACTGCAGGGCCTGGCCGCTCAGGAGATGATCCTGACAACTGAGAATCCTGGCCTTCCTCAGTGTGGTTTCCTACCCGTACTTGGTGGCAGTGAAATCCCCTGGTATTTGGAGCAAGCTTGGCGCATCGGTGTGATCCGGAGCCCTGCTTCCTGCTCAGCAGGTGCCCACCCCGCGCCTGGGCAGCGGGGGGCGGGGACGCGGGTCAGTCTGTCTGCGCGACTGACGCCTGTGCCCTCTTGCAGCAGTTCTGTGTCAACTGCGGCCGGGAGGCCCTGAGCGAGTGCACCGGCTGCCACAAGGTCAACTACTGCTCCACCTTCTGCCAGCGCAAGGTAGGCCCCCCGCGTCACTTCTGCGCTGCCCCCGGGCTCCGGCAAAGCCCCGAGGCAGCCGCGCAGGCCGTGGCCGTGGCCGTGGCGGCCGCGGCTCCCCCACGGCCTTGACCTTGTCCCGGTCAGCGCCCCCCAGCCCTGGACGCCTCGCCCTAGACCCCGAAAGTCAGCGCGGTTGTACATGCAGGCCTCTGATTCTAAGAAGACTAAAGAGTGTTCTGGAGTAGTAGTTGCTAGTTCAGGGTTTTATCGCTTTTCTCACGCTTACTCAGAGTGAGGGGCCGAGCCGTTGACTGGGGCCCGTGGGGTCATCCTCTCCTCTTAGAAACTTTCCACGATTAAAAAAGGTAACTTGCCGGGTGGACAAATAGTAAAATATCCCACCCCTGGTGCCTGTGACTTGGAGCTGCATCTGCGGACACAGCCTCTGCCGCACAGGGGACCCTGTGCCTGGCGGCTTCCCAGAGCGCCCCGTCCTCAGATGTCCTCGGGTGGTAGGTGGGCAGGAGTGACCCGCAAGACCAGGGTGTGTGGGACGTGGCATCTTCCTCCTCTGCATCTCAGGGCTTCCCGGGGGGCTGCAGGGGCCAGCACAGTGTGGAAAGCATGTCCAAGGGCTCCCAGCTATGCTCCTGAGCCCCCCAGCCCGTTCCCGGGGCCAGAGACATGGGAAAGAGACCCGCAGGTCTGCTTTCCCCGGTGTCACCTATGGCTAGTGTGCCGAGGAGAGGGCCCGCATGCCTGCTGCGCTCGGGGATGCTGGGAGGAGCCCAGGCAGCCAGGAGGAGCCAGCAGGGTGGACGGGCTCCTGCTGGCTCGCGATCCGAGAGGGCGGCTGGCTGATTGGTGACTTCCCTGACTTTGCACCATCAGAGGAAGATTCGTGGGTTTATTTCTTGATGGAGTCGTTTTAACCAGATAACATTTTGTCTAAATGCAAGCTGCAGTCTTGGAACCTCTCTTGGTGAATTGGGCAGTTATATTTCAGGTATAACCTTGTTGACAAAGACTCCCATTTCTTCCGTTGATTGTGTTAGGTTTGTGCCCCTCTGACACGCTGCCCTGATAAAGGCATAGGCTTTGGTTTTATTGGGTTGGCCACAAAGTTCCTTCGGTTTTGAAGTAAAAAGAAAAGGCACATTTTTCAGTTTTCCCAACAACTTTATTGAACAACGTGTTCACCGTTTTGTTCCACTACCTTCTGCCGTTTTTCAGCCAACTTCATAATTCCATCTGCCCAAAACTTTTTATCTTTTTGAGCAAAGAACTGTTCCAGGTGCCTTTTACAGTCTTCCAGGGAATTGACATTTTTTCCATTAAGAGAATTTTGTAAAGACCAAAATCAGTGGAAATCCAAAGGGGCAATGTGTGGCGAATATGGCGGATGAATCAGAACTTCCCAGCCAAGCTGTAACATTTTTTGCCTGGTCATCAAAGAAACATGCAGTCTGGCGTTATCCTGATGGAAGTTGATGCGTTTCCTGTTGACTCATTCTGGACGCTTTTTGTCGAGTGCTGCTTTCAGTTGGTCTAATGGGGAGCAGTACTTGTGGGAATTAATCGTTTGGTTTTCTGCAAGGAGCTCATAATAGAAGACTCCCTTCCACTCCCACCATATGCACATCACCTTCTTTGGATGAAGACCGGCCTTTGCTGTGGTTGGTGGTGGTTCATTTCGCTTGCCCCACGATCTCTTCCATTCCACGTTATCGTACAGTATCCACTTTTCATTGCCCGTCACAATTTGTTTTAAAAATGGAACGTTTCCATTACGTTTAAGTAGAGAATCGCATGCAGAAATACAGTCAAGAAGGTTTTTTTCGCTTAACTTATGTGGAACCCAGACATCAAAGCGATGAACAGAACCAAGCTGATGCAAATGATTTTCAAGGCTTGATGTGGATATTTTGAGTATGTCGGCTGTCTCCCGCATGGTATAACGTTGATCTCAATTGTTTCGATTTGTTCGCTTTCAACTTCAACTGGTCTACCTGACCGTGGAACATCGTCCAGCGAGAAATCTCCGGCACGAAACTTTGCAAACCACTTTTGACACGTTTGATCAGTTACAGCGCCTTCTCCATACACTGCACAAGTCTTTTTTGGGGGGGTTTCAGCTGCGTTTTTACCTTTCTTGAAATAGTGAAGCATAATATGCCGAAAATGTTGCTTTTTTTCTTCAATATTAAAATGGCTACACAAAAATTCACCAATTTTGATAACCTTTTTTTAAATGCATGCTGATAAGATAGCTGTCACAATACAGTCTAACAAAATTGTTTCAAATGAAGTTAAAGACAATTAAACGCTACTAGAGCCATCTTATGGAAAAAAACAAACTCTTTGGCCAACCCAATATTTACAAAAATCAATGTACAGTGAAGTTCAAAAACCGTAATTTTCACGTGGGATCCGTCATGAACACTCGGTAGGACCTGAAAAAACCTAAGCCCTCGGCTCCTTGTAATAAATGGTGGTGCCGACAGTGCAGCTTCTGGGCCTGCCCACTGTGCTCCCCAGAATTCTGTGTGCTCCCCAAAGACCTGGAAAGGTAGTTAACGTTACTCACCTTCTTACAAGTTGGACAAGGGCCATGAATTGTTTTGGCTTTTACGTGCAGACTTTATTTTCTTTCCAAATCCCATGTGAGGTGTGTGTGTGTGTGTGTGTACGTTTTACATCTTCATCGAGGTAGAATTTACATACCATAAAATCCACTAATTTTAAGGGTACGATTCAGTGGTTTTTAGTAAGTTTGCATTTGTGCAAACATGACAATTTGGTTTTAGAACTTTCCATCACCCCCAAAAGCCCCCTCGGGCCCACACCCAGCCACTGGCAACCACGAATCTCTTTCTCTGTAGATTTGCCTCTTCTGGACATTTCACGTAGCAGGAATCGTATAACGTGTGGTCTCCCGCATCTGGCTTCCTCTGACCAGCGTGTTTTCAAGGTTCATCCACGTGGAGCCTGAGTAGCGTCCACGGTGTGGCTGGACCTCGTCTTGTCCTCCAGTCCTCAGCCAACGGACATCTGAGTGGTTCCCGCCATGTGACTGTCGTGAACACTCACGAGCGAGCTCCAGGGTGGAGACAGGTTTTTGTTTGTCTTGGCTACATGCGTACATGGATTTGCTGAGTCATCTGGTAAACTTGTGTTTAACTTTAGTAAGAAACTTCCCAACTTTTCCGAAGTGACTGCACTCCCTCGAGCGGTGGGTCCACCCACGTGCACGGCGCTTGCTCTTGCTTTCTGGTCGTAGCCCTGCTACCGGGTGTGAAGCGACATCAGTGCGTTTAGTCTGCATCTCCCTGATGTCTAAGGAGGTTGAGCATCGTTGTGTGTGCTTATTGGGCGTTGTATATCTTTTGGGGGGAAATGTCTATTCAAATCTTTTGCCCGTTTTTAAATGGGATCGTTTCTCTTCTTATCGAGTGTGAAGATGTCTGTGTATATTCTGGATACAAGTCCTTTATCAGATACGTGATTTCCAAGTATTTCCCCCCAGTCTGTGACTTGTCTCTTTATTTCTTAATAGTGTCATTTGAAGGGCAAAAGTTTTTTTAATTTTGTTGAAGTCCAGTTTACTTTTTAAAAATTTTTATTATCTAGTATTTTTTATTTTTGGCCATACCATAAGGCTTATGGGACCTTAGTTCCCGACCGGGGATCAAACCCGGGCCCCCTGCAGTGGAAGCATGGAGTCCTAACCACTAGGGAAGTCCCAAGAAGTCCAGTGTATTAAAAAAACATTTTTAACGGAGATCATGCTCTTGGTGTCATATCTCAGAACTTTTGCCTGACTCAAGGTTAGGAAAATCTCCTATTTTCCTCTAAAACATTTATAATTTTAGCTCTTTTTTATTTTCGGCCGCATAGCGTAGCTTGCAGGATCTCAGTTCACCAACCAGGGAGTGAACCTCGGCCATGGCAATGAAAGTGCCGGATCCTAACCACTGGACCACCAGGGAACTCCCTTTAAGCTCTTATTTTTAGACTTATGACCCATCTTGAGTTAATTTTTAGGTATGGTGTGAAACACTGTGGACTTGAGCCCAGCACACATGAAGTTTTACATACTGTATATAGACTTACAGAGTCAGGTAATCTACATAGTCAGGTAATTTACAATTCAAAATTTATTCTTTTGAGTCTAAAAATAACAGGTGTTGGAGAGGGTGTGGAGAAAAGGGAACCCTCTTACACTGTTGGTGGGAATGTAAATTGGTGCAGCCACTATGGAGAACCGTAAGGAGGTTCCTTACTAAACTAAAAATAGAGTTGCCATTTGATCCAACAATCCCAATCCTGGGCATTTATCCAGAGAAAACACTAATTCGAAAAGATACATGCACCCCAGTGCTCATAGCAGCACTGTTTACAATTGGCAAGACAAGGAAGCAACCTAAATGTCCATCAACAGAGGAATGGATAAAGAAGATGTGGTACATACATACAATGGAATACTCCTCAGCCATACAAAAGAATGAAATAATGCCATTTGCAGCAACATGGATGGACCTAGAGATTAGCATTCTGAGTGAAGTAAGTCAGAAAGAGAGAGACAAATACCATACGTCACTTATATGCGGAATCTAAAATACGACACAAGTGAAATTATTTACAAAACAGAAACAGACTCACAGACATAGAGAACAGACTTGTGGTTGCCAGGAGGGAGCGGGGTAGGGGAGGGATGGACTGGGATTAGCAGATGCAAACGATTATACATAGGATGGATAAACAACAAGGTCCTAATGTAGAGCACGGGGAACTATATTCAATATCCTGTGATAAACCATCATGGAAAATAATGTGAAAAAGAAAAAATATATGTATATAACTGAATCACTTTGCTGTACAGCAGAAATTAACACAATACTGTAAATCAACTAAACTTCAATAAAAAATAAATTTAAAAAATTTATTCTTCTGATATACAGGCAGACCTTGTTTTGTTGCACTTCTCAGATGTTGCATTTTTACAAATTGAAGGTGTGCGGCAACCCTGCCTTGTCAGGTGATGGTTAGCATTTTTAGGAATAGAGTGTCTTTGAATTAGGTTCGTACAGTCACACACTTAATAGACTACCGTGTAGTGTAAATGTGATCTGTATAAGCCCCGGGAAACCTGAAATCTTGTGTGACTTGCTTTATAGCTACATTTGCTTTATTCTGGAACTGAACCCGCAATGTCTCCAAGGTATGCCTGTAATGATTTGAAATTTTACGTTTTTATCATAAAAATAAGGCAACACTTGTTGTAGAAAATTTGGAAGACATAGGACAGCACGAACAGAGGCAGCTGGAACCCTGCCCTCCGGGGGTCACCGCTGGTCTCTGTTCGTCCGAGTGTGTGTGATGTTCATTCAAGTCTTACCAGGGCTCACCAAACCCTAACCTCTCCGTGCGTCATGGGGTCCGTGTCTCCACTAACCGTGCCCCGTCGGGCCCCCGGAGCGAGCCCTGCTCCAGGCCAAGTTCGGCTGCATTTCCCGCCTGTGAACGGGCGACGGCAGCTCCCGCCCTGACGGGGGGCTTGGGGGGGGGCGTGGACGTCCTGCCCGACCTCCCTGGGGGCCACGGCCTCCCAGCCCCTCTGTGGACACGTGGCTGGCTCCCGCTCAGTGCTTTCACTCCTCACCGTGGGCAGCAGCCTCAGAGACAAGTGTTCCTCGGCAGGTGTGAGTGTTTTTGTTTAGATCCCAGGGAGGAAGCAGCAGGGTCAGAGCGCGGACGTGTCTCGGGGTCATCCTGGGTGTTTGCCTCTGGAGCGGGTCCCTAAACAGCAGGGTGGGTGACGCTGGGAGCCCCCTGCCCCGGGGGGCTGGCCGCTCAGCACACGCAGACCCTCTCCTGGGCACAGCCTTCTCACTCTGAACCGTAACACGGAGTCTGTCCTTCCTTTCAGGACTGGAAGGACCACCAGCACATGTGTGGTCAGTCGGCAGCTGTCACCGTGCAGGGGGACGATGTCCATGTCGCCGAAGGTGTGATCGAGAAGGTCACCGTGTGAGGGCTCGCAGGGCCTCTGTGGCCAGGAAGGACCCTCGAGGACGGGGGGCGCTGAGGACAAGGAGGAACTTGCTGGCCAAGTTATGAGTGGACGTCGCGTGACCGGCGCCCTTGGCCGTGCGCTCCTGCCGCCAAGCCCCGAAGGGGGCGGGGGGGGGGGCGGGCCTCTCCGGGGCGGCCGGTGGACGCGGCTTGGGCCCTCGATGCCTTTCGCGGTGCTTTTTTTAATCCCTTGGATCATGAGCGTCCGGTCTTCCCTATGGGTGTGTCGTGTTCTGTAACACGCGTGTACATACGTGTGTCAGTAAAGTTGGCGCCCCTGCCCCACACGGACTGGTGACTCCAAGCTCCGACCTCCCGGGGGCCCGATCGTGCAGCTCGGAAGCCGAGACCGGACGGGGCCCAGCCCGGCGGGACAGGAGGCCGGCACCTGCTGCCCAGGAGCTGGGGCCCCAGAGCTGCCAGCCGGGAAGGCCGAGCCGCTGTCCAGTCTCAGGGATGGATTGGCGTCTGGGCGTGCCACCTTCCCTTTGCACAGAGCGTGCCCGGGACCCCGGGGGACCTGCCCAGGGTGGCTCCTGCCTGCGTCCGGCTATCCTAGCCCAACTCTCGCGGGCTGTGGGCCTCGTCCCTGCCCTTCCCGGCACCTTGCCCAGCCTGTCCCCAAGCCTGGGTTCCAGGAAAGCCTGCGGTGCCCCTTCTTCTGTGCACTGAGAGATGGACTTTGACCCTGACGCTCGCCTCACTGTTCCGTCTCGTTCACACCTCCGGCCCCGCACCTCCCGGCTCCTGCTTCCAGAAGGTTCTTCATAGCACACGGAGACTTGCCTTTTGGCGCCTTTTGGGCCACGGGCTCCCCGGTGAGCCGAGGGGGTGGCACCCACGCCCGTCCCCCCGTGCCCAGCCTGGCTCCAGGTGGGGGAGGACCTGCCCCCCAGAAGCCCCTCCGCCTCCGTTCCATCGGCCGCTGCGGACTAAGCGGGTTTGTTTGGGTTTTATTTGTTTTGTCCTCCCACCTCTCCACCACCCTGGGGAAGGCCAGGCCCGGCCCCTGGGGTTTGCACAGCATGAAGGTGGGGCGGGAAGCGGGGACCGGGGGCGGGGCCGCGTTGGCTGCAGCAGAAGGGGCTGCACCCTGAGAAGGAACCCCCCAAACCTGAAACGGCTAAAATGGCGACTTAGGTGGGCAGCACCCACAGGGAAAGGCTGGCAGGTCCCTCCCTGGCGTCCAGCTCCAGGCAGCGGCCTCCCTGGGAGCAGACTCGGCGGCCTCGGGACCAGGCCCTGCAGGGACGCCATCCTGGGTGAGGGTTTCCTGGGAGCGGGGCGGCTTCTCCTCCCCTTCTCCTTAAAGAAGTAGAAGCCTGGGGAGTGCACGTGTTGGGGGCAGTTTTCCAAAGTATCGTTTCCAAGCCTTTGAAGCTATCTCTGCATAACCCTGGACATCAGGAGGCTTCGGGAAGTTGCCATCCAGGTGCCAAGGGTGCGTTGACACCCTCAGTTCTGTGTCAGCACTTCTGATGGCATCTTCTGCCAGACGCAGCCGCGGGGGCCAGGCCAAGGCTTCTGACAGTGGGCGGCGCGGCAGCCGTCCAGGTGCTGCCCGTCCTCTGAGCTGAGGCTGCGGTGACGCTTGGCATCGGTGGGCCTGGGACCCTCGAGGCATCTGCTGAGCCCCCGGGTCAGCCAGGCTCTGTATATCTGCACCTGTTCCCCCCGTGCCCGCCTTGTCCCCCTCTTGGGGGACATAGGAGTCTGCCCACAGGGCCAGCGGGGACGGCGCAGGACACCAGCAGATCCCAGCCCATCTGCAGCCCCACCTCCGAGAGAGGTGCACTTGCTGGCCTGGCCTGTCAGGGCCACGGTCACCCCATCCCTAGTATAGGAGATGAGAAGGGTACATGGATGGGGACGTGGCCCTGCTCCACACAGACCCCTGGGTTGGGTGGGCATGGCGGCTGGTGCCCACGGCTGGCGGGCAGGGGTGCTGCTGGTTGAGACCCTCTTGGCAGTGGCAGACACCAGCTCTGACCACCTGAAGTGACCACGGAAGGCCCAGCAGGCGCATGTCGGAGCACATCAGAGATGGGTGGCAGGGCACGGGCGTGGGGTGCGGACCTGAGGGACGAGCCAGGTGGCAGGGCCAGCGGCCACAGTCAGGGGCCCTCTGCTCCGACCCTGACCCTGACCCTGCCGTCAGCCTGATGGTCCCTTCAAGTCTGAGGTTCCCAGGAGGGACCACCAGCCCAGCTCTGAAGCAGGTGTCTTGCCCGGGTGAGGCTGTGCCATCTGGGGCTCCTCCCGGGAGGAGACCCAGGGTATCCGCTGCAGCCATCCTCATGCTTCACAGGCAAGAAGGTGCTGGAAGCTGAAGCAGCCAACAGACCTGGGGTCCGGCCCTGGGCCCCCTCCCCCACTCCCATTTTGTGTTGGTCCCTGTGTGGTGCAGGGACACAGCACCCCATACTGGCCCCCAGTCCATCAATACTCGGTTCCTCGAGGGCAAGTTTCTCCCAGGATGATAGGGGCAGGCTGGTCCTGGGGGGTGGTCAGGGGAGGCTTCTCAGAGGAGGCGGCAGCTGAGACTGAGCAGGAAACGTGCTCACCTAGAGAGGGGAACAGGGCGGCCCCTCTCTCCACGGAATATTTTAGCATGCTGAGGGCAGGCCTGACGCCGTGGCCCTCACAGCCCATAGTTTCTCATGTTCAGAGGAGAACTTGGCACCCGGCAGTGGCCGGCTTGGTCACAGTTCCTGACAGGAGCGCTCAGCCACAGTACTGGGAACAGCGGGTGCCCATGGCGGGGGACTGGGAGGGTCCAGGTGAAGTCCAAGTGGGGCTGTCTCGGGTTGTGTGGGGCCACGCTGTGGGCTCACGGGGGCAGCCACTCCCTCTGCTCTACCCACTTGCTCCCAGCCAAGTGGGCAGAGGATGGCTGAGTGCCTTGTGGGCCTGCGCTGGCCCTCCCTGGGGGGAGGCTGCCCCCGTGAGCCCACCCAGCACCCAGGCCCCCTGTTCCTCCAGGCTTTGGGCATCTATCGGCACGTCAGGAGCTGGTAGGGAGCTGTGCTCGGACCTTGAGGCAGCTGCCAAAGCAGTGGCAGGGGCAGCTCAGTTGCATTTTGCAGAGACAGTGGATGGGGCCACCAGGACGAGGGGAGGAGGCTGCTGGCCTGGGAACAGCTGTCGGGTCGGGGTGGGTTGCAGCTGGCCAGGTGTGGGGGGGAGGGAACCTGTTAGGGGAAGGTGAGTCGGGGCAGCCTTCCCAGGCAGCGGCTGGTCCTGTTCCCAAGGCTTCTGGGGCAGGGCAGAGCTGAGCACACCTCCCTGCAGCCTCCCCGCCCACCCCAGGGCCAGAGCCAGGACCTGGCTTGGTGGGGTCTCTTCTCTGGGCTTCCTCCGAAGGAAGGAAGGAAGGGGTTAACTGGCCGGATGAGGGTCAGTGGAGGCCTGGGCTCCTCCTCCTTGCCCCCTCCCCCGCCTCCAAGAGCCTTCCCAGCAGGTGTTGGGGATCTGTTTAATTACTCCTACAAACCCCCAGGCGGGGCGGGGTGCTGACGAGGGGCTGCGGTGCCAGCGGTCTGCTCAGCAGCGGAGGCGCAGAGCCTTGCGGAAGACGGTCCGGAACTCGGCGTTGAAGATGGTGTAGATGACGGGGTTGAGGGCGCTGTTGACGTAGCCCAGCCAGGTGACCGCGCTCACCAGCCGCGGGGGCACGGCGCACGTGGGACACAGCGCCCGGGAGATGTGCACGACAAAGAAGGGCGTCCAGCACAGCAGAAAGGCCCCTGGGAGCGGGGTTGGGGCTGCCGTGAGCGGCTGCCTGCCACACCCCCCGCCCTGGGCGCCGCCTCACACCCTGGGCGCTGCAGTCTTCCCCTCTGCCCACGTCCCCCGGCCGGTACCCACCGACCACCACAGGCAGGACTCTCATAGCTTTGCGCTCCCGGCCCGTGATCTTGGCGCGTCTCCTCCTGCGGGCCCGCAGCGGGGGTTCGGCCGGCATGGCGTCCGAGGGCACGACGGCATCCGAGGCTGGGGTGGCGTCGGGGGGCGGGGCAGCGTCGGGGGCCGGGATGCCGTCGGGGGGCGGGGCGGCGTCGGGGGGCGGGATGCCGTCGGGGGGCGGCGGGCCGGGGCCGCTGGGGCGGCGGGGCGCACGGCCGTGCAAGTGGGCGCGGCGGGCTGCCCCCCAGCGCCGGAGGCCCCGGAACGTGGCCCAGTAGAGCAGCAGCATGAACGGGCAGGGCAGGAAGAAGGAACACACGGACGAGTAGACCACGTAGTCGCGGTCCTCCAGGCGGCACACGGAGGGATCGCGGCTGCGCGCGTCGTTGAGGCCGCACAACACGGGTGCCGCCACCGCTGCCGACAGCAGCCACGTGGCGCCGATGAGCAGCAGCTGCCGGCCGCCGCGGCTCTGGCGGTTGTAGTGCAGCGGCACGGCTACCGCCACGAACCTGCGGGGAGCGTGGTGAGGGCGGCGGGGCCGGAGCGGCCCTACAGGGGACGGGACGGTGGGGGCGGCCTACCTGTCCACGCTGATGGCGCACAAGTTGAAGATGGAGGCAGTGCACAGCATGACATCCATGGCCATGAGCGCGTCGCAGAGGCCGGGGCTCAGCAGCCACACGCCGCCCTGGACCTGGGCGCAGGGAGGGGCCCCGTAGCAACAACAGACACAGGACGCTACCCTCCCCCAGCCGCCCGCCCAAGCTGTCTTTCTGACCCCCAGTGGTCTGGGAGTGAGCGGAGGGGCCTGAATATCAGAGGGGAGGGGGGAGTGAGCCGGAGACAGCTGGGCAGGCCTGCCCGCCCCTCAAGCTGGGCGCCAAGAGACGCCCCCCTTCCTTTCTCTAAGAACTGAGAAAGGCCTTGGGGGGGATCCTGGGGGGCATAGTCACCTGAGGACTGTGATCTCTGATGCTGTGGGGCTCAGGGTACCGTGGGGCCCCTCCCTGTGCAGATGGGGAGCCTGCGGCCCTAGAGTGTGAGCCCAGCACCCCTATTCCCCCCCCCCCCCCCCCCCAGACACCTAAGAGTCGGAAAGCATCCTAAGAGACTACTACAAGCAGCTCTATGCCAACAAAATGGACAACCTGGAAGAAATGGACAAATTCTTAGAAAGGTATAATCTTCCAAGACTGAACCAGGAAGAAATAATGGGGAGCCTGCGGCCCTAGAGTGTGAGCCCAGCACCCCTATTCCCCCCCCCCGCCCCCGCAGACAGCTAAGAGTCGGTGTCTGCGGAAACTCACTCTCTGGGCCTCTGGATGGGTCATTTCACTCCTGTCCCCTCACCCGTAAGAGAGGGTGAGGATGGCACCCACAGCATTGTTACAAAGTAAAGTCCCTGGCACCGTGCCCGGCGGTCCCACCAAGGGCAAAGGAGCAGACAGCCGCCCCCCTCTAAATCCCCTCCTGCTGATTTGGGGCGATTAGGAGCTTAAGAGCCATCATTGTGACGTCTGTCTGCGGCTCGGGGGGAGCGGCAGGTCATGTCTGTCCTTGTCCTGCTAGCCTCTGCCCCAGCCCTGCCCGGACTCACTGTGTCCACCTTAGAAAAACCAAGCCTCCCCTCCCCCATAGCCCAGGACGCTGTGTCCCCAACTCAGCCCTAAGCAGCTTTTCTCTGCCCAAACTGCAGAGCGGACATGGCTGTCACCAAGGGGGACCGACCCAAGGGCCAGACCTGCTCTGGGGCAGGAGGCTCCTGGGCTCAGGTTCTGGCAGGGTCTCTGGCCCCCACGCCTGCGCCTTCCCTTGGTTCCACTGTCAGGCCCGGGTGTCGCCTCGCTCCAGCTGTGCTCACTGCCCTGCGGCTCCTGGCAGCTGAGCATCCCTCCTGCTGGGAGCCCAGTCGGCGCGTGAGTGAGGGTCTCCTGCCCTGGGGTGCGCTGGTGTGTGTGCGCCTGTGGTCCTACCTGGCTGTGGTGTGGCCTCGTGCAGTGACGTGTGTGTCTCTGTGCCCCAGCGGGAGCCGGCATGGGGGTAAGCCTGAATCTGCCTGTCTGTCCAGCTGGCTCCCCTGGGGGAGTGGAACCCGGCTGAGGGGGCTGAGTGGGGGGCTGGACTGCCAAAGTCGCCTGTTTCTGGGGTCTCTGCTTGAAGGACAGAGGCATCTCTTGGGTAACAGACACCAAGACAGAAAGGGAGAAGAGGAGAGAGGGCCAAAAGAGGGAGGGCGGACAGACAGCAAAGCGGGCAGATGGATAGCGAGATGGGGGAGGGGAGAGGCTCGGAGGTGCTGGAGGCTCCGGTCGTCCTGCGACCAGGCGCGGCCGCCGGCTCGAGGCTCCTGAGAGGCCAAGCGGCAGGGTCACGCTGGGTCCTCGGTGTGGCTCGGCACAGGGAACACGGGGCAGGCGAGGGTGCGCGTGCGGTCGCGACGCGGGCTCACCTCGGAGTAGACGAAGAGAGGCAGCACGAGCAGGGCGAGTAGGAGGTCGGCGGCCGCCAGGCTCACGATGAAGTAGTTGGTGGGCGTCTGCAGGGCGCGCTCGGCCGCCACGCTCACGCACACGAGCGAGTTCCCTGCGAGCACCGCGCCGATGAGCAGCACGCCCCCCGCCAGCGCCGCCGCCGCCCCGGGGCCCCCCGCGCCGCCGCCCGTGCCGGGCCCGCGCCCAGCCAGCAGCCCGTCCGCGTCCGCGGCGCTGCGGTTCCCCATGGCGCACGGCCCCGCGCGCCCCGGCGGGCGCTCAGCACCGCGGACAGTGCCCGGGCCGGGAGCCGGAGCCCCGCCCCTCCGGCCCGCCCAGCCTGGTCTTAGTACCGCCCTGTCCGCCCGGCTCGATGGACCCCGGGGCGCTGTAAGTTGCATCCAGTCTTTGCCCATCTTGGACTTCTGCGCCCCGAGAGACGCGGGCAGGTGGACAAATGCCACGGCCCAAAGCGACCCGAATGAAGCGATGGGATTGGCACGGGCGGGCCCAGCATCGCTCTGCGCCTGGAAGGGCTGGGGGGCGACGCGCTGGTCTGAGCCCCGAGAAACCGACGGGGATGGAAGGTCGGCCCGACCATCCCTCGAGACTCGCGGGCGCCCATGCCAGCGCCACCCCGCCCGGCCCCAGAGAGCCCCCACGTCCCTACATGGACCCAAGCTGGGCGTCGCCCCCCCAGGGACCCTGCTGGAGGCCCTCGAGGCGGAGGTGGAGCCACTTCTCACTCCATCCGGTTCAAGCGGCTGGGGAGGACAGCCTTTTCAGGCCGCCAAGCCCAGCCTCCCCCCTGGGGCCCCCTGATGATCGGCGGTGCCAGCTCCAGGCTCACCCTTCCACCCTCTACACCCCACCCGACCCAGCCTCTTGGGCCCCTTTGCATCCCCCCGCAATGATTGCAGACCTCAACCAGGGGCGCTGCACTCCCCGCACCCAAAGCAGCCTCTCCACCAGTCTAGACCACACTCAGTCACTCTCCACCCACATCCACTGCCTGACACCTCATCTTCCCCCCCCCCCCCCCCGCAGCTGAGTGGTCAACCTCAATTCCGGCTCCATCACCTCCGAGCCTGTGACCCTGAGCAAGCTGTGCACCCCTCTGAGCCTGGAAAATGAGCTCACCCCACAGAGCCTGAAAGGCCGCAACAGGAGGAAAGGCCATGATAAGCCCACAGGGGGCTTAGCAGTCGCCAGAGTTCTGCGTGCTCTTCAGACATGTTTTACCTGAGTCGCTTCCTTCTTCACAGAGAAAAGCCCCAAATGAAAACCCTCTCAACCTGCACCCTCCACTCCTACAAACTCACTAGACCCCGATCTTCCCCCCCCCCCCCCGCAGCTGAGTGGTCAACCTCAATTCCGGCTCCATCACCTCCGAGCCTGTGACCCTGAGCAAGCTGTGCACCCCTCTGAGCCTGGAAAATGAGCTCACCCCACAGAGCCTGAAAGGCCGCAACAGGAGGAAAGGCCATGATAAGCCCACAGGGGGCTTAGCAGTCGCCAGAGTTCTGCGTGCTCTTCAGACATGTTTTACCTGAGTCGCTTCCTTCTTCACAGAGAAAAGCCCCAAATGAAAACCCTCTCAACCTGCACCCTCCACTCCTACAAACTCACTAGACCCCGGGCCTCCCTGGAGCACTGGGCAGGGGGGATGAGCCTGGGACCCCATGTGCCCATCACCCTCCACCTGCCAACATAGGACTGTAGGAGCTTGAGGGGCTCTGGGTACAGGGTCCCAGACCCATGCAGGTAAGACTGCGTTGTATCCATGGGGCACAGAGTTGGCAGAGATGGCTGTGCATGACAGAGAGGTCAGCCCAGACCGTCTGTCTCAGATTATAAAAGTGAACAGAAAGAACGTGCAAGGAAAATGTGCAGTGAGAATTTTCACTATGGCCTTCCTGTGACCGCAGCCTGGTCACTAACGGAGCCAAGAAGTGGGCTCTGCAGCTGCATCACTTGGCCCTGGGAGGGCCAGAAAACTCAGGATGGACCCGAAGCGCAGAGGTGCTGCCAGGAATCAAGGATCCTGATTTCAAAGACATCAGGAGACACAGGGGCCAGCTTGAGGGACTGGTAGTGTGTGTATTAAAGAGAAAACAAGGACTCTGAAGAGACAGATGTCATGATATACTCATAAGGGGCAAAATCACTTGAGGTCTGATAAAGGAAAGGTGTGCAGGACGCCGTGTAGATGGGCATCCAGGTCTGAGTTGCATTCAACATCGCCATCCCTTTCATGTGGATCAGTAAAGGGACAGGCAGGCTTCCTTCCCTTCTGAAGTCTTGAGCAAGAGAACTCACAATACTAGTGACTAGGGCAGGAAGTTTCTTTTCTCACAAGACAAAAATCCAAGGCAGGGTTGGCTCTGTGATCTTGGGTTGGGTGCCAAGTGGTGAGTCCAGCCTAGCCTCCTATCTGCTTTGGGTCTCTCTCCTGGTCCTCAGACATCTGCCACCATTAAGAGTGAAAAGGTAGTCCAGACTGGGAAAGGATATAATATAGTTGCAATATAGAGCTCTGATAAAGGATGCAGATCCAGAATATATAAAGAGCTCTGTCAAATCAACAAAAGAAAGACAATCCCATTTTTAACAAAGGTAAAAGTCTTGTACCCACGTTACAAAAGAGGGTATCCTAATGGTCAATAAGCAAATAAGCACATGAGAAAGTGCTTAACGTCCTTAGCCATCGGGGACATGACAATAAAAATCACAACGAGGGAGTTCCCTGGTGGTCCAGTGGGTGAGACTCCGCATTTCCACTGCAGGAGGCACGGGTTTGATCTCTGGTCAGGGAACTAAGATCCCACATGCCGTGCGGCACAGCGCCCCCCCACCCCCACAAAAAAATCACAAAGACATGTCATTGCACACTAAAATGGGGGGAAAATGTCAGATACGTAATTTGAAAATATTTCCTCCCAGACTGTAGCTTGTCTCTTCATTCTCCTAACAGTGTATTTGAGTTAATTTTTTTTTTATGTGTAAGGTATGAGCTGAGGTGATTGATTGATTGATTGATTTTTCTTGCCTATGGATGTCCAGTTATCCCAGCACCACTTGTTGAAAATATTGTTTTCTCTCCATAGGATTGCCTTTGAACTTTTGTCCAAAACCACTTGATCATATTTGTGTGGGGCTATTTCTTGACTCTCTATTCAGTTCCATTAACCAAGTGTCTTTCCTTTCAACAATAGTACAGTCTTGATTATTGTGGCTTTATAGTAAGTCATGATATCAGGTAGTGTGGGTCCTCTAAAGTTGTCCTTTCACAAAATTTTTTTGACTATTCTAGCTCCTTTGTATGTATGAATTTTATTTTATTATTTTTTAAAATAAATTTTATTTATTTATTTTGGCTGCATTGGATCTTTGTTGCTGCCCATGGGCTTTCTATAGTTGCGGGAGCAGGGGCTTCTCACTGCAGTGGCTTCTCTTGTTGTGGAGCACGGGCTCTAGGCACACTGGCTCAGCAGTTGTGGCTCACGGGCTTAGTTGCTCCATGGTATGTGGGATCTTCCTGGATCAGGGCTTGAACCCATGTCCCCTGCATTGTCAGGCGGATTCTTAACCACTGCGCCACCAGGGAAGCCCTGTATGAATTTTAGAATCAGCTTGTCTATATCTACAAAAAAGTCCTGCTGGAAATTTGACTGGGGGAAATTGACATCTTAACAATATTGGGTTTTCCAATTCATGAATATAGTATATCTCTCCATTTATTTAGATATTCTTTGATTTCTTTCATCAGTATTTTGTACTTTTCAGCATACAGATCCTGCACGTATTTTGTAAGATTTGTACCTAAGTAGTTCATGTTTTCTGGTACAATTGTAAATGGTACTTAAAAAATTTTTGGTTTCCAGTTGTTCATTGCCAATGAGCAGAAACAGAGTTTTGTATATTGACCTTGTATCTTTTGATGTTGCTAAACTCACTATTAGTTCAAGGATATTTTCCCCCCTTTGGTTTTCTTCAGGATTCTACATAGATAATGATCTTGTTCATGAATAGAGAAAATTTTATTTCTTCTTTTCTTATCTGGATGACTTTTCTTTCTTTCTTTTTCTTTCTTTCTTTCTTCCACTGTAGTTGATTTACAATACCGTGTTATTTTCAGGTTTACAGCAAAGTGATATATACATAATCATAGATTTAAATGTAAAACCTAAAACTATAAAAAATTTGGAAGAAAAGGTGGGAGAAAATCTTTGTGATCAGGGATTAAGCAAAGAGTTTTAGACATGACACCAAAAGCATGGATCTACAACTGAAAAAATAGATAAACTGGACTTCACTAAAATTAAAAACTTTCAGTCATAGGATGGAAGAAAATATCACCAAATTGCATTTCTAGCAAATGACTTGTATACAAAATACATAAAGAAGTTTTGGGCTTCCCTGGTGGCACAGTGGTTGAGAGTCCACCTGCTGATGCAGGGGACATGGGTTCGTGCCCCGGTACGGGAAGATCCCACATGCCGCGGAGCGGCTAGGCCTGTGAGCCATGGCCACTGAGCCTGCGCGTCCAGAGCCTGTGCTCCGCAACGGGAGAGGCCACAACAGTGAGAGGCCCGCGTACCGCAAAAAAAAAAAAAAAAAAAAAAAAAAAAAAGAAAAAAATACTTATTAAAAAATTTAACCAAGAAGGTGAAAGACTTGTACACTGAAAACCAGAAAACATTCATTGCTGGAAGAGATTAAAGAAGGCATAAATAAGTCAATCTAATGTTCATGGATTGGAAGATTTAATATTGTTAAGATGCCTTTTCTCACCAAATGATCCCCAGATTCAATACGCTCCCAAGTGAAACTCCAGTGACTTTTTTTTAAGAAATGGAAAATCCAACCCTAAAATTCATATGGAATTGCAAGGAAACCCAAATAACCAAAACATTCTTGAAAAGGAAAAAAACAAAGTTGGCACAGTTGCTGATTCCAAAAATTGCTACAAAACTACAGGAATCAAAACAATACGGTACTGGTGTTAAGGACAGACATAAAGATCAATGGAATAGAATTGAGGGTTCAGATATAAACCCATACATCTGTGATCAATTGATTTTCTTTTTAAAAAATATGTATTTATTTATTTTTGGCTGCGTCAGGTCTTAGTTGCGGCACGCAGGATCTTTTGTTGTGGCGCACAGGCTTCTCTCTAGTTGTGGCGTGTTGGTGTGATCAATTGACTTTTAACAGGGGTGTCAAGACTATTTAATAGGGAAAGAAGAGTTTCTTCAATACATGGCATTGGAACAACTGGACATCCACATGCAAAACAATGAAGTTCAATCCTTACCTCACACCATATACAAAAATTAACTCAAAATGAATCAAAGTCTAAAATATTTGATATAAAACTATAAAACTGGGAATTCCCTGGCGGTCCAGTGGTTAGGACTCTGTGCTCTCACTGCTGGGGGCCTGGGTTCGATCCTGGTTGGGAACATAAGATCCCACAAGCTGCATGGTATGGTGGAAAAAAGAGTCTTAAAAGAAAAATAATAAAGATTAAAATAAACCTATAAAACTCTTAGAAGAAAATCTAGGGGCGAATCTTCATGACCTTGGATTTGCAATGGTTTCCAAAGAAGGTACACAAATGACCAAGAAGCACGTGAAAGATGCCCTACATCACTCGTCATTGGGGAATCGCGATTCAGAAGCACAATTTCATAGAATTCTAAAATTGATCTAACAATTTGGTGAAGTTTTCATTAGTCTTCTAACAGTATCTTTCTGTAAACCTTGACAAGTAGATCCTAGAATTTATATGGAAATGCAGAGGGTCAAAAATAGCTAAAACACTCTTGAAGAAAAACAAGGTGAACAGATTTGATCTGTCAGCTATGAAGACTTATAAAAGTACCGTAACTAAGATAGTGAAGTAATTGAGGCATTGTAGCTAAGACAGTATGAAGGATGACGATCAGGCTGATGGCATATAACAGGGAGCGTGGACTTAGACCTAAGCGCACATAGATGGTTGGTTCACAATTACAATGACATTGAAGGGCAGTGGAGAAATACGGTCTTTCAGTAACTAATGCTGGACAACTGGACAGCCGCAGAGAAAAAAATGAAACTTAGTCACTACCTAACACCATGTGCAACATAAATTCCAGATCTATATCTGGAACATAAAATAATGACGCTTTGGGAGGTAATATATGGGGTTATCTCCCATATATTATGTTGTTATCTTAATTAAGCAGGAGACAGGAAATAGGAAAACACTGTTAGTTTCACCATATTCATATTAAGAATGTTGTCTCCCTGTGTTCACCAGCCCTAAACTATTTACAACCTTTTCTCAATCCTGGCCAGTTTCCTGCTTTGAAAGACCCTTCTTAGAGCAATTGCGCCCTTATCGCAAAGCCTGATAAGGACACCCCTTGAGCCATTCTCAGCCCACGCTCTTTCCGGCTTGGGTTTGTTAACTCAGGTTCGTTTGATCAACGGGCTCCCTTGGCGACGATCGACGACCTCTGTGGGGTCGTCGACAATTGACAGTCCTTAACTTTTTGAGATATATGCCGAAATCCTCACAGGTAAAATGATACAAGTTCTGAAACCTGCTCCAAAATTAATTTGAAAAAAATAGAGAAAATCAACAGGGATAGATAAGATTTACCATAAATTGTTGAAGCTGAGTAATGGTACATGGGCGTTTGTCTACTTTTGTATGTTTTTAATTCTCTATAATAAGAAAAGTTATTTTTCTTTTTCTGGTTCTTAAGAGGGGATGTTCATTCAGGGCCACAGAAAGGCTGCACTCTGTTACCGCGGGCCCCAGGCTCACGTTGTGAAGCATCCAGCCAAACATAACCTAAGTCACACTGGACTCTGCAGTTCTGTGGAAGGCAGGGAAGAGCACAGTGGCTGTAGATTTGAGAGAAATAATTCTTTTCAATACCTTCCTACGACACTCCTAACGTAGAACTAAGAGTAGATCCAATTAACTTAAACTTGACATTTAAACCTTGGTTAAAACAAACAAAAAAAGAGTAGAGAATATTTTCTGTGCTTTAGTATTCAGAGAATAAAACCGTGTCACAGTGAGAGAAATTCTTCTGCTTCAAAAATGCTCCCTCCTATGTTCTACCGTGAAAAAATAAAGCTGCATATTCTTCCTCAGAATCCTGAATCCTGAAATTGGCCATTATTAGGATCCCACACACAGAGTGATGTCCGATTAGAGGCTCCAAATAGCTATTCACATACGCTGACTGTTCTCTGTGCGTTTGTAACGAGGACCCAGCCAGGATTCACGTCCTGGAAATCCCTGGGGCTCTCCCTGAAATCATGGCGTTTTGTCATGTAGCTTGTGTTGTGTGTTTCAGAGTAGGGTCCAAACCAGGCAAGGTGTGAGCGGACCCGTCCATTCCTGCTCCAGTTCCCATCAGGGTCCGGTCCTCGTTACCTGTCGCATTTCAGCATGAAACGCTGAGGCAGCCACACGTGGGTGTGGAGGACACAGGCCAGGACCATCTCTGGAGAGATTCTGAGCAGCAGAGACAAGTGGTGACAGCCATTCAGACGTGATGGAGGCAGCTAGTTACAAAATCCTCTGTGCCGTGCGCATGCGGGACACAGCCCGCCTCTCCTTGCCTCGGCTCCACCCGGGTCTGTCCTTCTATGCTAGTGACTGCTGGGGACCTCGAGCAGGTGTGACTGAAGTCACTCAGGGCAGTGGATGTGACCACAAAGGGCAGCAGGAAGGAGTTCTTTGGGGTGATGGACTTGCTCTGTATCCTGATTATGGTGGTGGTTACGCGGATCCAAACATGTTGAAATTAATTTTTTTACAGTATGTTAATTTTTTAGAAGTCAATTTTTTTTTTTTTTTTTTGCGGTACGCGGGCCTCTCACTGTTGTGGCCTCTCCCGTTGCGGAGCACAGGCTCCGGACGCGCAGGCTCAGCGGCCACGGCTCACGGGCCCAGCCGCTCCGCGGCATGTGGGATCTTCCCGGACCGGGGCACGAACCCGCGTCCCCCGCATCGGCAGGCGGACTCTCAACCACGGCGCCACCAGGGAAGCCCTAGAAGTCAATTTTACTGCATGCAAAAAAATTTTTTTAATAGGAAGATCTTTCCTATGAAGATCTGCCTGGTCACTTAAGTGTTTGAGGTGCTAAGACATCTGACTGGTTAACCGACTACTCAGAATTTTGAGTGTTCTCATGAATGTCATTAATCGGTCAATGTTGTTAAAGTTTAGCGGTTTTAATTTGCCAAATTTGTGCAAGAAGAGGCCACAGCAGCTGTTGCAAATACATGTACAGAAAACAACAATGAGATACCACTACACATGCCCTGGTGTGAATGCAAAACGGTGCAGCCACTTTGGAAGACAGTCTGCTGCTTTCCTATAAAGCAAACCATAATCTTACCATGGGATCCAGCAGTCATGGTCCTTGGTGTTTACCCAAAGGAGCTGAAAACTTATGTCCACACAGAAACCTGCACACAGATGTTTACGGCAGCTTTGTTCATAATTGTCAAAACTTGGAAGCAACAAAGATGTCCTTTAATAGGTGAGTGGATAAATAAACTGTGGTCCATCGGACAATGAAATATTATTCAGCACTAAAAAGGAATGAGCTATCAGGCCATGACAAGGCATGGAGGAACCTTAAATGCATATAACTAAGTGAAAGGAGCCAATAAGAAAAGGCCACAGACTGTATGCTTCCAACCCTATGACATTCTGGAAAAGGTAAAACTATGGAGACAGTGAAAAGATCAGGGGTTGATGAAGGAGGGATGAACAGGTGGCCAGCAGGGGATTTTTAGGGCAGGGCCCTGGTGGTACTGTCTACAATAGCAGACTCGTGTCATTGTACATTTGTCAAAACCCACAGAATGTACAACACCAAAGTGAACCGTACTGTAAATCATGGGTTTAGTTAATAATAATGTACAATACGGGTTCATCAGTTGTAACGAATGTCCCAAACTAATGCCTGGTGCTGGGGAGGCTGGGCACGTACGTGTGTGAGCTCCTGTACTTTCAGCTCCATTCTCCCGTAACCCTAAAACTGCTCTAAAGAAAGTCTACTAATTATCTTTAAAATGCATATAAAGTTTAACACAAGAACTCTGGTTAATAAGAAGTCCCCTTACGCGATTTGTAATTTATGTGTCAGGATTTCACGGGTGCTGGTTGTAAAAGGCCCGAAGCAGGCTCAGGTCTCCCGCCTCCAAGCCTCCAAAAATGCACCCAAAGGCCAAGGCGCCCCAGGCCCGGGTCTTGCGCGACATCAGCCCCCTCCCCCGCCCCCGCGCCCCCGGCCCACCTGCCCGCCGCTCCCCCGCCGCCCCGCGCCTGGCGCCTGGGAAAGGTCACTGCACAGGCCGACCCCCCGCAGGTCCCGCCCGCCGCCCCCGCGGGGGTCCCCTTGTCCCCGGGAGCCCGACCCCAGCGGGCCCGCCGAGGGGCGCCACCGCGGCGGTGGGGGCGGGAGGCCGGCCGGGGCGACAGCTGGGGGGGCGGCCCTGACCTTCCCGCGCGATCGATGGGGCGCGGCTCGGGCGGCGCGGAGCCGGGGCGGCGCTGACCCCCGCCCGCCCCGCTCCCGCTCCCGCTCCCGGGCGCCGCCATAAAGGGGCCGCGGCCCGACGGCCGCTCAGCCCCCGCCCGGCGCCCACCATGGCCGCTCGGGCCCTGCTGCCGCTGCTGCTGCTGCTGCTGCCGCCGCCGCCGCCGCCGCTCCGGGGCTGCGCCGCGCGCCCCGCGCCCCCCAGGTGAGCCCGCGGCCCCGGGGCCCGCGCCCACCTTCCCGCCCCACCCCCGCCCCGGCCCTGACCCCCCGCGGCCCCCTCCGCAGGGCCCCGCGACACTCGGACGGGACTTTCACCAGCGAGCTCAGCCGCCTGCGGGAGAGCGCGCGGCTGCAGCGGCTGCTGCAGGGCCTGGTGGGGAAGCGCAGGTGAGGGGCGGCGGGGTGGGGTGGGGCCTGCCAGGGGGGCTCCCCAGCTCCAGACTAATTCTGACTTGGGGTGGGGAGCAGCGAGCAGGACACAGAGAACAGCACAGCCTGGACCAGCTCTGCGGAGGGCCACCTCTGCCTGCTGTGGTCGGACGCGCCCACCCTGCAGGCCTGGTGAGCACCAGCCCCATCCCCCCATCCCCCATCCCCTGCCCCATAGCCTCCCTCCCCGGGGCGCCCTAGGTCCCGGGCACAACTGGACACAGCAATGGCCCAGGGGTCTGGGAGGGTGAAACTGTCAGCGCTGGTGACCAGAGAAGGCCCAGTTTCGCCAGGTGGGCAGCGGTCTCCAGCACCAAGCCCCCAACCCCTAACCTGGCTGTCTCTGCAGGATGCCCCTGAGGCCCCCCGAGGATCAGGCCTGGTCTCCCCAGATGCCTCTTGGACTGAGGGCTGGGGTCATGGTGTCAGAGCCGGCCATCCCTGCTGCTGAGGGGACCCAGATGAGGCCCTGAGGAAGAAGGAACCTCCCAAGGGGAGCCTGGACAGGGGAGGGGGGGGCGGGGGGTTGCAGTTGGCACCAATAAAGGAGCAATTCAGACCCTGGCCCTGTGAGCCCGCTCTGTGCGCCGTCTGGGTACCATCGAGGAAGCTGCTGCAGGGCAGGGCTGCCAGGGGGATGGAGAGACCCATCCTCGGGTTTCTAGGACCGTGGCCATGCCCAGCTGCCCTTTAAACCCGGGAAGCCAGCGGGGAGCCTCATCTTTCCGCTTCCTTATCTCCTGCCCCATCCACTGAGCTCCCTGGAAGCCGCCCGGCACCTCTGGCATCCACACAGCAAACATTCAGGGGCTCTGAGGGGAGCTCAGATGTCCCCCAGCTCCTGCCCCGGGGGGCAGCGGTGAGGGGGCAAGGAGGCTCGGCCAAGCAGGAAGAGGCGACAGGCAGGACCCAGGAGGCCTCTCCCCAGTGAAAGGACCTGAGCATGAGTGTTGGCTCCCGGTCCAGGCGTGCAGTCTGGGTGGGTGGCTTGACCTCCCGGGGCCTGTGGAGCAGGGCTGGTGATGACACCCCAAGCGCCAGGCTGCAGGAGGCCTTGTAGGACCACGGGCTCAGGGTTGCTCCGTGAAGGTGTTTCAGGCGTGCACGGCCTGGGGCCTGGAGGTACGAAGGGCTGCGCCCGACCCGTCACAGCAGCCCCTCCCCCACCCAGTGTCCTCTCCCAGCTGCTGGGCTTAGGGGGCTGAGGAAAGATGGAGGTGGGGCAGTTGGGGGCCTGCGCCATGGGCCCCTCCCCAGGATGCCCCTCTGTCGGGACCCAGGGTCCCCCCCCTAGCTGCCAGCTGCCCCGAAGCACTGCCATCCTTGTCACTGTGACCCCGCCCAGGCCCCTGGAAGAAGCCGGCTTGTTTCTGGGACAGGCAGGGGAGTCCCTAGGACACATATAACCTTTCCCTTCCAGACCTAGAGGGTTAAACTCGGGGAGAGGAGGTGGGCCCGGAGGGGAACACCTGCGGCCTGAACCTCCCGGACCGCCTTAGGAGCTGTGCCCACAAGGGTTCTGGCAGAGTGGCCCAGCAGAGGGGCATGCCGGGTTGGGGGGCAAGTACAGCAAACACAGAAGCCCACCCCAGCCCGCCTAGGCCCCCGGTGCCCGCCCACCACCTCTGGGTTCCTCTGTCTTTGGGGTCTGTGGATTGAGCCCCTGTCAGCCCCTGCATGTGGCCCGGTTCTGGCCGGGTAACCACCTGGCAGTCGGCGAGGCCCGGCCGGTAGCCGGCGGGAGCCCCCTTGGTGGAGGCCAGTCCTGTGGTTGGTCGGCGCAGGCAGTCGCTGTAAAGGATCATAAAGTTGGGCGGCGCCTGGCAGGGGCGAAGGTCGCCCAGGCAGAGACTGCGCCAGCAACACAGACGCTCAGAGGGTCCCAGACGCCAGACGGGCCCAGACCCTCCCCCGGGGCCGCCCGCCTGCCGAGATGGGGATTTGGGCCCTGCTGCTCCCTCTACTTGTGACCGTGGCCCAGGCCCAGGGTACTGGGGGCAGTGGCAGAGGGGCAGGGCGGCAGGCACCGACCCTTCCTCTCCAACTTCCAGTCTGCTCCGTGAACGAGAGCTTCTTCCAAGTCTATGAGAACAGGAGTCCCGAGCAGCCCCTCCTCGACATCTACGTCCCTGAGGGCCAGCAAGTGACCCTCGGACCCTCGTCCAGCCGTTTCGCATTTCGGATCCAGGGGACTCAGCTGTTTCTCAACGTGACCCCGGACTATGAGGTGTGGATGGCGGGCCCAGGGCTGGCTGTGCCCATGGGGTCAGCGGGGGTGGCAGACCCTCACTCCTCCCCAGAGAAGGGCTCTCTGGGGATCTTTGGGTCTCAGTTTGCCCAGGGGGGGTCTCTCGGGCCCCCAGGCTTGGCTGAGCGCTGGCCCTGAGGGGGTGGGGCCCTCGGGGGACGAAGCTGCCTGGGCCCCGACGCCCTCTGGACTCAGCACGGATGACAGGGACTCTGGGCCAGCACCTGCTGCTCTCGCCCGCCCTCCGTCTCCTCACCTGTGGAATGGGGCGGGGGCTGGGGCAGCTGGCCAGGTGATTCCCACACCTGCCCACCCCCACAGGAGAACTCAAGGCTGCAAGCAGTCCTGGAGTGCAAGAGGTCTGACACTGTGGTGAGTCTGCCCCCCAGACCCCCGCCCCCGGCATCCCCACGTCCCCACCCTCCCCGTGATGTCAGAGGGCTCCGGCTTGGACCTCTGTGCCCTGCTCTGCCTGGCCCACCGTCACTCCCTGGCGACCTCACCGGGCGGTGTGTTTCAAGTGCCACCTCTGTGCCGGCAACGCCCACACTTCCTCCAGCCCAGACTGTGCCTCGCTCGAGCCGCAGACTCACAAACCCGGCCCCGGACGGACATCACACCCCACAGACACCCCCACCCCGAGATCCAAGGCCCCCCCAGAGGCGCCCCGCTCGCCCTGCCAGCTCAGTCCTCCCCTCCCCCTCCCCACACCCGTCCTCCAGCAAATCTGCCGGCTGACTGGGCCTGACACCAGCATGTCCCGGCTGGCCCATCTGTTTCCCCCTTGGCCCCGCCCACCCCAGTCCACTCTCCGAATGGCAGGAGAACGACCCTATCCGGTAAAGCAAGCAGCGGTCCCTGCCCTCCCAAATAAAGCGAAAAAAGGCCCAGCGGCGAGCCGCGCCCCCCAGCCCCCCACCCCGGCTGCTCCCTGTCACCTCCTCGGAGAGGCGCCCGCCTCCCTGGCCCCTCGCACCAGCCAGCTCTGTGGTCTCCCTGAGCCCCGTGGGTGCCCCCCGCCCGACGTCACAGCACACCACCCACAAATATCTCAGGATGAGCCTCTAGCAGACAAGGCCGCTTCTTCTTAACGCGGTAGCGTTGTCACGTCCGGAAAAGGCAGGGGCTCCTCAGCAGCGCAACATCCAACGTCCACACCCCCCAGCTCCAGCGCAGTCTTTCACAGTTTCCTGCCAACAAGGTCCACCCAGTGCAGCTGGTTGATGTTTTTCTCACGTCTCTTTCAACATATGGGTGTCCTGATTTTCCATGAGACTTATGCTTGAAGAAATTCGATTGTTTTGCCGTTTTCCTCATTTGGGGTTTTGCTGGTTGCGCCCCCAGTGCCTGCGTTAGTTTTCTCCAGGGCATTGGCACCTTCCGTGCTTTTAAAAAATTACTTTCTGTTCCTTGTCTGTAATGCCTGCTGGAGCAGGAGCCCCAGGCAGAGAGCTGTCTTGGGAACTGCTCCCCAGCGCCTAGACTGAGCTCACGCTGCTGGGCCGGGGGCCCTCCTCCCGCCCCCAGGTGACGCAGCTGAGGGTGTTTGTGTCGGTGCTGGATGTCAACGACAACCCGCCCAGGTTTCCCTTTGTAGTCAAGGTCCAAAGGGTGCCAGAGGTGAGTGGAAGGGAGCGGCGGTTCACGCCATCTGGGGCACCTGGCGCCCGGGATGGGGGCCAGGGGGCAGAGGGCTAGTGGCTGGGGGTCTCACCCTGGGGGTCACGGGCGTGGCCAGACCGACCCCCCTCCGTCCCCCAGGACACTAAAGTGAATGCCGTCGTCATCCCCGAGACAGAGCTGAAGGCCCAGGACCCCGACAAAAATGACATCCTGTTCTACACCCTCCAGGAAGTGACCCCGGTCAGTGCCCCCAGCCCTTCCCTTTGGGTATCCCCACCTCTGCGCGTCCTCCCGGGGTCCCAGGCTGAGTTCCCCACCTCCCCAGGGTGCCAGCGGCTTCTTCTCTTTGGTGGGCGTGAACCGCCCAGAGCTGCGGCTGGACCGGTCACTGGACTTCGACAGGTGGCCGAACATGACCTTCCAGCTGCTGGTCCGGGTGAGCAGGCCACTCCCGCCCTCGTCCCGGACGCCCACGGCCCCACCCGAGCCGCTCCAGCCCCAGGACCCCGGGCCTGACGGCAGGGCTGCGCTGTTGCAGGACACGCGAGAGGAGAACGTGGTGCCCAGCCACACGGCCACGGCCACCTTGGTCCTGGAGGTGCAGCCCGCCGACCTGCGGCCCCCCTGGTTCCTGCCCTGCACGTACTCTGACGGTTTTGTCTGCATCCACGCCCAGTACCACGGGGCTGTGCCCACAGGCCACATACTGGTACAGGGGGCGTGGAGGAACAGGGCAGCATGAGCACGGGCCTGGCTGCCACGGGGCCAGAGTTGGCTGTGATTTTCAGGCAAATGTGAACGATTTTTCGCAAACCGATCTTGCCCCACCCCCTGGTGGCAAGTCGGACCCAGGGCCTCTGAAATTCAAATGAGGAAACAGGGTCCAGCTGTCCTCAGGGCAGAGCCAGCCAGGCCCCTGGGACACAGTGAGGGACCCCAGGGAGCGAGCTGGGTCCCTGACTGCCCCTGGGGCTGCTCCAGATCTCCTTGAGGGGAGCGGGAGGGGCCGAGTGGAGGCCACGGCACCAGTTCCACGGTGTACGTGCCCTCCCCTCCCTGTTCCCGCAGTCAGGACCCCTCATCCTGCATCCTGGGCCCATCTACGCCGTGGACGGGGACCGGGGCATCAATCAGCCCATCGTGTACAGCATCATCAGGGGTGAGTGGGCACCAGCCCCGGACTTCTCTCTCCATGCAACACCTTGACCCCGTCCCCACATGGGCAGAACCTGCTGGGACAGTGGGACCTCAGGCCTCCAGAGGGGACTGCGGCCAAACCCTCCCGCCGTCCTCCCAGGAAACGAGGACGGCTCGTTCTCCATTGGTGCCGACACAGGCAACCTCACCATGACCAAGAGCATCCCCAGCCCCAAGACCTTCCTTCTACTGGTCAAGGTGGGTGCCGCCCGGGGCCAGTCTCCACGGGCCCTTCCTGGGCCCCTGGCTACAGGGCTCACCCTTCAAGGACCTGCCGGTCACTGCTGCCTCTCCAACCCCCAGGGCGAGCAGGCAGATGGCGCCAGCTACTGGGTGACCCAGGTCACGGTGGAAGCCCGGGCCGCCAGCGGGAGCCCGCCCCGCTTCCCCCAGCGCCTGTACTGTGGCACCGTGCCCCTGGGCTCTGGGATGGGCGTGGCCATCAGGGATGCAGCTGCCCCCTCCCAGCCTCTGAGGATCCGGGCCCAGGATCCCGAGTTCCCGGTAGGCACCGCCTTGTCCCTGGGTCTGCCCGGCCTCCTGCCGTGAGGGGGTTGGAGTGGTCTGGGGAGCAGCCCAGGCTCAGGACTCACTGGGGCCACGTCCAGGACCTCAACTCGGCCATCACGTATCGGATCACCAACAACTCTAACTTCAGAATGGACGGGGAGGCCATGCTGACTGGGGCTTCACTGGTGGACGCCGGGGTCTTCTATGCAGAGGTGAGAGGCGGGCAGTATCTCCGAGGGCCAGGGGTCAAGCCGGAGCCCAGGAGGAACAAGCCCTCTTCCTGCCCAGGTTGAGGCCAAGAACACGGTGACCTCAGGCACAGCGACCACGGTCGTGGAGGTTCGAGTCTCAGAACAGGAACCCGCCCCCACAGGTGAGCCTCCCAGGGACCCCGGGTCGGCTCGGGGAGGGCTCCTTGCTAGGGGGAGTGGCGAGCCTGAGCCCTGGCCCTGGCCCCAGGCCCCCCCACGTCCCCAGAGACAGCAGGAACAACTGGAGCCTCCAGCGGCACCACGTCGGAAGCCCCCTGGTCCCCTGAGCCCTCTCGGGGGTCCTCCACGACCAGCTCTGGGGGGGACAGCGGCCCGCAGCCCTCCTCAGGCACAAGTCTGAGGCCTCCGGAAGAGACAGCAGGAACAACCGGAGCCTCCAGCGGCACCACGTCGGAAGCCCCCCGGTCCCCTGAGCCCTCTCGGGGGTCCTCCACGACCAGCTCTGGGGGGGACAGCGGCCCGCAGCCCTCCTCAGGCACAAGTCTGAGGCCTCCGGAAGAGACAGCAGGAACAACCGGAGCCTCCAGCGGCACCACGTCGGAAGCCCCCCGGTCCCCTGAGCCCTCTCGGGGGTCCTCCACGACCAGCTCTGGGGGGGACAGCGGCCCGCAGCCCCCCTCAGGCACAACTCTGAGGCCTCCGCCCTCCTCCACGCCGGGGGGGCCCCCCAGTACGGTAACCAGCCCCTCCCCCCCATCAGCCTCGCCCAGTGGAGGCTCAGCACAGACCTGGAAACCAGGAACCTCTCTGCCAACGTCCCCTGGGCCCAGCTGCACCCTCCATCCCACAGGTAGCACCACCATTTACCCTAGTTACCCTCACGCTCTCTGACTCAGGACTCTGGGCGGTCGCTGTGGGGTAGGGTCCACCCCAGGTCGGCCCAGCACGACCGTGGGGACCACGAAACCCCAAGGGGGGTCTGTTCTGGTCTGGCGAAGAGACAGTTCCCGGGGGGCCCCAGGAGGTAAGCTAGGGAAGATGTGTGGAGGGTGGGGCAGAGGCCAGACTTAGGATCCAGCGACCGCCCCCCCCCGCCACTTCCCAGGGCCATTCAGCCCACGGGCCCCGTGCCACCCTCAGCTCCCTGCCTGGCATGTTGGCCCCCTACTTCCCACCTGGAACTGGTGGGCACTGACCCCCTCCCCGCTCCCAGCAGCCCGGCCTATCGGGGCTCCCTGGCGGGGGTCAGTGGTGCCCACTCCTCCAAACCTCATCCCCGGTGGCCAGGCCTAGCTTGCTCTTAGGGCGTCCCGAGCTTGCCCCAGGCTGGCCGGGGAGTGCTTGGGGTGGGACAGTAAGCGGGCAGTGGTGTTGCCTGCAGGGATGCCCGGGACCGGAGGAAGCAGCCCGGCAGTGGCCAGCTGGCCAGGTGGAGGCCCCGCTGAGGACCGGTGCTTCTCGGGGGTGGAGATGGCGGCACTGGGCGGGGTGCTGGGTGCGCTGCTTCTTCTGGCTCTGACCGCCCTCATACTCCTCGCCCACAAGCACTATGGCCACCGACTCAAGTACTGCTGCGGCAAAGCGCTGGTGAGGCCCTGGGGCTGGGGGAAAGGACAGGAGAGGGAGCGCTGGAGAAACAGGACAGGAGGGAGGACACGGAGCACCAGGAAGATGGAGGGGGTGGTGGAGAAGCGGCAGGATGGAGAGGGGGGCAGCGTGGAGGCCAGGAGTCCGTCCGGGAGATGGAGGGCAGCGGTGAGGAGAGATGGGGCGTCCACACCATAGTCCGAAGATGGGGAGGAGGGCAGAGAGAGGCAGAGCATCGAGCCGCCTGTCTCTGGGGGGACAGGGGTGGTCTGAGCCCAGGCCTGGTCTGGTTGACTGCTGGTTCCCGCCTGCCCCCCAGGAGCTCCAGCCCCAAGGCTTTGACAACCAGGCCTTCCTCGACAACCCCGACGAGGCCAACCGGGCGCCGGCTCCTAGCCCCTCATCCAGTCCCGTCCCACCGGCTTCCCCAGAGCCTGCACCCCCAGAACCCAAGCCCCCCAGCCCGGAGACCCTCCGCCGAGTCCCCGAGTCCCCTGCGGTGGCCCTGGATGGGGACGGCCCGGCAGCTGTGAGGTCCATCCTGACCAAGGAGCGGCGGCCCGAGGGTGGCTACAAGGCGGTGTGGTTCGGCGAGGACATCGGGGCCGAGGCCGACGTGGTGGTCCTCAACACGACTGACTCGGAGGTGGATGGTGCTGGCGACGAGGGCAGCGAGGGCAGCGGCGACGAGGGCGCAGAGGCGGGCCTGCGCGGGGGTGCCCAGGACGCGCCTGGCTCCGACTCCATCTACCTCTAGCGTGGCCACCCCTCTTCTCCCGGCGAGTCTGGATCACCAGAGTCGGCTTGGTCGCTCTCCCCCGACTCCATTGAGCAGAATAAAGTGACATTTTCGGATCTGCGGGGACGCATGGGGTCTGCCCCAAAGGGCTGCCAGTGGGGGTGGTCAGGACGTGGTCCACTCGCTCCCGCCCTGCACTGAGTCCTCCTCAGAGGGACCGCCAGGGGCGCCGTGGGGGCGGAGAGGGGTGGGCGGGGTCGTTCCCTGCCCAGAGCGCTGGGTGCTGTTTCCCGTAAACCACCTGCTTGCGCCCGCGGGGCTTCCCAGGCTCGGTGCCAGCTGGTGGCCAGCAAGTTCCTCTCCTCGTCTAACCACGGCCGACCCAACACAGAGATTCTTCCCCTGCGGGAGGCAGAGCAGCCACGTGGCCAGGAGCCACCCTCAAGGACACTCGTTTGGGAGAGCACGGGCCCGGGGACCTCCCAGGGGGTCACACTCCTGCGTCTGCGGGCTACAGTGCGGGCAGTAAACACGCTGGGGCGCCCTCGGAGGCACGTGGTCCAGGTGGCTGGGCTGGGACGGGCGGTGCGGGGTGGAGGGGGGAGGTTTGGCCCAGTGCGACAGTGGCAGCAGGTGGGGCCAGTGGGTGCACAGGACAGAGGCTGTGGACGCGACCCAGAGCCACGGAGTTGGGGACCGAGCCCCCTCCTCTGGCTTCCTCAGGGGTGGCCCTCAGTCAGGACTTCAGCCCCGACCACCGCCACTGTCCCTTACGCATCACTGGCGTTTTTTCCTCACGAAAAGGCATTTCCAATTCCTTTCCAAACATTTTAATCTCGACAGTATTTGAGTATTCTTGCCTGGATAACTGTCTCCGGTAAGAATCC
>NC_041231.1:4442593-4446065 GCF_002837175.3 Physeter macrocephalus
GGCCGGGCTGCGCGTCGAGGACTGCCAGGCTAGGAAGGAACACAAGCTCCGGGTGAGCGCTGGCGCGAGCGTCCGGGCAACCCCCGGCCCTGTCCCCGGCCCCCGCCCCGCCCCGCCTCCGCCCCCGCCCCGCCCCGCCCCGCCCCCGCCCCCGCCCTGCGGCCTCTCAGGCCCCGCCCCCCCAGGTGCGCCGGAAGAGCGTGGACCGCGGCTGTCCGATGGTGGCGCTGTCGGTGCAGAGCACGGCCGAGAGCAGGTTCGGCTTCCGCTTCCTCAGCTGCCCGCCCATCACCGCGGACTCGCGCTGGCAGGTGTAGGGCCAGGCAAGGGCGGCGGCACCGTCGCCTGTGCTCCCGCGTCTCCACGACTGTGGCTGCGGGGCGGGGCGGGGAGAAAGCGCCGGAGGCAGGCGGTGCCAGCTGTATAGTTTATTGAACCAACGCCGCCTACCAAGTAAACCGCGTTTCTGTACACCTGAGAGTCGAAAATGATTCGCTTGGTTTTACGGGTATCCGGCCCCAAGAGGAGGGAGCTGGCCACTCCATCCCCGCGCGGGGAAGCCCACAAGTCCACCAGGGATGGGAGGCGTTGTCGCACCCTGGTTAGCCTAGGGCAAGCGCCTCTGCTCGGGACCGCAGCAACCCAGGGGTGGCTCAGAGCCCTGGGGCGGCTGGAGGGCTGGCCAGGGGATGGCCAGGGGCCAGCTGCAGCCACCTCGGCCTGGGCCCAGTCTGCTCCTCCTGGGAAGGCCAGGCCACACGGAAGAGGTGGGCAGCTGGGCCAGCGGTGGCGAGTTGGACCACTCTCTCCTGGGATCCCCCTCTTCCCACGCGTGGTGGTCCCAACTCCTAACTTCCCTCTACCAAGAGGGTCCTCTCCTGTGCCAGGCTCACTTCCCACCCCCTAACACACCCGCCCAGGTCCTCTGGGTTCTGTGAGGCCAGAGTTCACACGGGGGCTCCCACGATCGCCCTGGGGCCCTTGCCTACCACCCAGGCCAGCCTGGCAGTGGGTAGTGGTGTACACTAGGGGTGGGGTTGGGCTGGGGTGATGAGGCAGGTGCGGCATGCATCGGAGGCTGGGGGTCTGGTTGCTGGATCTGGTGCCGGCTTTGGGTCTGGACAGCCTTCGGCTCGAGGGCTGGGGCCTGAGGCCACCTCTAGGGCTCTCAGAGCAGTCACTGCAGCCAGCCCCTGACCCAGGCCAGGCCCCAGACTACCCAGGGCTCTGAGGCGACGCCCCCAGAACTGCAGATCTGTGGACCCCCAGGAGCTGCTGCCCCTGTCAGATGGCATGAGGGACTTGGGAGGAGAGGGGGTCAGGTTGTAGCCCAAGGTCCTGGAAGGCTCTGGAAAAGAAGGAAAGAGACGGCATGTCAGACAAGGGCCCCCAAGGAGTCACTTGGGGCGGTCACCATGGGCAGGGCTGCAGTGTCCACTGTGGTTCCTCCCCTTAGCCCTTCACCCCCCCCAAGGCAGCACCCCACTGCCCCACTTCCTGTGCTCTCCAGGGAAGCTGTGGCCCCTCGGCCCTGTAACCTCTGACCTTTGCTTGAGCTGGACCCACCTCTGGGGAAGTCTGGGCTCTGGCTTTGGGTCACTGGGTCCCGTCCCCCAGGGCATGCTCACAGGCTGGTGGCCCTGGGGCAGTTCCCAAACCTCCCCTATAGAGCGAGGCCCTGTCACCCACCTGAGGGCAGGCTGGGTGGGTGTGTCCGTGGTCACCCAGAGCCCACCGGACCCAGACTGGAGTAGGAGGTCCTGGCACCCCTTTGTCCCTCCCTGGCTGCCTGCCCGCTCTCCCTCCACCTTTCCACCCCTCCTGGCTGTCTCATGGCCCACCTTCCCCAGCCCCTCCCCGCAAGCTGCAGCCAGCACAGGAAGTGCAGAGCTTGGACCTGCCCTATCCCTGCTCCATCCTGGCTTCCTTGATGCGCACCCGCCCCCAATGCCACGCCACCCGCCACCCCGGAGGGTCACTGGGCCAATCTTGCAGCCTACACTCCTGTGGCCCTGGCTTGCAACGCCCCCTCCCCGGGTTTGCCCGCCCAGCTGTTCTGGCAGTCGGTTCAGACCCTTCCTCCAGGAAGCCTCCCTGGGGCCTGCTGGGTGAGGGGGGGTCTCTGCCTCACAGGCCCTGCATTTGCTCCTCTCAGCCATGGTCACTCTGAAGCCAGTGTCCCTGAGGGAGGGCCTCGCCTGGCTTAATTCTGTGTCCCGAGCCCAGCACAGGCCCTGTCTGCAGAGGAAGGGCAGTACCCCTCCCCGCCTTGGTCTCCTGCCCATCTGGTGGCCTTGTTCCCTTTGCTGGCTTGTGCCATGCTCCCCTCAGGACTTCTGGTAGGCCTGTCCTGCTTGTTGGGCCTGGCCCCTCGTTGCCCCCACCCCTGGGGCCACTTGCGCTTTCACTCAGGAACCCTCTGGCCGCTGCTCACACCGTCCTTCTCTGGAGGGCCTTCTCTCTCTCATCCAGCCCCGGTGGCCACATGGTCCCATGGGCTCAGAAGAGGGGGACTTGGGGTTGGAACCCCTTGGTCGTGAGACCCCACCCCCAAGAGAGGACCTCCCCATCCCTCCCATCTCAGAGCCTGGCTGAGGAGGGGGCAGAGCTGGTCTGAGCCTGTGTGCGCGGTCACGCCGGTACCTGGGGCCAGGCTCGGGGGGCTGGGGCGAGTCTTGGGCCCAGCCTTGTCCTGCTCTTCTTCAGGGCCCCTCTGTGGGCCCCCGGGGGCGGCGGCCCCCTCCTCCCGGGGCTCCAGGCACCTACTGGGGAGGGGACTGGGGTGCGGGGAAGGGGAGAGGCTGCAGCCCTGCCCCTCCTTTGGAGCCAATCCCACATGAGTGTGGCTCCAGGCTGGTGCCCCAGCCTTGGGCTCCCATGACCAGCCCCTCCAGCCACCCGGAGGACCAGCGAGCGCTCAGCCAAGGCAGGTCCCAGCCAGAAGCCCCCACCAGTCGGGACACACAGGGTGGGGGGGCCGGGCTGGGGGGCAGGGAGCACCCACCGCAGGCGCAGCTCCCTCAAGGCCGGAAGCCCGGCCGAGGCCAGGAGGTGGCAGCCGTCTGCAGGGTCAGGCCCCGGGGCGGAGGCCCGGGCGGCCAGGTCTTCGGGCCCGGTAGGCGGCAGCCTCTCTGGGTGTGCCCCAGCCTAGGGAGGGACGGGCTGGTTCAGGAGCACGGCCTTCGGGGGGGTGCCGGGGCAGGCGCCGTCAGGCCGGGGCACGGCCTTCGGGGGGAGCAGGCTGTACCTGGCACTGGTGCCGACGCTCCCGCAGGCCTTTGGCGGGGTTTCCACAGAGGACCCGGCCGGCACCTGAAGAAGAGGGTGCGGCTGGGCCTAGTTCGGGGCTGCGGGGCTACAGGGCAGCTTCACGCCGAGGTGGGTCGCCTACCGTGGGTGAGGCTGCTGGCGTCGTCCTCTGGGGCTGGGCCCTGGGGAAGAAGGCCTGCAGGCAGGGGGCCCCCGGGGACCA
>NC_041231.1:4448950-4458782 GCF_002837175.3 Physeter macrocephalus
GTGGCGCTGCCCGCCCCTGGGGGGCAGCAGCAGCTCCAGGGGCGCCGACTCCGAGGCCAGCGGCTGCCTGCTGACTGCACGTTATCTCGTGCTGAAAGTGACAGGGGACCCTCCCCAGGCGCCAGGCCACACTGCTGAGCAGACAGAGGCACAGGCACAGAACCTCTGCGGGGACAGTCGAGCGACGTCAGAAGGTGGAGTGGGGCGGGTCTCCCCTGGTTTCTCCCCCCTCCCACCCCCGCAGGACTGTGATCTCTGCCCAAAGTCCTCGAGGGTGTCCCCCACCCTCTGGGCTTTCACAGTAGCCCAGTTTGAGGCAGTTGGGGCCTTTCCGGCCACATCCCTAGGGGTTAAGGTGGTCTTGGAGGACTACTGCCACTGCCTTTGTGCTCTGGCTTGAATCCACACCCCCCACCCCCCACAAGCACTGCCAGGCACTCCCCTGCTTCCCTCAGCCTCCTGGGTCCGCCATCTCTCCTGTCTGGGATCTGACCCTTGCCTGGGTGCTGCTTCTCTCCCACGTGGAACCTCAGGGCGCTGTGGGCCAGGTCTGGCCTCACAGGACATGTCCCCAGTGGACCCTCCATGTTGGGGTTCCCCTCCTGGACAGGCCGCCCCTCCCTGGATCTCCGGAAAACCCACTCAGACAGGCACGGCAAGAATGGCCAGGAGCCTGAGTCCAGTGCGGACCCCCACCCGCGGCATTCCGGGCGCTGTCCAAGGTGAGGAGGGGAGCGAGCCCCGAGCGCAGGAGCACGGGCAGGTCTCCTAGCGGGACCACGGTGGAAGGGGCCCGAACGTCTCGGCACAGCGCCCCTGCCCGCGCTCCCGCCCCAGCCCCACAGGCTCCTGCCTGAAGATCACCGCGGTGAGCCGCCGCCGGAGGTTCGTGCGCATCCTTAACCAGTCGCTGGAGGAGACGGCCGACCTGGGTGGCTTCGTGCTGCAGCAGCTGGTGCGCGACTTCCCTGTGTGCATGTACCGCTTCCCGCCCAGCACGCTGCTGGAGCCAAGGCACCACATCACGGTGCGCCCTGCTCCCCGCGGCCCTCGCGGCCCCGCCCCGGCCCCCCGCCGCCGCCCCTCGCCCCTCACCCGCCGCCGACGCCGTCCCCAGGTGTGGGGCGAGGCGCCCGGCAGCACCAAGCGGCAGCCACCCTCCTCCTTGGGCCAGGAGCCCGTCCACTTGCACTCCAGCCGGGGCTGCGTGACCCTCCTCCTGAACCCCCAAGGCGAGGTCAGTGCGGGTCCCAGCGGGGGTGGTGGGAAGGGCGGGCTTTGCGGGGTGGTGACCACCGTGTCCCCCACGGCCCCGCAGGTCCTCAGCGAGCACCAGGCCGCGCACTGCGTGACCCCCGTGTGCAGGATCTTTGCCGACAACACCGACTTGTCCATCGACCGTTTCCCGCTCTCAGAGGCCCGGCCCGGTGCCGACCTCGCGGAACAGCAGCCCCTGCCTCGACCCCCGCGCAAGGGTCGGGTGCAGGAGGCCCGGGCCGGGCGCCGGAGGCCGGGGTGGGGACCTCGGGGCCCTCAGTCCGTACCTCCTCCCCAGGCCCAGACTCCACAAAGACCCCAGACGCCCTGCTAGGACTGTCCCCCCACCTCCCCAGGGCCCGCCCTTGCCAGGACCACCCTCCAGCTATTCAGGACTCCCCTCCGGTCCTCCACCTCCCCTGGCCCCGTCCCCTCCGGAACCACCCCTTCCCGCGGACAGTCTCTTCTCTCACGACCCCCCTCACCGCCCTTCCCCGCAGGACGCGGGTCCAGTTGCCCCGCCTGAGCACCAGAAAGCTCCAACGCCAGCGAGAGGAGCCAGCGCGGCCCGAGGGCGCCGCCGAGACCCTCCCAGAGCTCCTGCCCGCCAGCCGCATCCCCATCCCTGGTGAGTGCGCAGCAGGGAGGGACGTGGAGGGAGGGCGGACAGCGAGAAGGGGGCGGCCGGCCGACCCCACACCCTCATTGTCCCGCGCAGAGGCCGGGCTGCGCGTCGAGGACTGCCAGGCTAGGAAGGAACACAAGCTCCGGGTGAGCGCTGGCGCGAGCGTCCGGGCAACCCCCGGCCCTGTCCCCGGCCCCCGCCCCGCCCCGCCTCCGCCCCCCCCCCCCCCCCCCCCCCCCCCCCCCCCCCCCCCCCGCCGCTGCGCGTCGAGGACTGCCAGGCTAGGAAGGAACACAAGCTCCGGGTGAGCGCTGGCGCGAGCGTCCGGGCAACCCCCGGCCCTGTCCCCGGCCCCCGCCCCGCCCCGCCTCCGCCCCCGCCCCGCCCCGCCCCGCCCCCGCCCCCGCCCTGCGGCCTCTCAGGCCCCGCCCCCCCAGGTGCGCCGGAAGAGCGTGGACCGCGGCTGTCCGATGGTGGCGCTGTCGGTGCAGAGCACGGCCGAGAGCAGGTTCGGCTTCCGCTTCCTCAGCTGCCCGCCCATCACCGCGGACTCGCGCTGGCAGGTGTAGGGCCAGGCAAGGGCGGCGGCACCGTCGCCTGTGCTCCCGCGTCTCCACGACTGTGGCTGCGGGGCGGGGCGGGGAGAAAGCGCCGGAGGCAGGCGGTGCCAGCTGTATAGTTTATTGAACCAACGCCGCCTACCAAGTAAACCGCGTTTCTGTACACCTGAGAGTCGAAAATGATTCGCTTGGTTTTACGGGTATCCGGCCCCAAGAGGAGGGAGCTGGCCACTCCATCCCCGCGCGGGGAAGCCCACAAGTCCACCAGGGATGGGAGGCGTTGTCGCACCCTGGTTAGCCTAGGGCAAGCGCCTCTGCTCGGGACCGCAGCAACCCAGGGGTGGCTCAGAGCCCTGGGGCGGCTGGAGGGCTGGCCAGGGGATGGCCAGGGGCCAGCTGCAGCCACCTCGGCCTGGGCCCAGTCTGCTCCTCCTGGGAAGGCCAGGCCACACGGAAGAGGTGGGCAGCTGGGCCAGCGGTGGCGAGTTGGACCACTCTCTCCTGGGATCCCCCTCTTCCCACGCGTGGTGGTCCCAACTCCTAACTTCCCTCTACCAAGAGGGTCCTCTCCTGTGCCAGGCTCACTTCCCACCCCCTAACACACCCGCCCAGGTCCTCTGGGTTCTGTGAGGCCAGAGTTCACACGGGGGCTCCCACGATCGCCCTGGGGCCCTTGCCTACCACCCAGGCCAGCCTGGCAGTGGGTAGTGGTGTACACTAGGGGTGGGGTTGGGCTGGGGTGATGAGGCAGGTGCGGCATGCATCGGAGGCTGGGGGTCTGGTTGCTGGATCTGGTGCCGGCTTTGGGTCTGGACAGCCTTCGGCTCGAGGGCTGGGGCCTGAGGCCACCTCTAGGGCTCTCAGAGCAGTCACTGCAGCCAGCCCCTGACCCAGGCCAGGCCCCAGACTACCCAGGGCTCTGAGGCGACGCCCCCAGAACTGCAGATCTGTGGACCCCCAGGAGCTGCTGCCCCTGTCAGATGGCATGAGGGACTTGGGAGGAGAGGGGGTCAGGTTGTAGCCCAAGGTCCTGGAAGGCTCTGGAAAAGAAGGAAAGAGACGGCATGTCAGACAAGGGCCCCCAAGGAGTCACTTGGGGCGGTCACCATGGGCAGGGCTGCAGTGTCCACTGTGGTTCCTCCCCTTAGCCCTTCACCCCCCCCAAGGCAGCACCCCACTGCCCCACTTCCTGTGCTCTCCAGGGAAGCTGTGGCCCCTCGGCCCTGTAACCTCTGACCTTTGCTTGAGCTGGACCCACCTCTGGGGAAGTCTGGGCTCTGGCTTTGGGTCACTGGGTCCCGTCCCCCAGGGCATGCTCACAGGCTGGTGGCCCTGGGGCAGTTCCCAAACCTCCCCTATAGAGCGAGGCCCTGTCACCCACCTGAGGGCAGGCTGGGTGGGTGTGTCCGTGGTCACCCAGAGCCCACCGGACCCAGACTGGAGTAGGAGGTCCTGGCACCCCTTTGTCCCTCCCTGGCTGCCTGCCCGCTCTCCCTCCACCTTTCCACCCCTCCTGGCTGTCTCATGGCCCACCTTCCCCAGCCCCTCCCCGCAAGCTGCAGCCAGCACAGGAAGTGCAGAGCTTGGACCTGCCCTATCCCTGCTCCATCCTGGCTTCCTTGATGCGCACCCGCCCCCAATGCCACGCCACCCGCCACCCCGGAGGGTCACTGGGCCAATCTTGCAGCCTACACTCCTGTGGCCCTGGCTTGCAACGCCCCCTCCCCGGGTTTGCCCGCCCAGCTGTTCTGGCAGTCGGTTCAGACCCTTCCTCCAGGAAGCCTCCCTGGGGCCTGCTGGGTGAGGGGGGGTCTCTGCCTCACAGGCCCTGCATTTGCTCCTCTCAGCCATGGTCACTCTGAAGCCAGTGTCCCTGAGGGAGGGCCTCGCCTGGCTTAATTCTGTGTCCCGAGCCCAGCACAGGCCCTGTCTGCAGAGGAAGGGCAGTACCCCTCCCCGCCTTGGTCTCCTGCCCATCTGGTGGCCTTGTTCCCTTTGCTGGCTTGTGCCATGCTCCCCTCAGGACTTCTGGTAGGCCTGTCCTGCTTGTTGGGCCTGGCCCCTCGTTGCCCCCACCCCTGGGGCCACTTGCGCTTTCACTCAGGAACCCTCTGGCCGCTGCTCACACCGTCCTTCTCTGGAGGGCCTTCTCTCTCTCATCCAGCCCCGGTGGCCACATGGTCCCATGGGCTCAGAAGAGGGGGACTTGGGGTTGGAACCCCTTGGTCGTGAGACCCCACCCCCAAGAGAGGACCTCCCCATCCCTCCCATCTCAGAGCCTGGCTGAGGAGGGGGCAGAGCTGGTCTGAGCCTGTGTGCGCGGTCACGCCGGTACCTGGGGCCAGGCTCGGGGGGCTGGGGCGAGTCTTGGGCCCAGCCTTGTCCTGCTCTTCTTCAGGGCCCCTCTGTGGGCCCCCGGGGGCGGCGGCCCCCTCCTCCCGGGGCTCCAGGCACCTACTGGGGAGGGGACTGGGGTGCGGGGAAGGGGAGAGGCTGCAGCCCTGCCCCTCCTTTGGAGCCAATCCCACATGAGTGTGGCTCCAGGCTGGTGCCCCAGCCTTGGGCTCCCATGACCAGCCCCTCCAGCCACCCGGAGGACCAGCGAGCGCTCAGCCAAGGCAGGTCCCAGCCAGAAGCCCCCACCAGTCGGGACACACAGGGTGGGGGGGCCGGGCTGGGGGGCAGGGAGCACCCACCGCAGGCGCAGCTCCCTCAAGGCCGGAAGCCCGGCCGAGGCCAGGAGGTGGCAGCCGTCTGCAGGGTCAGGCCCCGGGGCGGAGGCCCGGGCGGCCAGGTCTTCGGGCCCGGTAGGCGGCAGCCTCTCTGGGTGTGCCCCAGCCTAGGGAGGGACGGGCTGGTTCAGGAGCACGGCCTTCGGGGGGGTGCCGGGGCAGGCGCCGTCAGGCCGGGGCACGGCCTTCGGGGGGAGCAGGCTGTACCTGGCACTGGTGCCGACGCTCCCGCAGGCCTTTGGCGGGGTTTCCACAGAGGACCCGGCCGGCACCTGAAGAAGAGGGTGCGGCTGGGCCTAGTTCGGGGCTGCGGGGCTACAGGGCAGCTTCACGCCGAGGTGGGTCGCCTACCGTGGGTGAGGCTGCTGGCGTCGTCCTCTGGGGCTGGGCCCTGGGGAAGAAGGCCTGCAGGCAGGGGGCCCCCGGGGACCAGCAGGGAGCGGGGCCAGGGCCTGGGGGCCCTGCGCTGGGTCTCAGGCGAGCATAGCTCGGGGCCGCGTCTCCAAACGGGGGATCCGTGGGGAGAACCTGCACAACAGTCAAAATCAGAGGTCATCAAGGCCCACGCCAGCCGGCCACCCAGGATCCCCCCAGCTGAACCCTGTCCACGGAGCAGAGCCCCCCACCACCCAGCATCTGTGTGCCGGAGGCCCAGCGCCACCACGGGGCAGGTTTGGCCCTCCTTTCCCCCGAGGATGGTTGGGGAGGCCCCCACCAGGGTTGCTCACAGGGAGGGTGTCCTGGCCTGGGGGTGGGTGTGCAGGGCTCTGGGGACGGGGAAGGCGGGGCTCGGGGGTGTTCGAGGCCGAGAAGGGACAGGAGGCGGCTCTCTGTCTCTGAGAGACCTGTGGGCGGGGCCAGGGGTGGGGGGGTGGAGCCCTCTCCTGGGGCAGCCCCAGCCTGAGGCCCCTGGACGGCTTCCTCCTGTACCCAGCCCGGGGAGCAGGCTGTCCAGGACGCTGCCCTCCTTGATGGCCTTCTTCACCATGAGCCAGTCGTGGTCCAGCTTCCGGGAGGCCGGCAGGCGTGTGTGCGTGGCTGGCAGCTCGTCCAAGACCTGCAGCTGGGGGATGAGCTTCCTGACCTCTGCCCGGTAGTTGTAGCCCCGGGGCACCTGCTGTGGGGGTGGCAGGCCTGCGTCCGGTGGGCCCGTCAGGCCAGCATCGCCCTGTAGCCGCTGCCCCCAGACCTGCTGGGGGGCAGTGCAGGGGAGCTGGGGGTCGGGGATGCCATCTCTCTCTGCCCAGTCTGCCAGGCCAGCCGGGGTCACTCTGGGACAGCAGGGACTGCAGGGACCCTGGGCTCTTACCCATGCATGACCTCACTCTCTGGGCTCACCGCCAGGGTCCAGGGGCGCCCTCTGGCCTGCGGAGCTGCCCTGAACTCAGAGCTCTGGCCCAGTGGGCGGCCGCCGTGCATGGGCGCCACGAGGAGCTGGGCAGGCGTGTGAGCTCTGGGCGTGCACGGGCAGTGCGGGGGTGTGTGCAGCCGCGGGCGGTGTGCACAGGCCCCCGCTTTACGAGCAGCGCGGCAGGGGGTGGGGCTGCCTCTGAACGGGGCCTGCACGGGTGTGTGTATGTGAGTGTGTGTGCGTGTGCACACGACTCTACGTGGAGACTGTACAGAACACGCGTGGTTCCCCACGGTGTGTGCACAGACCTCTTGGGGTGTACGCGTGGCCCTTCGGAGTCCGGTCCTGGCACAGGAGGGCGAGCTGGCAGCCGCCGGGCCTCCAGCAACATGGGAATGAGCTCCCAGTGAAGGAGCCCCGGCAACAGGCGGGCGTGCCCTAGGCGTGTGCCCTGGGATCCCCTGTGACCCGGCCGGCGTTCAGGTGGGCAAAGCAGTGCCCAGGCCAAGAGGCTGGAGCTACAGAGCGCCTCCCCGCCTGGTGCCCACCTGGTGGGTGGGGCCGGGGCCGGGCCGCAGGCATAGCGGGTTGCCCTCCAGGGTGAGCGTGGCCAGCCGCGGGCACAGCTGCAGGTAGTGCAGCTGCCCCGGGTCCTCCACACAGTTGCCCTCCAGGTCCAGCACCTCCAGCTGCTCAAGCAGGCACAGCGGGCTCAGGTCCGAGACGTCGTTGTAGGAAAGGTAGAGCTCCTGGGGGGCACGAGGGGGCTCAGGCAGGGCCCCCCTGCCCCCCGCACTCCCCAGAGCGCCGCAGACCCACCTTCAGGGCCGGGAAGGAGCCGATGCCATCCAGGTCAGCCAGGCCGCAGCGAGCCAGCCACAGCACCTGCAGGCGGCCCAGCGAGGTGCCCAGGTCCCTGCAGAGGGTAGGGTTGGCTGGTCAGTGCGGTCCTGGGGCGGAGGGTCGTGTCTCAGTGGCCATGAAGGCCCTGTGCCACGCCTCCTGCCCAGCCGCCACCCACAGCTGGCTGTCTCCAGGTTCAGGGACAGTTGTGACTGGCTTGGATGGCCTCCAGGCCGAGGAAGGGGCTCCAGAGCCCCTGGCCCCCTGTCTTCCCTCCTGGCTGCAGCCGCCTGTCTTGGGCACCTTATCCAACCCCTGCAGGGTCCGGGCCTGGACGTGGGAGCTGCCCTCGTGCTAGATGGCCGCTGCCCGCTGCAGTGGGTGTGGGCGAGATGTCCCCTCCCCAGCGGGGTCAGCCGGGGTGTCCTCCCTCCCTCTTTCCCCCCGGCTTCTTTTGTGGATGATTTCCCTGTGTCACAGCCCCTCCCCTTGCCCCCACCTGGGACTTTTTTGTGCCACCCTCCCTTGGTGGCCGCTCCCAGGGCTCTCCCATCTGCTCCCAACCTCAGTGGGCCCCACCTCTGCCCGCGGGGTCCTCTCAGCCTGGGTGACCCTCATCTCCTGTCTGGGCACTGGCCCACCGTTGCACATCCTTTCCATCAGCTTCTGGGATGTTCCCTTTTGTATTTTCTCTCCTCGCAGTCTCTGCTCTCTTATCTGGAGCTCAGCCTCTCACCTGTGGTCTCTGAGAAGGACCTTGTTCTCATCCCTTCTCTCTCTCATTTCCATCTCTTTGCCTTTCCTCTGCTTTCTGGGAGATTCCCTTGTCTTCCAACAATGCTGGTGACATTTTTTGTCAGCCCTCATACATTTAATTCCCAAGCGCCCTTCGTTGTTCTCTGATCTTATTTCATGGCATTCTGTTCTCGTTTTGAGGGTGCAAAGAAGCCACATCTTCTTCCGTGTCTCTCAGAACATTCACTGAAGGTACCTGGACGTTTTACTCCCCTCCTGGCATTGTCTGCTTCCTCTGGGGTCCTGTGGGTTTGTCCTGACTTTTCCCTTTCATGCTGGGGGTATTGCTATATTCCTAATTATACTATTAATAGCTTCTTGGGCATTCAGATTGGGACTGAGGGTCTGAAGTGCTGCCTGGAAGTGCTGACTCAATGGAGACGCTGAGGTGAGGGGCTTCCCTGCGGTGATGAGGTGGCGCACGTTGGTCCTTGCTGGCCGCCCTGCCCTCCCTGCCCCGGCTCCAGCAGCTCTGGTCTCCCCATGGTCCTGAATCGCACCTGCACTGTGGCGCCCCGGGTCTTGGCATCTTCTCTCCCTCCTGCTTTGGGGGCTCTGCCTGCTCCCCTGGTCCACATGAAGGCGCCTCCTCACCTCTGAGGTGTTCCTGGCCCGCCTCACCTTTCTGCATCGCTGGGGCCCATCTTCCAGTTCACAAATTCCCCTTCGGTTACGTCTCATCCACCGATTAACCTGTATGTTGCATTTTTTAAGTTTTGTTCTGTTGCCATAATCTCCACCTTTAGTTACAGAGATTCCATGTTTCTCCCCAGTCTATTGCCTTCAATGCATTTTCCAATCGTCTTTTAATTGGCTGAAGTTTGCGTCTCATGATTCCTTCAAGAGGGGCTAATCAAACTATTTTCCTTAATCTCTTACTCATTCCAAAATGTTGGCTGGCTATGAAATTCTTGACTCATATACCATCTTTCTGCTGGGCTGTGACATCATTCTACTGTCTTCTGGCTTTGAGTGTTTCTATGGAGAAGTCTGAGGAAAACTTCCTTTTTTTTCTGTTCTTAAAGGAAGACTTGATCTCTTTCCGTGGCTGCCCCCAATATGATCTGTGTCTTGAAGTCCAGGAACTTTATTAGGATATGTTTCAGGGTTGGCAATTCAGTTTCAGTTTTTTATTTCAGTCTGTAGATGAAAGTTTTCTTTTATGTCTGACAAGTTTTCTTTATCCTTTAAACATCTGTTAGGTTCTATTGTTTCTCTTCACTTCTGTAAAGATTACAATTCTGCATATGCCAAGCCTCTGCTAGCTGCCCTCCAGGATTCTTTTATTTTTTATTTTATTTTATTTTTTAAAATTAATTAATTTTTGGCTGCATTGGGTCTTCATTGCTGCGTGCGGGCTTTTCTCTAGTTGTGGTGAGCGGGGGCATCTCTGTTGCGGTGCGTGGGCTTCTCATTGCAGTGGTTTCTCTTGTTGTGGAGCCCGGGTTTTAGGCGTGCGAGCTTCAGTAGTTGCAGCATGCGGGCTCAGTAGTTGTGGCTCGTGGGCTCTAGAGAGCAGGCTTAGTAGTTGTGGCTCACGGGCTTAGTTGCTCCGCGGCATGTGGGATCTTCCCGGACCAGGGCTGGAACCCGTGTCCCCTGCATTGGCAGGCGGATTCTTTTTTTTTTTTTTTTTTTTGCGGTACGCGGGCCTCTCACTGTTGTGACC
>NC_041231.1:4458823-4484932 GCF_002837175.3 Physeter macrocephalus
CAGGCTCCGGACGCGCGGGCTCAGCGGCCATGGCTCACGGGCCCAGCCGCTCCACGGCATGTGGGATCCTCCCGGACCGGGGCACGAACCCACATCCCCTGCATCGGCAGGCGGACTCTCAACCACTGTGCCACCAGGGAAGCCCGGCAGGCGGATTCTTAACCACTGAGCCACCAGAGAAGCCCGAGAAAGTTAGATCTTTAAATACATTTATCAAAAAAACTGGAAGGAGTAGCACAATTAAGCTAAGCATTCAGCTCAAGGAGCCAGAAAAAGAACAACAGCAAATAACAAAAGAACACGAAGGAAAGATGTAATCAAGATTAGAATAGAACCAGTAATAACTAGAAAAACCTTAGAGAAGATTAACAGAGCCCAGTGCTGATTCTTTAAAAACTTAATAGACAATCCTCTGGCAGGACTGATCAAGGATGAACAGAGGGACAATGCAAATAAATGTATGGAACTAAAAAAGAGGGATAATTATGGCTATAGCAGCAATTTAAAACAACAAAAACCATTATGAACAAACTATATACCAACATTCTTGAAAACTAGATAAAGCTAGTGCCAAAAGAAAGAAAACGAGACTAATAACCGCTAAAGAAATTAAACAGTGATTAACACCCCTCCCCCCACCCCCGCCAAGTCCCCAGATCTGGATCAGTTTTAAAAATAAGATCTATCATGGAATAGACAATCTCTATCTTCCACAATAATTTCTTGTACAGGAAGTTTCAAAAAATTAAGCAGTTGAAGAGAACAATAAAAGGTAGGGCCCCGTCTGAGTCAGTCCTTGATTCCAGGACCAGAGAAGTACAAACTGGGGCATTAAAGCACTATCACTCATGAAGACTGATGTGAAAATTGCAAAGCAAATATTATTTTAACGTTACAGTGATTTAAAAATAACTCATCAAGTAGTGTTACTGCAGGAATGTAAGGATGAATTACCATCACAAAATCTGTCAGTGGAATCCAGTGCATAAAGAGACTAAAGGAGAACTATCATTACATGATCATATCAATAGATGCAGAGGAACCCAGACACATACCCGTTAAGACCAGGAACAAACCAAGGATGCCTGCTACTGTCATTGCCACTGTCTAACATCGTACTGGCTAGTAGATCCTGGCCAAAGCAATAAGACAAGAAAAAGGAGCAGGAGGATTTGAGTGAAAGATAGCACTCGTAACTTGCTGATAACATCACCATCAATATAGAAACCCATCTGAATTAACAAATTATTTGAATTAATAGGAGAGTTTGGCAATAATGTTAAATACAAAACAAAGGTACACTATTGCCAGAGGTAATAGACCCATTTATAAAAATCAATTGTTTTATTGATTTAAAAAATCTGGGCTTCCCTGGTGGCGCAGTGGTTGAGAGTCCGCCTGCCGATGCAGGGGACGTGGGTTTGTGCCCCGGTCCGGGAGGATCCCACATGCCGTGGAGCGGCTGGGCCCGTGAGCCATGACCGCTGAGCCCGCGCATCCAGAGCCTGTGCTCCGCAACAGGAGAGGCCACAACAGTGAGAGGCCCGCGTACCGCAAAAATAAATAAATAAATAAATAAAAATTAAAATTAAAAAATCTATTCTAGGAAATCCAAAAATGAGGGCATATATGTATACATATAGCTGACTCACTTTGCTGTACAGTAGAAACTAACACAATATTGTAAAGCAACTATACACCAATAAAAGTTAATGAAATAAAAATTTTAAAAATCTATTCTAAATCAACATAGTGTTTCTCTAAATTTGCAACAATCAAACAGAATACAGCAGAATCAGGCCCTCATCCATGATTATAAAAATACTATAAGTATGTGGGAATTAATTCAGTTCTGGTTTCAGGGAGCCCTGCCTTCAGAGGAGGCTGGTGTCCTGCCCTGTCCCAAGTGGCAGCAAGGTGCACAAGTGGGGGTCCTGGTTAAACCCTCCCCCCACCCCCGCCAAGTCCCCAGATCTGGATCAGTTTTAAAAATAAGATCTATCATGGAATAGACAATCTCTATCTTCCACAATAATTTCTTGTACAGGAAGTTTCAAAAAATTAAGCAGTTGAAGAGAACAATAAAAGGTAGGGCCCCGTCTGAGTCAGTCCTTGATTCCAGGACCAGAGAAGTACAAACTGGGGCATTAAAGCACTATCACTCATGAAGACTGATGTGAAAATTGCAAAGCAAATATTATTTTAACGTTACAGTGATTTAAAAATAACTCATCAAGTAGTGTTACTGCAGGAATGTAAGGATGAATTACCATCACAAAATCTGTCAGTGGAATCCAGTGCATAAAGAGACTAAAGGAGAACTATCATTACATGATCATATCAATAGATGCAGAGGAACCCAGACACATACCCGTTAAGACCAGGAACAAACCAAGGATGCCTGCTACTGTCATTGCCACTGTCTAACATCGTACTGGCTAGTAGATCCTGGCCAAAGCAATAAGACAAGAAAAAGGAGCAGGAGGATTTGAGTGAAAGATAGCACTCGTAACTTGCTGATAACATCACCATCAATATAGAAACCCATCTGAATTAACAAATTATTTGAATTAATAGGAGAGTTTGGCAATAATGTTAAATACAAAACAAAGGTACACTATTGCCAGAGGTAATAGACCCATTTATAAAAATCAATTGTTTTATTGATTTAAAAAATCTGGGCTTCCCTGGTGGTGCAGTGGTTGAGAGTCCGCCTGCCGATGCAGGGGACGTGGGTTTGTGCCCCGGTCCGGGAGGATCCCACATGCCGTGGAGCGGCTGGGCCCGTGAGCCATGACCGCTGAGCCCGCGCATCCAGAGCCTGTGCTCCGCAACAGGAGAGGCCACAACAGTGAGAGGCCCGCGTACCGCAAAAATAAATAAATAAATAAATAAAAATTAAAATTAAAAAATCTATTCTAGGAAATCCAAAAATGAGGGCATATATGTATACATATAGCTGACTCACTTTGCTGTACAGTAGAAACTAACACAATATTGTAAAGCAACTATACACCAATAAAAGTTAATGAAATAAAAATTTTAAAAATCTATTCTAAATCAACATAGTGTTTCTCTAAATTTGCAACAATCAAACAGAATACAGCAGAATCAGGCCCTCATCCATGATTATAAAAATACTATAAGTATGTGGGAATTAATTCAGTTCTGGTTTCAGGGAGCCCTGCCTTCAGAGGAGGCTGGTGTCCTGCCCTGTCCCAAGTGGCAGCAAGGTGCACAAGTGGGGGTCCTGGTTAGACCACTCCAATCATAATTCCATTCCCTTGCTAGTGGTTGGTGTAAGAGAGTGTATACATGATACAGTTCTGGCCAAAGAAACACAGAAGAATGCTGGGAACCTTCTTGTTCTTACTGATGGACACAGGAAGGCACGTTTCCTGTTATGGGATGAATTGCATCCTCCCCACCCCACAAATTCATATGTTGGAGTCCTAACCTTCAGGACCTCAGAATGTGACCTAACGTGGAAACAGGGTCTCTGAAGATGTAATTGGTGGAGGTGAGGTGGGCCCTAATCCAATATGACTGGTGTCCTTAAAAAAAGGGGAAATTTGGATCTGGACACAGGGAGAAAAAGGCCACGTGAGCTGAAGGCAGAGATTGAGGTGATGAGTCTACAAGCCACGGAACGTCAAAGGTGGCCAGCAAACCCCCAGGAGCGAGGAGTGAGCTGGGTTCTCCCTCTGCCTCAGAAGGAGATACACCTTGATCTTGACTCGTGGCCTCCAGACCTGAGGGAGTCAGCTTCTGCTGTTCCAGACACCTGGTTCATGGTGCTTTGTTCAGCAACCCTAGAAGACTAGCTACCACACTCCCTCAGCCCCACCAACGTGGCTGCAGCAGCCCCAGGCATGGGGATGGGGGCCACATCCAGAGGAGCCACCGACTGCGTGAGCCACCACCAGGCTCCTTGTGTGCCCTCAGAGACAGGGATTCTCACCTGTTCTCTTCCCTGACATATCCTCTGTGCTTAGAACAGGGTTTGGCCCATGGTCCTTAGGCACTTAAGGGATAAACAATTTCTCACTGCTCAGGCCGGTTGGATGCAAGTTTCTGTAACTTGCAGCTGAAAGCATTCTAACTTATAAACTTTACAGAAGAAGTTTAAAGACTCTATTAAAAACGTTAAAGCACACATGAATGGAGAGCTATACCATATTCATGGATGTATATAACGTAAAAATTAACCCAAATGAGCATGTGACTTTTTAAAATTCCAAAACAAAACAAAACAAAATCCTGAAAGATAAGGGTGTGTGAAACCCAGCAAACTGATTGTAAAACTCAAATGGAAAAATAAGTGATCAGGAATAGCTAGGTCAGTTTGGAAAACGGAAAACTACGATGAGGGTAACAGATGTTACAGATTAACACAAAGCCGCGCCAATGAAGACTGTGATGACAGAGAGCTCTTCACCCCACCAGCGTGTCCGCGTGGGCCTGGGGTAGACGATGCTGGGAAAACCGACTCACCAGGTGGTGCTGAACAGAACTGGGTCCCCACCTCATATCAGGAGCGGAAGGAACCTCACAGATAAGTAGGATTAAAGACCCAAAAATGAAAAGTGAGACCATAAGTGAATAGAAGAAAAAGTAGAATATCTCCAAGACCTTGGGGGTGTGGACAAACCTCCTAAAAAACACCCACAATACCAGCCAGAACTGATGGGGTGGAACAAATCAAAATGAGGGGTTTCTGTTTAAGTGAAAGCCACCATGGTCTGAGTTCACGGGAGAAGGAAGGGTGGAGAGTCTTCAGGGGACACACACACGATTAAGTTGTAGTGAGAACTGTCCCTTCAATCATTTTAATGATCTCCAAGTTAGTTGTTGAGTTTCAGAGATTGTTACTGTGGTTTCCCCACACAGTGGTACTGGTGAAGGATGCTCTTGTCGGATGCTGGCTGGCCTGGAAACCAGCCCCATCTGTCCTCACGTCAGTGACACTTTCAGGGGCTGAATTCTCTCTCAGCTTCGGATGAAGTGACAGCCATCACATGAAAATTACTTTCCAGTCCTCATAACACTGCCTGAGGTTTTAATGTCTTGACTATCTCTGTCATCAGCTAAGCTGTAACACTGCTTCATTGCACTGTCACATTGAATTAGTTTCCTTTTACAAATATTTGTTTACTATCACTCCGTGGAGATTTGCAAACAACATTTGGCCAAGTTTCAGGATTCGCTAACAGACAACTTAAAGATTCCTTACATTTTTCGCTGTCGTTATCAAGGAACAGAACACGTTTTAGATAAATCATGATTTAATTTTTTCTTGGAATTGATTTTTTTTTGAAATCAAATATTTTGTTTTGTTACAAATGGTAACAAATACTTAATTTTATACCTTCCACTTCTCTTTGTAGTTTCCATTCTTTATTTTATATGTTTTCTATATATTTTATTGTTCGTTGAGCTAATTTGTAAGCCTTAATAATGAAGAAGTAAATAAGATTTTTTTTGTCTTTGTTAACTTAAAGTATTGACGTCTCTGTCAGAATATTGCTGAACCATGTATCGGTACTAAAGGCAATTCCGAGAGCCTGCTTTCCAGACCCTCCCTTGCAGGCCCAGGAGCCGTGCAGGAGCCGCGGAAGCTGGCATCCCCGCCTGCTTGTCCCTGCCTACGGGGGCCACGCGGCCTCTGATCTTCTTTGCTTCCACTTCTAGGCTTTCAGGTGTTTTTCAAATCCTTTTTGATGTTTATTCGACAAACAGCAGTACAAATAGGAAAAATCGTGCAAGGCTGCTTAATGAATACCTTTATCATCTCCTCTGGAAATGACTGGATACTTACAGCCCATTTAAAGCATCAGGAGAACTTTCTAGAATTGGGACTGGCCTCCCGCTGCCCCAGGATGGCTGTCTGGCCACGTCAAACCAGCAGGGGTGGGCTTCCCTGGTGGGGCAGCGGTTAGGAATCCGCCTGCCAATGCAGGGGACGTGGGTTCGAGCCCTGGTCCGGGAGAATCCCACATGCCGTGGAGCAACTAAGCCCGTGCGCCACAACTGCTGAGCCTGAGCTCTAGAGCCTGTGAGCCACAACTACTGAGGCCCACGCGCCTACAGCCTGTGCTCCGCAACACAAGAAGCCACCACAATGAGAAGCCCGCACATCACAACGAAGAGTGGCCCCTGCTCGCCACAACTAGAGAAAAGCCCGTGTGCAGCAACGAAGACCCAACGCAGCCAAAAATAAATAAATAAAATAAATTTATTTTAAAAATACAAAAAAAAATCCCAGCAGGGTTTTCCTGACACCCATTTTGTTCAAACACCCAATAAACTCTGATATTACTTCAGCTTTGTTCTTTCCAGCCCGACAAAGTAAGGAAAAACCTTAATCTGTCCTGAGTTTTGCATGTTGTCTTTTTTTTTTTTTTTTTTTTTTGCGGTACGCGGGCCTCTCACCGCCGCGGCCTCTCCCGTTGCGGAGCACAGGCTCCGGACGCGCAGGCTCAGCGGCCACGGCTCACGGGCCCAGCCGCTCCGCGGCATGTGGGATCTTCCCCGCGTCCCCTGCATCGGCAGGCGGACTCTCAACCACCGCGCCACCAGGGAAGCCCTGCATTTTGTCTTTTAAGCTATTAAGATGCTGTCGTGTTTCACGTGGGGCCTGAGGTCCGGCTGGGCAGCAGCGGCCGTGCTCCTCTGCCCGTCTCACTGGGCTGATGGGGGCCGGCTGAAGCCCCAGCTACGGCCCCACCAGCACGGGGACACAGCCCTGGGCTGGGGTGAGGGGTGTGGGGACGCCCCGAATCCAGAAGCTGGTCGGTGATGAGCCACCCAGGCTCACGAGCTGGGGCTCCTCTGCCAAAGGCCAGTGGGCGCCTTCCGAGCACCACAGGGAGGTCCCTGGAGACCTCGTCCGCCACAAAACCTGGTGTGACCAGCCCGACCCTGACTGCAGGCTCCGGGTGGCTGGCGTCACCCTCAGCGGGGCCTCCAGCTGACCACGGGTAGGCGTTAGGGCCGGGAGCCGGAGATAGTGGGACGCCCGGGACCCCACCCAGGCCGGCAGCACACCCTCCCCCGTGACCACTGCGGGGGGCGGACGCTCACCTCAGGGAGCCCAGGCGGCTGCCGTTCAGCTTCAGCTGGCTTAGGTTGGGCAGGTGCAGCCCTGCGGGGCCGCAGGAAGAGGGGTCAGCGCAGGCCCTGCCGCCCTTTGCACCTTCAGAGGCGTCAGCGCCCCTCGGCCCCTGCTGCCCGACGGCTGCTCTGAGGCCCAGGGGCAGCCTTGGGGCCACATGCTGATGTCTGAGGTCTGGCTTGAATGACGCAGGCCAGCAGGGGAGGGTGCAGGAGGCATCCCGTGGGGGCAGAGGCACACGGAAGGCCACGGGGCCACGGGACTGCGGGGAGGGGAGCCTGGCTGGCGCGGGTCTCGCCCCCAGGCCGCCTCTCACGGGGAACTGCGGGCACGCCCAGACCACACACTGGGCTCCAGAGCACGGCCCCCCCAGCCAGTGTCCCGTGCTCCCAGGGCCCTGGGAGAGGTTTCTCAGTCCCTGGAGAGCGGGGTGCAGGGCAGGTCTGTGGGTGCAGTGGTCCAAAGACCAGAGCCTGGTGGGCAGGGCCTGAGCAGGCCGAGCCTTCAAGCACGTCCTGGCCGTGATGGTGGCGGGTGTGCACGGGGAGGGGCTCTCACCAAAGTTCCCCAGGCTGTTCTCGTGGGTGTTGACACACAGCTCCAGCACGCTCACCAGTCGGAGGTCATCCACCTGGGCCAGGGCCTGCTGCAGGGGTCGGTGGGGAGTCAGCCCTGAGAGCTGGACAGTAGTCACACACACCCCGCCCTGCCCCCCAGTGAAACTCCTGTTTTTGGCTGCAAGGCTGGAGCAGGTGGCAGGCGTTTCCCTGCCTCACCCATGTTGACTGCAGCCACGACTGGCTCCAGCTGGATGATAAGTGTGATATGACAGGAGTGGAGATTGTGATCCTGTGTGGCTGGTGGGGCCGTTGCCAGAGAAGGGTGTGCCCTGAGGTGTGCTGGTGTCCTAACAAGACCCATGGAACAGACCCAGTGCAGCTCGGGGCCTGGAGCCCAGCTCTGCTCAGCACGGCCAAGCCCCAGCCTCCTTCAAACCCATGGACGGTACACTTGCACTGTAAGCTGATGAGTTTGGGGGTTGTTTGTTACGTAGCATCACTATAGCAATAGCTGACTCATACAAAACTTGGGACCTAGGTCCAGCTCCAATAGCTACCATAACAAAAATGATGAAACGATGTGACACTGGATGGGGACTGGTGTGGAGGGGGAGACGTGAGTGTTACTGAAGCTGGAAAGACGGAGACCCAGGTCATGTGACAATGGCATTTTTGGTAAAAGGGTCTCCTGTAGAAACCTGAATGGCAGAAGACGCACACAATGAACCTGTGATGGGGGTGGAGAGGTCCCAGGCAATTGTGGGCAGAGTGAGCTGGCCACAGTTCACTGCATTTGATGAGGTTTTACAGAAGGCAGAGTTCAGAGCTGGTGGAGAGAGCCCAGGGGCCCTGGACCTCGTGGCTTGGTAAATAAAATGGCTTCTCAGTTCAAACCAGTAAAAGAAAAAACGAAGAAGGGCTTGGAGTTAGGATGACTCAGTGAGACTCAGCCTCAGCAAGAAACCAGTTGCCACATGCTGGCTACATGCGGGAGGGTCTGGGAGGACAGAGGCCTGAGACCCCCGGTTCCAGCGACCGAGGGAAATGCTTCAGCAGCCACGCTTTGGCACGGCGGGCACTGGACTCAAGTACGTCAGGAAGCAAGGGTGGTCCTGGGGTGCTTGGGCCGCGCTCACACAGGCAGCCTCTCTCCGCAGCCAGGAGCTGGGTCGGGGAGGGGGAGGTCCCAGGGTGGACAGAGCAGCTCGGATCAAGGTGTGTCCCCAGCACCCAGCCCGTGCAGCAGCGGGGGTCGGCGGCCTGACGAGATGGGTCCACGCTGGACCAGGACCCTGGGTGCTGCGGGTGCTGCAGGCCTGGCTGGAGGGCGGACACACAGGGGCGGCTGGTGGGGGGTGGGGAGGGGGCCGGCGGGAGCGTCCTGTCCACCTGCAGTGACCAGGCCTCGTGGACCCTTGTCTGAGTTGGTCAGGAAAGTGCGTGGGGACCTCAGGCAGCCAGGCTTCCTCCGCCGAGAGTTGGTGGGCGCGTCACCCCAGGGTCTCCAAGGGTCCCTCACCTGGATGCCAGTGTTTGTGCGGGCTGGAGGGGTGCCGGGGAGCGCCTGGCCCTTAGGGTGGCCAGTGACGGGCGAGGGGCATGGCCCGAAAGGGAAGGGGTCCGGTCACCAGGAGGCGCAGGGCTGCTCTCTGGGGTCACTGGGCAGGAGCCTGCAGTCGAGAGGGCTCTGCAGAACCTGCTGGGCCCCAGGGTGGGGGTGGGAAGCGCTGCCACCGCACCCCAGGTTTGGGAGAAAGGCTTCAACGACCGCGCCAGGTGGGTCAGTGGGACCCCAGGACGCCCCGCCCCGCAGATGCCTGCCTTCCTCCTCTGCTCGTGGCTCCCTAAGTCTGTGCGCCACGCGCTTGGATGGGCTGTCACCCGGTTTCCCACAGGGATGAGGGGCCTTCTCTCCGGTTCACGGAGGGTCCCTGGAGCCCAGCGCACGGTAGGGGCTCAGCAAATCTGTGGATGGGCCTGGCTCGGGCCCTTCTGCGGCCCGAATGCCTGGGGGACGTCTGTGTCACCAAGCACCGGGGGTCGGCCCAAGGCTGGAGCAGGTGCAGGGGCCCCCGCGGGCCGTGGGCATCTGGCAGCCCCCAGCACTCACCAGTCGGGCAGGTGAGAGGCGCTCCTCCGGCGGCTGCCCGCTGTGGCTGCCCCCTCGGCTGCCCGGGGCCGTGCTCTGGGGGTGGGGCTTGCGCCGGCTCCGCCAGCACAGCGCCCGCACTCGGACACTGGCTATGCTTGGCCAAGGTCCGTGGGCTCCGTCCCAGGCCCGGTCCATTCACATCCAACCTGCTGGGTGTAGGCAGAGGGCAAAGCTGATCAGCCTCTGCTCTTCCTCTGATCCGCAGCCCAGCCGAGACCCTGTGCAGTCCTTGATGTATGCACGCACACAGCAAGCCCCCGGAGCCCACCTCTGGCCCGGAGAAGGCTGTAATGGTGAAGCCCCAGCCTGCCCGGGGGCCTTGCCGTCTCCTCCCTCAGCCTGGGCTCACACCCCCCGCCTGGGCAGGCCGCCCTCGCTGCGTTTCTGCCCATCCTTCAGGGTCCATGCGGGCTGCCAGCTCCGGCCTACCCTCTGAGGTCCCAGGTAGGCTGGCGGGGGGGCTGCCTCGAGGTCCCATTCGCCCATTTGCTGCTGTAATCAGCAGCAAGCCTCTGCCTCAGGCCTTGTGCTGTGTGTCCTTCTCCACCTGATGGTCTCCCACCCTGGGGGGCTCAGGACCAGGGTCTCAGGCACTCCCCCCCACCCCTGTGCCCATTGAGACCCCCTCACCTGGAGGCACCTGCTTTTTCCCACCGTGGGTCAAACATCTGGGCAAGAGGGCAGCATGTGGCCCCAGGCGGCACCTGTGAGAGAGACAGGTTGGCCTCCTGGCCAGGTCACCATGCTCGAGGGACCTGGGACAGGCTGGGCCAAGGTCACAGGGACCAGAAGTGAGCAGGTGCAGAGGTGTGGGGCTGTCAGCCTGGGGCCTGGCCCTTAGGTCCTTACAAACATCCTGATGGGGCAGCTGGCCCAACTGACTGGGAAGACAGCCATATGGGTGACCGACGCTAGGGTCCCTCTGGGTCCATCCAATGCGAATGCCTGGTCTTCATTCAAATCCCCACTTCCCTCCATCCCCAACTCCACCCTCTCTCTCCAAAAGGGGTCCCAGGCCTGTTGCTCTGGACCATCCCCTGTGGGCTGGCTTCCCAGGCACCCTGTCCCTCTTGGGCGTTACCCCCAGGCCCACAGGAGGTGGTCCACCTGCACCAGGCTCACCTGGCATTGCTCCTTAAAGACACAGATGCCTGTGCCTGGCCCCAGACCCTGGAATCATCTCTGAGGGTAGAGCCAGAAGCCTGTATGGAAATCCTGGCTTCTTCCCTCCACCTTGGATCAGGGCCTCGCCGACCCCCACCCCTGTGCTCCCTCAGGACCTGCTTGGACTTACTACCTGCTAAGACCGACCCCCTTCTACAGCCCTCGGTTCAGTTGAGTGAGTGCCTTGCCTGAAACAGCAAGTGAGCTCTGTGTGGGCAGGACACTCCCCTGCCATGTCCAGTGTGCAGAACAGGGGCTCAAGAATATCCCTCCCAAAATCAGTGAATGTGGCAGATGCAGCTTCTGGCCACTGTTCTTGTCTATCACCCCTTGGGGATGGTCAGGATTCCTCCTCCCCGGGGCAGGGGTGGTCAGCTAGCCTTTGACAGAGAGGGTGGGAGGGAGTGCTGGGCCTTGGGACAAGCTGCCCGGGCTCCACGTGCCCTTGTCTGGAAAGTGACCACACACCAAGGACCCAAGGAGGTGAAGGCCATGCAGGGGAGCCTCACGAAGAGCCTCACGGAATTTCTGGCCAGGATTTCTTTCCAAAAGTTCCTCTGCGGCCTGCCTTTCTCCAGCTGGTGAAAGGCCCTAAGCCTCAAAGGAGGACCCCAGCACAGGGCCCCCTAGGAAGATGCTGCCCCCGCCTACCCCAGGGCTGCCGGCCTTGGGCTCTGGGAAAGGGATGGGCTGGCCGAGCTGTGGCCTGGGACGCCAGTGGGCCACCCTCTTCCCTCTGCGCCTGAGAACAGCTGACCTGAGGTCCTGCCCGTGACTAGGCCCAGAGTATGGGTCCAGATTAACCAAAAGGTCTTGGGGTCCAAGGAGCAGGGCCTGGGTTGGAGGCTGAGGTTCCCATTGAGACACTATCCCTTCACATCTACTCACTGGCCTGGACCCGTCCACACTGTTCATGGCCCTGATCCCATCGTGCCCTGCCACTCCGTGAACCCCCGAAGTTGGAAATGTGGCGGCCTTTCTCTCTCCACGGCCCAGACTAACACCAGCTCCTGGCCGGGCTCATCACCTCTTTGGGTCCCCTCCACCTGCTATCCCTTCTGAGGGTAGGGCCTCTCCCCTCCTAGGTCCCCATCATGGAAACTCCCAGAGTGGGTCCCTAGGCAGGGCTTGGGGTCCCTCCTGTCCCGGTGACCGCGAGACGCTCAGCAGGGCCAGGGGTTGTGGGATGGGTCCCCAGGGGACCAGATCTGACAATTGGGGCATCACTGGGACCTCACTGTCTTTCTGCTACATCCCCGGCCTCAGTTCCGCGCCCCGCCCCCGCCACGACACGGGAGGAGACAGCGAGGCCTGCGGCCCCGGACCCAAAGGCGCGCTCGGCTCTCACCTGAGGGGTCGGCCCCGGTGCCCCAGCCTCGGGGGCTTGGTCCCGGGGACCCTCCTTCGCCGGGCGCTCTCTTCAACTTGGGGTTGTTCTTCCGGCCGCGGGGTTGAGGGGCCTGGGCGCCAAGGCAACGGGGGCGGGGCCTCCTCTGAATCTGCAAATATTCATGAGCCGCGGGAATCTTCCGGCTCCGCGAGGCCGAGCCACGCCCCTTAGCAACGGTTGCTAGGGCCGGCAGGAGGGCGGGCGAGGCGGCGGCCAACCAGGTTGGGGGGTTCGCGCGTGTCCCGCCCCGCACGCGCGGGAGCGCCCCTCGGGCCGGGAGGGAAGCTGGGGAGGTGAGACGCGGTCGAGACGGCTGGGCGCAGGCAGGCCAGGTGTCGGCTTCCGCAAAGGTGGTCTGGGGTGGAGACTCGCGTCCACCTTTCTCAGGTGGTAGGCGCCCGTGTCGGGTCGTCCCTGAGGCCAAGGCCCTGCGGGATTTAAAGGAAGCGCCTTGGGAAAGGACCCTCTGAAGACGAGGGAAATGCAGACCTGGACTCCAGGAGGGGAGTCCAGGGTGTCCGCGCCGGCGAGAGCCGCCGTCACCCGTTTTCACTTATCCGCCTTTACTTCGCGTCTACGCGCGTCAGGCGCGAGCCAGGCTCCGTCGTGGCCGCGGCGCAGTGCGCGGGACGGCCAACCGGACACAGCCACGGCACGTGGGGTCGGCGCCGTGCCTGGGGCGGGGGCGGCCCCCCAGGGGCCCGCCGAGGTCAAGGCTTGCAGTGGGGTGAGCTCCTGGGGAACAGCACGCAGCCGGCACGGGAGGGGGCCGAACGGCGCGGAAGGGGTAGGAATGGAAGGGGGTGCCGGCTGAGCAGAGGGGGAGGTTTGGCCTTACGTGTAATGCACCATTCTTTCTTATAAACAAGGAGAATGTTTATGCGTTACTTTGAAATTTTTCAAAATGTTAAATCGTGTACTTCTGAGAGTCTCTAAAGGAGATACAATGTGCATATTTATGCTTGGGGTGGGGGAGTCTTCAATTCAACCCCCTATGGCAGCTTTTGGGTTGGATTTCCTGGGTACCGTTTGGACCTCACGGTGAGCTTCTGCAGGGCTGGGCTGCGGGCTCTGGGGAAGCTGGGTGGGCGGGTAGAATGCAGGGCCTGCCGAAATTGGGGGAAGCTGGAGATCAGGGAGCGCGGGACAAGGGCCCTCTGCGGAGCCCGGGGAGGGGCTGCGCACTACGTAAGTGAAAAACAAGACCCCCGACACTGGGTAAAAAGATTGAGACGGACTCGCTGCTCCGCGGGCTCAGACGTCCCCGCCCAGCCGAGGCACCCTGCGCCGCCTGGCCCTGGGCGCATGGCTGAGCCGCGCCCAAGGACCCCGCCGAACCTGCCAGGCGTCCTGGGAGCCGGGAGGAGCCCCTTCCGAAGCCACCTGCACTTGACCCTCGTCCCGGCAGCCCCTCCGCTTTTCCCCGGCCTCGGGTCCAGGGGAGCCTGCGGTGCTGACCCCGCGGGCTCCACCCTCCCTGAGGCTCAGCCCTCGGGCTGTCCCCTCCGCTCCGGAACCCCTACGGTGTGCTGCGCGGCACGGCGCAGGGACGGCCTAGGGGGGCGTGGGTGCAGCTGTGCGCGCCGTGAAGGTGCCCAGAGGCCCGGCGCTGGGCTCCAAGAGCGGCGCAGGGGCTCGAGTCGGACATCGGCGACCCCGCCCCAGTCCACACCCGGCCGCGGACCCGCTTCGCCGCGGGGTCTCTATCTCCCCGCGAGTCCCGCCTGTTCCCGGGAGAGTCCAGGCAGTCTCCGGAGATGTTGTCACCCCCGGACCCCATCCCCAGCGGAGCCAACCCCGCAGGCCGCAGCCCACGAGGCCCAGCCAGGCGGGAACCGCCCTCCGCACAGCTCCCGGAAGCCCCGCCCGGCCGAGGCCTCTGACGGGCGGGCCTCTCGGCCAACCGGGGGTGGGGCAGGGCGGGGCCCGGCGCGCGCGGCCAATGGCAGGCTGTGCCGGTCTGACGGACGGGCGCGGGGCGGGGCGTGTGCGGCCCGGTCGGGTGTCCGCCGCCCGCAGCCCGAGCCGCACCCGCCGCGGACGGAGCCCATGCGACGGGCGAGCCAAGTGCCCCGACCCCGGCCCCCGCCGCCGCCCCCGCCCCGGCCCCGGGGGCAGTCGTGCCAGTGAGCGGTGAGTGCGGCGGGGGCGGCAAGGGCCGGGCCGGGCGGGGGGCCTGCTGTCCTCGCAGGGCGCGCGGGGGCGCAGGTGAGCCGCGGGCGGCGGCGGGCGGGGTGCTGCGGCGGGGGTTGCGGGCGGCGGCTGGTCCGCTCTGCCTCACCCAGGCCAACCCCTTCGGCTCCGTGTCCCGGGCCCTGTCTTCCGGGGCCCCACAAGTGCGCTGGGTGTCCCCGAGCGGAGGCCCGCCCGTGACCATGGCGCTAGGCGGGGTCTCCTACCCGCCGGAGACCCAAGGACCCCTGCGAAGAGCTCGGGCACCGGGCGGCCATCACATACACCAGACGAATCTGAGGTTTAGGAAGTCACTGCCTACTGTCCCCACAAGGGCATCCCTTCTTTAAGCATCACGAGTTGGGGGCACCCCAGTTAGGGGGCTTGGCCCCAGGCCCTTTTTTCTTCTCACCTGTCTCCTTATTTCCACACCTCGTTTGGGTCTTTTCCTGTGATCAGCTTCTGCTTCCTGGAGTCCTGGCCCCCTGCCCGCCTCCTCACCTTCCTTATGTTCTCCGAAGTTCTTCTGGCAGTGGGGCCCCGTGGGTTTTCCTTTATTTTTCCTTTATGTGGATTTTTTCTTTGGAGCGTAGCCCGAACCTGCCAAGGCAGGGGTACTTTCTGTCTGCTCGTCATCCTGTGCCTGGAGCAGTACCTGGCATGTAGTAGGTGCTCAGTGAATACTTGTCAAATGCACCAGCATGCCCGGGGGTAGGGGGGCCTGGAGCCGGTTGTCGGCTGCCACCAGCCTGTCCGGGCACGCTGCTGTGCCCGCCACTGTGGCGAGGCCTGTTCTCATGGGGGCGCTGGTAACCTCAGCCCACGGCGCTTCCAGTTCAGGCTTCTTGCCTACCCAGCAGCTTCTAATTCGGGTGCATGCTTGGGAGACGCTCTCAGCTGTCAGCCCTGCCTCTGGGGGGCCGGCTCCCTGCTTCTCTCATACAGTCATTAAATGCAGCTGGAGGCAGGAGGGGGTCCTCCCACCTCTGGGCTGGAGATGCCACAGGTGAGCGGCTGGGCCCCCATGCTGGCTGCCGCCCCTGTTACTTGGATGTCCAGGCCCAGAGGGCAGGCCGGGCCTGGGCAGGCTGGCCCAGGGAGCTCAGCGGGCCTGCCCTGCGTGGTCTGGCCGTGCTGAGTGCCGCTTCCTCGGCAGGTGGGACAGGTGACCTCTGCAGTGCCTCGTGCTGTGGTCCTTTGAGGAGAGATGACGGAGTATAAGCTCGTGGTGGTGGGCGCTGGAGGCGTAGGGAAGAGCGCCCTGACCATCCAGCTCATCCAGAACCACTTTGTGGACGAGTACGACCCCACCATAGAGGTGAGGTGGCCTGGCTCCTGACACGGGCTTGTCTTCCGCCAACCCTGCAGGAGGGGGTCTCTTCGTCATAGGTCCTGGGGGGCACGAGAGGCGCGAGGGAGGGTCCCATCCCTGGAGGGCCGGCTGTCTCTAAGCAGCATCCTCCCCAGGACTCCTACCGGAAGCAAGTGGTCATCGATGGGGAGACCTGCCTGCTGGACATCCTGGACACGGCGGGCCAGGAGGAGTACAGCGCCATGCGGGACCAGTACATGCGCACCGGGGAGGGCTTCCTTTGTGTGTTTGCCATCAACAATGCCAAGTCCTTCGAGGACATCCACCAGTACAGGTGAGCTGCCTGCCAGCCCTCAGGGGCCTCCTGTCCTCCCTCAGCGGCCACGGGCAGCCTGCCCGCCGGCTCACGCCTTCCCTCTTGCAGGGAGCAGATCAAACGGGTGAAGGACTCGGACGATGTGCCCATGGTGCTGGTGGGGAACAAGTGTGACCTGGCCGCGCGCACCGTGGAGTCTCGGCAGGCCCAGGACCTCGCCCGCAGCTACGGCATCCCCTATATCGAGACGTCGGCCAAGACGCGCCAGGTGAGCGGGCCCCCTGCCCTTGCAGCCAGCCAGGGCCCCGCCCCACCCCGCCCGGGAGCCGCACTCACTGCCCCCTCTCCCTTGACGCAGGGCAGCCGCTCTGGCTCTGGCTCCAGCTCCGGGACCCTCTGGGACCCTCCGGGACCCCCGTGACCCAGCAGCCCCTCTCGCTGTAAGTCTCCCCGGATGGCAGGGCAGCGAGGGAGGCCAGGGCCCGGGTCTGGGCCGACACAGCTCCCGGGGGAGGTGGAGGTCCCCGGAGAGAGCTGCCCTGAGCCAGACCGGAGCGGTGACCCTGGGGCCCCCGCCCCTGTGCCCCCAGATTGCCCCACGGGTCCTGGTCGGCCCCAGCCCCTCAGCGGGCTGTGGGGGAGCTGCTGAGGACAGGCCTCTCAACGGGGTGGCCCTGGGGCCAGAGAAGAGCAGGGTCCAGCTCCCCGTTTGCGGAGTGGGGTGGAGAAGGGGCTGGGGTTCTGCTCGAGGCCGAGGCAGTGGTCCCCCCCCTGAGCTGGCCTCCTCTTCCCAGGGCGTGGAGGATGCCTTCTACACGCTGGTGCGCGAGATCCGGCAGCACAAGGCGCGCAAGCTGAGCCCGCCTGACGAGGGCGGCCCGGGCTGCCTGAGCTGCAGGTGCCTGCTCTCCTGACAGCAGCGTGGGTGCGGGGTGTGGAGGTGCCGGATGAGACGCGGGCTAAGGATGCAGGGAAGGGAGGAAGTGCCGCCAGAGCCTGGCCAGCCCAGGTCGGTGGACAGAGTGACCGCGGGCCTCCCGGGACGCTTTGCACAGACTGTCGTGAACTGACGCCGGCGGCCCCCAGTTGTCACTCTCCTCCAGCCCCGTCCTGGCCCAGTGGGCACAGGCTGAGTCGCAGTAAATTATTTCATGTCTTGACCCTGGCATTTGGCTGAGGCCGGGAGGCTGCGGTGCGAGTGACCCCCCAGGAGGCATGCGGGAACCTCAGCTTCGTGCATCCGGCAGCTTCTCTGCCTCTGGGGGCCCCGGATGCATCCTCTGGAGGCCTCTGGGTGCTGTGAGAACCAGCCCGTCTACCACTTAGCACACGAGACTTTATTCACCTTTAACCAGCAAGGGGGAAACCGAGGCCAGAGACTGCCCCTTCCCTGGGAGGGAGGCCTTCGTAGGGAACGGCTGGGGGGCGCGGGCTTCTTCGCACTCCGGGTGGGGTCGTATCTCCCGAGTTTTGGGGACCCCGGAAGGCAGTAGCTGACTTAGGCAGAGGAAGGGACACAGCCTGTCGGCTCCGGCGCAGCCTGCTCTGCCCCGTGGGGACCAGGTGGCTGCATGGGGTCCGGCGTCTGGCTGGCCCTGCCTCCTCGTGTGTGAGGCTGGCCCGCTGGCCCCTGCCATCCCCTCGTTGGAGGTGGCCTGTGGCTCCCAGGGCCACCTCAGGTCACCACAGCGGCCTGTGGGGCCCATGCGGGCCCCAGGCGGCCACACGCAGCTCCGAGAGGGCTCACCGTGCCTTGGGCCGGACTCTGGACTGGCCAGGGCGGCCCCTTTCGCCATTATCCCAACTGTCGAGGCGCTCACGGCGCCCCTGCCTTCCCGGGGCCCCAGTCGGGCCAGGCCAGGCGCTTCTGGGTCAGGGCCTTGTGCCGTGTGAGGGGTCCTGTCCTCCAGGAAGGCCAGCGTGAAGCAGCGGGGCGTTTCGCTGGCTTCCTGGGGCCTCGGGGTCACTGCGCTCACGGTGACCTTGTCCTCTGGAGGCTCCTGTGTCCAGCTCCCTTGTGGACGCAGAGGCCGGGGCTTGTGGGGACGTGCGGGGCTGCTCTTGGGGCACTGCCCCGGCTCCATCGTGGCCGTGCTGGTCACTGCCCCGGGAGGGGTGCTGGCCGCTGTTGCCACAGGGCAGGTGGGGTGTCGTGGGCCTGGCAGTGCCATCTTCAGTGGGCTGGGCAGAGCCAGTGCCTGGGACCTCAGTGGGTTTGCAGGGCCGTGCCTGTCGTGTGGCCCTGGGGGTGGCCCAGGCAGGTGCTGAAGGGGAGAGGACCCAGCATTCCGGCTCAAAGCCGATGTCTGGGGGCCACTTGCCTGTGGCCTCACGGTTCACTGAGAGCCTTGGGAGGGAGTTCCATCACTGTGGCCGCAGCTGATCCTGAGGACCGTCCTGGGCTGGGGACGGGCAGGCCAGACTCGGAGCCTCCGGGGCCCCCAGCGGGAGGCCTGCGGCCGTGGCCCGCTCGTGCTGCCGCTCCTCGGCCTTCAGGACGGCCGGGCCGGGCCGGGCGAGGGGCCAGGCTGCTCGCGCTGGGCAGGTGGGCCAGGGAGGGCCAGCCCATCTTCTCCGGGGAGCGTCTTGATGCTGGGAGGGGTAAGGAGAGGCCTGGGGGCTGGGGCGGGTCGCTTCAGGCCCAGGGGCCTCGTGGGGAACGCTTCAGGTTTTGCTGGAAATGAACAGACCAGGTCAGCTTCTCGACCAGGCCGTTGGGCCTGCGCAGGATGGGCCCGTGGGACCCTGCATGGCCGCCCCAGCCCAATGCTGAGAACAGCTCTCCGGGCTGCTGAGCCCTGGCTGTCGGCCTGCTCGGCCAAGTCTCAGAGCAGAAGTGTAGACGGACGGGGGTGCGGAGGAAGGCCCGGGGCTCGCCCCACCCCCGCTCACCGCCCCGGAGTGTGACTCCGGAGGAGACTCTGCTGCTGAGTGCACCTGCGAGAAGCAGGTCCCGCTTCAGCCTGCGTAGCTCGGCCGTCGAGGCCTGCAGCCGACTGAGCACCGCGCCGTCCTCCAGGGCCCAGGCCCGGGACAGCGTGTCCTGCAGGAACTGCCGCAGGCCTTCCAGGGGCAGCTTCCGGAGGCGTTCTGGGGGTGCGGATGCCATCGGGCCAGCGGGGCCCCCGCCGGGAAGACTCAGCCCCCCACCCTGGGGCACCTCCCGTGGGCGGTGGCTGTGTTCCGCTGGGCACCACCCCTGGGGGTCTGCTGTGCCCGGGAGAGCCGTGGGCAGGGCTGCTGCCAAGGGCGCGCTCCAGAGGGCGGCCTCTGGGCTCCTGTGCCGGCCGGCCTGCCTCCTCTGCGGCCTGCACTCTGCGCTCGGGAACCTTGAGGACTGCGCACACCGTGGCCGTCAGCACGTGCTTGCTCTCCAGGATGTAGGCATCCCGGAGCTTCAGGGTGAGCGAAAAGGGGGTCTGGGGACAGCAGGCCCAGGAGGGGCAGCTTGAGCAGGGCACGGTGGTGGTCCCAGCACAGGGTAAGAACCCGCCACCGGCCTCCGGCCCCTGCAGTCCGCCCGGGCTGCATCAGACAAGGTCCTGCAGCTCCTCGTCTGGCTGGGCTCATCCCGGTGGGGTCATGGCTCCGGGACTCAAGGTCCTGAGGGCCTGGCCAGCACGACCCCTAGTCTGGGGGCGACAGAAACTGTCCCACGCTCGGTGGGGACACCTCAGTGGAGCAGAACGTTGGCTTGCCCCCCCCGCCCCCCGCCCCGGGCTGACCCAGCCTTCTGATGGGAGCCAGAGCAGAAACGGCTGGGACTTCGAGATGCCCTGCGCCTGCCAGGAGGGCTCTGGGCTGCCCCCCGGACGCCCCTCGGGAGGGGCGTGGCATGTCTGGGGGGGGGTGCTGGGTCCTCCCCAGGCATCAGGAGGGGGGCCAGGGAGCACCTCTGGGACTCGGCCTCCTGGGCAGCCTTACCCGGTCGATGAAGCACTGCAAGAACCACTGGGTGGTGTAAGTCCCCGTGGACACCTGCCCCTCGTGCTGCTGGAGGGCACAGGGGCTCAGGGCGTGCGTGCTCGGCCGGAAAGCTCCCTATTTCGGGACGCCGGGCAGCTGCCCCCAGGGCCCAGGTGGCCGTGCTGCCGGGGGCCGGCTCGGCCCGAGCTCGCCGCTGACCCCCCCTAGGAGGAGAAGGAAGCCTGCAGGGGGCCAAGCCCCCGCCGTGGCTGTGGGAGAGCGCCTCTGTGGGGGGTGGGGGCGGTGCCTCTACTCACCAGGTTTCGCCGCTGCTGGGGGAGGGCTCTGCCTAGAATGTGCTCTTCATGGGCCTGGAGTCTCAGCAGTTTTGGGAACCCCGGGATGAAGAAGCCTGAGGAGCCCCCGGACCGCCACAAGTCAGAGCCGTGTCCACTGAGGGTTGAGTACCGTCCCCGGCGGTGACCCCAGCGTGCAGGGCCCTCCTGACCCCTGGCTGGACATGCTCTTCCCAGGCAGGACAGCCTGTGAGGCCGGGGCAGAGGCCCTGCTCCCGGAGGCCCAGCTTGGCTGGCGCCCTGGGCTGAGGGGTGGGCAGGCGTCCGGCCCTGGCACTTGCCCTGGCCACAGCGGGGGGTGGGGGACCCAGTACAGAGGGGCAGGGAGTGCGGCCCACGGGGTGGGTGACGGGGCTGTGCCTGGCCCTCTCCTAGGCTTGGCAGCCAGGCTGGGGGCGCGGGAGGGGGTGTTGCTGCCACCGGGGCTTCGTCTGGCCGTGGGCTCGGAGGGCGCTGGGGGGAGGCAGGTGTGAGGCAGGAGGAGCAGCAGGGAAGGGAGAGTTGCCTGGACGAGGCCGGGAACGAGGGCCGCGGCTCTAGGACCCAGAGGGCAGCGCGGGGAGCCAGTGCCCTTCGCCGATGGGGAGATGGACTGGGCCCAGGTCCCCGCCAGCCCACTGCCGGGGGAGCTCTGCAGGGAGACCCCTGGCCCTGAGGCTCTCCCAGCTGTCCTCGGTGGTCACCTGCCACGCATGGCGCGTTTCTTGTCAGTCATCAGCTGGACCAGCGCCCAGAAGGCGTCCTCCTCGCTCAGGAACATCAGCAGGATGGCCGTGACCTGGTTCATGCCCTGGCAGCAGCCCACCTCTTGCAGGAGCCAGATGTGCATGGAGGACCCACCCGGAGGCCTCTTCTGCCCCCCTCCACACTACCACCTCACCTCCTGCATGGGCTCCCGCCTGGCCGAGCCCACACTGCCCTGGAGGGGCCACCTGAGATGCCCTCTGGGCCGGAGAGCCCCTGAGCAAGACCCCACTGTGGGCAGCCCATGGGGCCCTCTCAGCTGGTGTTCCTCGAGGGAATGTTCTGGAAGGAGCAGGTGGAGCAGGAGCTGCCTCCCGGGGCCCCAGAGCTCTGATTACTGGGGACCTTCCTCCCACCACGTTCCTGATTAATAACGCAGCAGTTTTAGGGTCAAAACTCAAGTTTCAGGGCTAAAGTCTACGTGCAATGAAATATAAATATCCCAGGTACAGAGTTTGACAAGTTTTTATTTTCTTTATTTTTTCAGTTTGCACACATTACAATTCAGCCTCTGGGATGTACAGCCCCTCGGGTTTCCGCACACGGGCGGGGCCGCCGCATCCGTTCTCCAGCCTAAGATCCCACCCTCCCGGGGCTCTGCTTTTTCCAGAATGCCCTGTGGATGGAGTCATGTGTGGGTCTGATTCCTTCACTGAGCAAAATATGTCTAAGACTCATCCATGCTGTTGAGTGAATCAATAGCTTGTTCCTGTGTGCCCCTGAATCAAAGTCCATCTCATGGAATCCCACGGTTTATCCATTCCCTCGAGGAAGATGATCTTGGTTGCTTCCAGTTTTTAACAATCACGAACAGAGCAGTGAATATTGCATGCAGGTTTTATGTGGGTTTAAGTTTCCAGCTCATTTGGGTAAATACCAAGGAGCATCATTGCTGATCACATGGTGAGAGTATATGTAGTGGTTTTTTTGGGGCTGCATTGGGTCTTCATTGCTGCAGCACGTGGGCCCTAGAGCACGCGGGCTTCAGTAGTTGTGGCTCACGGGCTCTAGAGCACAGGCTCAGTAGTTGTGGCGCATGGGCTTAGTTGTTCCACGGCATGTGGGATCTTCCCGGGCCAGGGATGGAACCCATGTCCCCTGCGTTGGCAGGCGGATTCTTAACCACTGTGCCAGCAGGGAAGTCCCAGTATGTGCAGTTTTGTAAGAAACCGCCCAGCTGTCCCCCACAGTGGCTGCACCATTCGCATCCCCACCAGTGCTGGATGAGAGTTCCTGTGGCTCCACGTCCTTGCAGTAGTTGTGGCGCATGGGCTTAGTTGTTCCACGGCATGTGGGATCTTCCCGGGCCAGGGATGGAACCCATGTCCCCTGCGTTGGCAGGCGGATTCTTAACCACTGTGCCAGCAGGGAAGTCCCAGTATGTGCAGTTTTGTAAGAAACCGCCCAGCTGTCCCCCACAGTGGCTGCACCATTCGCATCCCCACCAGTGCTGGATGAGAGTTCCTGTGGCTCCACGTCCTTGCCAGCACTTTGGTTCTTATTCTGCATGAGTCCTTAATTAGATATATGATTGGCAAATATTTTCTTCCACTCTGTAGCTTTTTCATCCTTTTAACAGTGTCTTGCAGAATGAAAGTTTTACATTTAGATACAGTTCTTTCTCTCATAGGTGTCTTCTCTCTCACCTGACCGGCCTCTTTCCCAGTGTCCAAGGCCTCACCCCATCCTGGCGTTCTGGTTTTCTAATGCAACAAGTGAGTTGCCCTGCAAACAAGCCAGAGGTTCAAGATGGAACCAGAAGTTGGGACACAGCCATGTTTACTTGTTTGTGTATCCAACAGGCTGTGTTCTCAGACAACAGTGGCTGGGCCTGAAGCCTAAGATATTTACATTCTGGTGCATTACAGGAAAGCGCCCTGATTTTGTGCCCAGGCCTGCAGATGGGCAGGGGTGGTGGGACTGCGGGGCCCACAGGCTTATCCTCACACCCTGGGCCCCTGTCTGTGTGAGGCCTGCAACCTGGTGGCTGTGGGGTGATGGAGGTTCTGAGGGCCACCGGCGGCTGACTCGCCCTGGGCCTGGCCTTGGAGGTCAGCAGAGACACAGCCACACTCCGGGCCAAGGCACACATGGGGCCTCCCAGCTTCGGGCCCGTGGAGTCCCCCCGGTAGAGGCATCTCGTCGTGAGAGGAGCATGGGAGGTCCAGGGCGACCACTCGGGCAGCACAGCCCATGCCTGCCTTGATGCTCCCAGCGCCGTCTTGGCCAGACCCCTCTTCTCTCTGGGGTCAGGGCTCTGAAGGGCATCTCTTGGTCCAGAGTGAGCTTGATCCGTTGGCTATTCATATGCGCCCCGAACCTGTCACGGCAGACCCTGCTCTCCTCTCCACCCACAAGGTCTCCCCAGCCGGCAGGGTCTTTGCCCCATACCCAGTTACCCAGATTGGAACAGGTTGTTCAGAAAGGAGTGAGGCGTTGGGAGACCCAATATTAGGGCTCCCATTAGGGCTGGATATTAGGGGATTACAGTAAATGCTTCAGGTGTAGCAACAGGGTCAAGGTCACGCATAAGAAAAGAATCCCTGTGTTGTGTCCCGTCCTGTCCCCCGCCCCCCCCCGCCCCGCCCCGCAAGACCCCACTCGGCTTTCGGATCTTAGTTCCCCAACCAGGGATCAAACCCTGGCACTCCGCAGTGAAAGTGCCGAGTCCTAACCACTGGACTGCCAGGGAGTTCCCAAGAATCCCTGTTTTTAAAATGCATACTGAGAACCTAGGGACGGGGTGAGGCCAGACATCTTGGGTTCTCTGTAAAACACCTGTGCTGGGCAAGTGTGTGGCGAACGCAGGACACAGGACAGTGTCGCTAGTGTTGGGCCTGGGTGATGGAATTTGGGGGTTCGTCACACTTTTAAAAAATAAATGATGGAAATTGTCTAAAACAGCAGAAATATATAACTAAAAACGTCAAGATGGGGCGTCATTTTGACCCCGCCGACCGCATTCGTTCCATTCGTTCCATCTGGGCTCGGGTCCAGCCTGGTCTCTGCTGCCTGGAGCCCCTCCCCTCCCGCGGGGCCCTCTGGGGCCTGTTGAGCCAGTCCAGACCGGTCTCCACTCTCCCCTCGCGCCCCCCATCCCGTGCCCCACACCGCCGCCCGCGCTCCTCAAGTGCTCACTCGCGCCCCCCTCGAGGCTCAACCGGCACCGCCAGGCCGGGGGTCGGGCACCCGCCATCCCAGCTGCAGACCCAGGTCCACGAACTCCCCGCGCGGGGCCCCGGGGGAGAGCCCACTTGATGCCGTAGCGCTCCCGGAACATGATGTGGTTTCGGAAGGTGCGGCTCCCATCCAGGTCGATCTGCTTTCTGTCCTGGGAGTACAGCCCGGCCTGCTCTTCGGGCTCTGTGGGCGGGGCCAAGGGGTGGGGCGGGCGTCAGGCGGAGCCCGGACCCAGGGCCACCACCGCCGGACAGAGCGGGCGCTGCGAGGCCCGCGGGAACTGAGATGTTTCTGCAGAAGCCTCATTGTGCGCGTTTCTGAAGCCAGGGCGGGTCACGAGCCGCGCCCACGTCCAAGGCCCAGACCCCTGCCCTTTAGGGAGGCACCGTCCTGGCCAGCTGTACCCCCTCCTCCGCCTGCTGCATGGGGCCTCCCAGGCTGACAGCGCCCCCGGGAGGCGGCTCCCAGGTGCGCGGGGAGGCGGAGAGGGCGGTTGGGCCTCTGTCCCCTGAGCCCCGCCAGAGTCCCACCGCCAAGAGGCGGGGCGAGGCGGGGCGAGGCGGGGCGAGGCGGGGCGAGGCGGGGCGAGGCGGGGCGAGGCGGGGCGAGGCGGGGCGAGGCGGGGCGAGGCGGGGCGAGGCGGGGCGAGGCGGGGCGAGGCGGGGCCAGTAAGGGCGGCTCCCTGCCTTCTCCCCGGATCGTCACCCACTCTTTGTTTCCCAAGAGTGAATCTGGCACCACCCCGACTCAGGGCCCCCGGGGACGGGGACGGGAGGGCTGCTGGGGGGCTCGGGCTCCCAACACCCAGACGCTAAAACAGCCCAGGAGGAATGCAGAGCCCCCTTCTCAGACCCCTGGTTAAGAAGGCGAAAAACATATCCTTGGGGCTCCCCTTAGGCCTAACAGACATGCATGTTTCCCGTTTCAGAACTTTTTAAGTTCATACAGAAGGGCGTTCTTGGCCTCCGCATATTATCTTGATCTCTGTGTGTGTCTGCCTGGTTTCCGGGGGCCCTTTGAGGGCTTCCGGACTGAGCGTGATGCTGGCTGTGGTCCCACAGTTAGTGGGTGTCCACCACATTCTTAGCCTCTCAGTTACCCGTCCTTGGGTTGCTTGTGGAAGCATGACCACTGTCACATTTCCGCTGCTGGTCTTACTTGGTCTGGGCACACAGAGCGCCCTCCCGGGCAATGTGACCTGGGGGTGCCCTTGGTGGAGAGGGGGCGCTCAGCGGTGGGAACAGGCGAGGAGTAGGGACCTCTCTGGGGCGATGGGAAAAGACCTGTTTCTTGTCTGGATTCAGTCCTTCGGTTCAAGTGAATGCAGGCCTGTCGTTCATCTGGTTTGGCTTTGCTTTCTCCTTGCATGGCTTCTATGGGTGTCTCCTTGCTCTTTTCCCCCTGGTTTCTATCCCTTGCTGTGTGACTCTGTCCCCCCCTCAACTGTCTGGGAGGGCTTAGTTTGATTCCAGGTGGCACGTGTCCATCTCTGGACCCAGTGCCTGCACTGGGCCAAGTGGGATGGGCAGCAGGGGGGTGGGTGGGGCCTTCCCGGCAGGTGGGCCCCGGGGCCTGCAAGCCTGGGAAGTGCCAGGAAAGCGCTGGGGATGGGCGAGGGGTCCCTGAGGCCCAGCCCCCCAGGCTCCTGATGTCCTGGCCTATTGGTGCTGCCCCTGCACAGGTGAAGGGGCCGTACCTGGTCGTCCCTTTAAAATATATATATATATATATATATATATATTT
>NC_041231.1:4485258-4494151 GCF_002837175.3 Physeter macrocephalus
TTTGGCTGCATTGGGTCTTCGTTGCTGTGCGCGGGCTTTCTCTAGTTGTGGCGAGCGGGGGCTACTCTTCGTTGCGGTGCACAGGCTCCTCGTTGCGGTGGCTTCTCTTGTGGAGCACGGGCTCTAGGCGCGCGGGCTTCAGTAGTTGTGGCATGCAGGCTCAGTAGTTGTGGCTTGCGGCTCTAGAGCACAGGCTCAGTAGTTGTGGCGCACGGGCTTAGTTGCTCCGCGGCATGTGGGATCTTCCTGGACCGGGGCTCTAACCCATGTCCCCTGCACTGGCAGGCGGATTCTTAACCGCTGCGCCACCAGGGAAGTCCTGGTATTTCCCTTTGTTCTCCGCCTTCACCTTCTCCATGTCCAACAGCAGAGACCATACCCGACCTCGCACCCATGGGGAGATTCCTCTGTAGACCTGCCGGCGCATCTCCGGGAGAGAAGCCAGCTGTGAGACAGGCGCAGGGGATGCCAAGGAGGAGAGAGAGCGAGAGGCGTCTGGAGGATGCTCCGGAGGGGCTGGGTCTCCCGCAACTAAGAGGGGGCCGTGGCCTCGCTGCTCCCTTCCTGCGGGCACCCCAGCTGGGCTGGCTGCAGCCCTGGCATCGGATTCTCCCTGGGCCTTGTGGGGCACCCAGCCCAGCGCCCTTCAGGGTCAGGATGCTCAGCTTGCTACCTTCTCGCCGCCCCGGTATTTACTCCAATTCCTCAGCATCTTTACCCACTTGTCAGCTCGCCCGATCTCCTGGGCTTCTTGCTGGAAAATGGGAAATGGTGGTGTTGGCCCAGCTGCCAGCTTCCTAGGGTAGCCCTGATGGGCGTGAACTCAAATGGGCCAGGAAAGGCGCAGACCCCTCAGCCCGAGGACCCCTCGACGACTCTGGGGTCAGGGCGGCAGGGAACCGAAGCTGCACCCACGACGTCCTCCCCCCTCCCGCCGGTGCAGCACGGACGGCTCTTACCCTCGCCGAGTGGGTGCTGCGGCCGCCGATGCTGAGGCCCTGGGTGCTGAGGCTACGCAGCTCCCCTGACTGGAAGGCAAGAAAAGCGGAGCGTGAGGACCTGCACCCGGCCGGGTGCCCAGAAGGCCCCACCTGCCCCCATGGGCCCCCAGGTCTCAGCCCAGGAGACCGCGGAGGGGAGGGCTGACCCCAGGATGGTGCTGGCTCAGGGACGGGCTGTGTCCCCACGGCAGCCCCCAGGAGGTGCCCCTCCTCCTGCCGATGCTGGTCACCCACTCTGTTCTGTGCCCTCCCGGCCCCTGCCCGCCCTGCCAGAGAGCAGAGGCCCCCGCTCAGGGGTCTCAGGTGAGTCGCTCCCCAGGGCCTCACCCTGTTCCGGAGTGGACGCCTCCGTCCAGGAGCCCAGCACCCTTAGCCCTGCTGCAGGCCAGCTCCGTCCAGGTACACGCACGTCTTCTCCTCTCTCCCCCACCGTGGCCTGGCCTGGCCTTCTACCCTGCGTCTCCTCCCAGCCCCAGACCGAGGGGTCAGGTCATCTTCAGCTGCAAACTTCGCCTGCCTCTGTCACCTCCCCGTGAGCTCCTGAGGCTGGTCCTGCCTGCTCCCCTACCTGTGTCCCTCCAGTGCCTGAGGCCACACCTCACTGTCCTCCGGGCCGGAGCCTCGGAGACCTATGGGCCAGGCGCCCCTCACCCTGTGGCCACGCTCTGCAGAGTCTGCTAACCAGGCCAAGCCTCCCTCTGGCCTCGGAGGCAGAGGCCAGGGCCAGGCATGGAGGCCCCGCAGCTGAGGCCCAGGCCTGGACCAGCAAAAGGAAACCCACCCCGCGATGGGAAGGAGGGGCATCTCCTGACGCCTCATGGCAGGAAACCTGGCCTGTCGGTGACTTTGTACAGCGAGCGGTCAGCATCTTCCCCGGGTTCCACTGGAGCCCCTGCCTGGCCCTGAAACCCAGAGAGGCCAGAGGTGTGGCCAAACGAGGGGCAGGACACCTCCCCTGCCCCGCGTCCCAGGAGCACAGCACGAGACCCACCTGCCCGAGTGGGAGCTGCCCGGGCCTCACCTGCTCGTACCTGGCTAGGATCCTGCCTGGGCCACCTGGTCCCACTGGCTGTGACCCCCACCCAGGCCATACCCGCTCCTCCGGGTGAGGATATCCACTTGGGCTCCGCCGGCTCAGCCTTGGCTGGGATCCCCGCCTGGAACATAACTGCCCTGCTGCCTGTGGTTCCCACTGGGCCGTACCTGCACACACCTGGCGATGGGCCCCACCTGGGCCTCACCCGCCCCTCCTTGGCCCTGATCCCCCCCGGGGCCACATCTGCCCCTGCTGGCTGTGCCGGCCAGCCTTCCCCACCTGGGCCTCGCCTGCTGCAGGTGACTATGATCCCACCGGGGCTGCACCTGCTCCTACTGGTGACCATCCTTGCTTGGGCCTTTCCTGGTCTCCCTGGCGATGAGCCCAGCCTGGGCCTCCCCTGCTCATCTTGGCTCTAACTCTTCCGGGGACATACCTGCTCCTGTGGGCTGTGACCTTCACCTGGGCTGCTATGATTCCTGCTTGGGGGCTGTACCTGCTCCGACTGGTGACGATACCCACTTGGCCCCCACCTGATCTACCTGCTCGGATCCCCGCCGGGCCTCACCTGCCTGTCCTCGGCTCTGATTCCTGCCTGGGCCGCACCTGCTCTTAGTGTTTACTATCCCTGCCCGGGTCTCACCTGCTTGTATTTGGCTGTTATTTCTGCTCGTTCCAGGGCCAGCAGGGTCTCTGGCTTCTCCATGTCCAACGCTGCAAGACAAAAAAATCCAAATATTCCAGTGTGCTAAAGAGCTTCAGAGAGCCAGCAAGTTGAAGTTGGCTCCTTGTCGGCAGCTCCCCCGTCTGTCTGATCAGAGGGGAGAACACCACGCCGCCTGGGTGGGTGGCATCCCGGTTGGCAGGTCATGGCTCGCACCCACACCTCCTAACACTTCCACTTCCAGGCTCCCCTCCAAGCCGCCTGGGAAATCCTGTCACACTCAGGTGATGAGGAGCGAGAAGGGGGCCCGAGGCCCAGGCGAGGTGCCGAGCTGCGCGCGGTGAGCTGCGCTCCGGGCCTTGGGCGCTGAGGACAGGAGAGGGCGGCTGCTGGCTCCACAGGGGCTCCTGCGGCTTCTGGGAATCACATTTTTTTTTAAATTAATTAATTTATTTTTGGCTGTGCTGGGTCTTCGTTTCTGTGCGTGGGCTTTCTCCAGTTGCGGCGAGCGGGGGCCACTCATCGCGGTGCGTGGGCCTCTCACAGGCTCCAGACGCGCAGGCTCAGTAGTTGTGACACACGGGCCCAGCTGCTCTGCGGCATGTGGGATCTTCCCAGACCAGGGCTCGAACCCATGTCCCCTGCATTGGCAGGCAGATTCCCAATCACCGCGCCACCACGGAAGCCCTGGGAATCACGTTTTGCTTAAGCATCAGAAGCACGAGCAACAGGGGACTTCCCGGGCGGTCCAGTGGTTAGGGCTCTGCGCTTCTACTGCAGGGGGCACGGGTTCAATCCCTGGTCGGGGAACTAAGATCCCTCATGCTGTGCAGCATGGCCACAAAATAAATAAATAAAAAAGCACGAGCAACAGAAAAAAATCGATGAACTGGACTTTATCAGCACGAAAAACTTCTGTGCTTCAAATGACACCATCAAGAAAGTGCAAAGACAACCTACACGATGAATAAAAATATGTGTGAATCACCTATCTGATAAGGGGCCTAGTGTACAGAATATATAAAAACTCCTAACTCAATAAAAAGAAGTAGACCAATTAGAAAATGGACAGAGGACATGGATAGACCTTTCTCCAAAGTCTACCCAGCTTCAGAGACAAGGCCACAGGACACACCACTCCTCAACCACGGAATGGCTATTACCAGTAACACGAGGATGCGGAGAAATTAGTACCCTCCTGTACTGTGGACAGGAAATACCGATCCGGGTTACAACATGGATGGAGATGACGCTCAGTGAAAGAAATTGGATGCAAGAGACCGCAGTGATCCCATTGATCTGAAAGGTCCAGCATTGCCAGATCCACAGAGACATGGAGACAGAAACTCCATCAGCGGTCCCCAGGGCTGGGGGAGGGGCGAGGGGGTTCTCTGCTGATGGATACGAGACTTTGTTACGAGGTGGTGAAATGTGGACACGGTGGTGACGGTTGCACAACTTCGTAAATACTCTAAAAACCATGGATCGGTGCACTTTAACAGCTAAATGTGGTGACGTGTGAATTGAAGAAAAAGAGCTCTCTGAGCCCGATTCCCCAGTCTCAGCCCCAGGAGACCCTGAAGGTGGCAGGGGCGCTCCTGCCCACAAGGCTCCTCCCGGGACCGGGCGCCCACCCAGGATGGCCCCACTCGGGAAGCAGAGCAGGGACTGGGGACCGGGGGTCTCTAGGACGAGATGCTCACACCTACTCCAGCTGACTGAACTCGTCGCTGGTTCTGGCTGGTGAATCAGCTCAGACGACACCGCAGCTGATCAGGAGGGTGTGGCTTGGGGAGAGGAGGACGTGTTTGACCTCAGGCAGCCTCTGGGCTGCTGAGACCACCTCTCGGTCCACAGTTCTGAGCAAGGCAATGGGGGAAGGGCCTCACTGTCCCCATTCACGCAGAGGGACCCACTCGTTCCTGGACACGTGCAGGAGGCCCAGCCCATCGAGTACACGGCTGGGATGTGTTGGGCCAGTGACGCGGCGAGACGACTTGGGACAGGGCACTGCCCAGGATGAGGCCCTGTGTCCCACCCCGGCCCACAGGCTGAACACACACGTCCTCACCTGGCAATGGCCCTGATCTGGGGCACGGTGGACAGGCACTTCGAGGACGCAGGGCACAGCACAGGGCTTGGAGAGGGCGCTGGGCTGTGGGGCTTCTGAAGCTCTGACCACCTCCCCGCACCCTGCCCTGCTCCGCTCGCCTCCCCTCCACCCACACGCCTCCCCTCCCCTCCCTCGCAGCCCTAGCCTTCACCCTTCACCTCCTCCTGCACCCTCCCCATCCTTCCCGCTCCTCCTCCGTCAGCTGCTGCACTGTCCCCACCGGCCACGCGCCTCCACCCTTCCTTCTCCTGCATTCTCCCCGTTTCCGACACCCAGACCCGCTCCTCAGCCCCTCAGCGGCTCTCCCCTACTGCTGCTATTTCCTGCCGCCCCGCTGCCACCGCCATCCATCTTTCCTGTCCTCCCCCCGCATCCATCTCCCCCCTGGCTCTGTCTTCTCTCCATCTCCCCGCCCCCATCCTCCTGCATCCTCTCTGCCCCCTCCTGCTCTCCCTGCTTCTCCTCTGGGCCAGGTGTCTAAGCTCTGACCTCGGGCTCCTCACATGGACACGGGCACCTCTGGCAGCAGCCCTCCCCCCACGGAGGCAGGAGGGGCTGCAGGGGCCTGGCCCGGGGTCAGTGGGGTGGGGTCCGAGTCAGCTTGGCTGGAGCCAGGGAGGACAGAGGCACCCACCCACGGGCCTCTATCCCCACTGTGGCCACGAGAGACGAGGTGATGCTCAACCATCTGACCTCTTGCTTCTGGGAGATGTGCCTCCTCGATGGAAATGCACCCAGGGACGGGGCAGGAGAGATGGAGCTGGGCAGGCGAGGGTCAGAGAAGGTCAGAGACGCCGGGGGCCTCCAAACACCTACGGACACGAAGCAGAGTGGGTGCCAGGCAGCAGGCAGAACTGCGGCGTCGCTGTCCGGGTCAGAGGTCAGGATCAGAACTGAACCCTTTACCTCAAAGGTCTCTTGCCTTCGGGGGAGGGTCCTGTCACCCTCAACAGTAAAGCAGATATTCCAGCTAGGGAGCGGGCAAAAGACACAGCTGGACACCTCCCTGAAGACGGGCACAGCTGGCGAAGAAGCTCGAGGAAAGACGCCCATGTCATCAGCCGCGAGAGAAGGCAGCTCAGAGCCACACGAGATGCCCTCCACAGCCATCAGACTGGCTAAGGTAAAACAGGGACCACGGCCCGGGGACAGGAACCTGCAAACCCCACCCCAGCCCCGGAGCAGCCTGGCGGCTTCTCACTGATTGAACACGACCCAGCGATCGCATGCCTGGGCATCCACCCCGGGGAAATGAGAACACAACGTTTACAGCAGCCTTGCTCCCAACAGCCCCTGAGTGGGGATGAGGCGCACACGTGGTCCAGCCCCGCCACCGCCCTGTCGTCGGCAGCAGGGGGGCGACAGCCGCCATACAGCAGCGACTCTCTCCAGAGAACCAGGCCGCCTGCAAGGCCAGCCCCGGCGTGTGCGTTCAGCACTCCTGTCCCCTCCTTGCCCTGGAGGCTCCGCTTCGTGGACAGGATGCCCGCGGCACTCCCCGGAGGCACGGGCTCCGGGAGCTCCCCCGCAGGGCTGTGTTCTCACAGGCCTTTCTGGGGACGGAGGAGCCCCGTCCTGCCTGCACGTGACACGCTTTCCAGCATCCGTCCTCTTCTCTTTATAACTTTTCTCTACAGATTTTAACTTCCCACTGGTTGACACAGGATTATGGAGACAAGTACTAATACAGTCTGAGGAATAAAAGACTGCATTCTAGACCACGTTCCCGACCGAGTTCTAGACCTCTTTAAACCACGTCTTGGCAAACAGCTGCCCAAGTGTCCTGTTTTGGAGGTAATCGCGGGCACACGGACTCCTGGTCCTTCAGTGCTGGCCACCGGCCAGACTCACTGGCCACATGGTCATGTCCTCAAACAGCGAAATAGGAGGAAAAACACGTGTCTCTCCTCCCAGGTTCTGCGTTTATAAACCCCAGCAGATATCCAACATTGACGCCTGCAGTTCTGAGGCAGAAGTAAGTCAGGCTGAGCCACGAGCTCAAGACAAGTTTTCTATTTATAGCCTCCTGGAGAAGAGCAGTGTCTCCAAATGTGAGCCGTTAGGGAAACGAGGGCTGGGAGGTCCTGAATGGCTGCAAAAGAGCAGCCCCCGCGCGGCCCTCCGTCCTGAGATCTGGGAGCAGAGCCAGCCCCCAGCAGCCCTGCCCAGGACGGGACGTCCGCTTCTCGGCGCGGGGAGGCCACCGCGTGCAGGACCAGCGCCCGGGGACACAGGAGCTTTTCTCAAGTGCTCCGCTGGCTCTGGAGAAGAGCCCTCCAGGCGGCCCCCAGACCTCTCCTTGTGGTGCTGGTGGCCGGCCCCGCGCCCCGTCCACAGGGGGTCCTGTGCTGCCTCTCGTGGACCCTCAGCCACGTGGCGCCTTCCTGTGGGCTCCCCTGCCACCCCGCGCCCGGGACACCATGACACCCTAAGTGTCCCTCATTCCGCTACGTTTATTAACCACCTGCTATTATGTGTCCAGACCCACTGACTATGGAAACAGAGGGGGTTTTAGTCTAAAAGACCCTGTTCCTCTTGGGCAGAACCAAGGCCCTTGTGGTTGGAGCAGACCCCACCTGGCAGGCCCGGAGGGCACCGCGGCCTGAGGGCTGACCACCTAGGAGGAGTGGGCGGCCTGCCCCTGGGCTCCCGATCCCCCCGTCCCCACCCCCACCTGCCCCCGCAATGTCCTCGAGCCAGGGGCCGCCATGCCTCAGTGCTCCACTGAGACCCTGGGCGCCCCTGGACCAGCACCCGCACTGCCCAGTTACAAGTGCCCACCCACACATGTGCATTTGCAGATACGCCCAAGCGTGATCTTTCATGTGGTTTTAAAACCACGGCCTTGGGCTTCCCTGGTGGCGCAGTGGTTGCGCGTCCGCCTGCCGATGCAGGGCAACCGGGTTCGCGCCCTGGTCTGGGAGGATCCCACATGCCGCGGAGCGGCTGGGCCCGTGAGCCATGGCCGCTGGGCCTGCGCGTCCGGAGCCTGTGCTCCGCGACGGGAGAGGCCACGGCAGAGGGAGGCCCGCGTACCGCAAAACAACAACAACAACAACAAAAAAACCACGGCCTTGGGACTTCCCTGGCGGTCCAGTGGTTAAGACTCGGAGCTCTCGCCGCCGAGGGCCTGGGTTTGATCCCTGGTCAGGGAACTAAGATCCCACAAGCCGCACGAGGCGCAGCCAAAAAAAACCAAACAACAAAAAACCCCACGGCCTCTGCTTTTCCATTCTGTGGCTCCACACTGTGACTTCTCCCACCTCTGCAGCAGGACCCCCTCCAAGAAAGCCCGTGAGGTGGTGGCTTATTTCTCCTGACCCACCTCCTGCATCTGTGTGGGATTCCCCTCGAGTCCGCTGCGCTTGGCCTGTGCACACACTGGTTGCCGCTGGTTCATTACACGGCACTTTACTACACACGGTTCTGCCCCCTCCTCACCTGGGCAGCTTCCCTGTTGCGTTCCCAGAGCATAGAGCTTGGGGTCAGCCTCACGCGGTTCTGGGGCCGTGCTAGCGGATGTCCAGTGCACTCTCTGCATGGCCATTCCCGTGGTCCCGCGTTTCAGCCACCGCAGGCAAAGCTAAACCCTTCTCCCTGCATCTTCAGCATGGATGCTCCTTTCTGTGGGATGGCCCAATTCCCCGGAGAGAAAGTTCTAGGTCAAAGATCATATATCATTTCAATTTTGCCAGATGCTGTCAGACTGCTTTCCAAACAACTATCCCTCTTGACAGTGCTACTAACATTAGGATACACATTTTTGCCTTTGATGGATCTTGCTCATGTCAAATCTATCAACTCCTTACCTAACTCCATGCTAGTAAGATTTTCTCCTATGTTTTAATCTAAACATTTTATATTTTTAGATTTTATATTTAGACCTATGACCCATTTAAAGTTAATCTTTGCATAAGTTATACAGTTTAGATCAAAATTCTTTTTTTTTTTCTTTTTTTTTTGCGGTACGCGGGCCTCTCCCATTGCGGAGCACAGGCTCCGGACGCGCAGGCTCAGCGGCCATGGCTCATGGGCCCAGCCGCTCCGCGGCATGTGGGATCTTCCCAGACCGGGGCACG
>NC_041231.1:4494536-4515989 GCF_002837175.3 Physeter macrocephalus
CTGCATTGGCAGGCGGACTCTCAACCACTGCGCCACCAGGGAAGCCCCAAAATTCTTTTCTTTTTTCACATCAATATCCAGTTGCTCCCACACTATTTATTGAAAAGATGATTCTTTCTCTGCTGAACTGCCTTTGTACCCTTGTCAAAATCAGTTCACCAAAGGTGTGAGGGCCTATTTCTGGGCTCTAATCTGCTCTGTCCATCTGTGTGTCTATCCTTCACCCATACCACACTGTCTTCATTACTGCAACTTCAGAGTGAGTTTTTAAGTTGGGTAATGTGATTCTCACACTTTATTCTTCTTTTTCAAAATTGTTTAAGCTATTCTCGTTTTTTCCATCTGTACATGTAAATTTTAGAATCAGCTTGTCTCTGTCTACAAAAAGTCTTGCTGGGATTTTGATTGGAATTGCAATTAATCTATAGATCAACATAAGGAGAACTGATATCTTTACTATGTTGAGTCTTTCTGTTCATGAACATGGTATGCCTCTCCATTTATTTGTCTTAAAATTCTTCCTTCATATGTATAACTGAATCACTGTGCTGTACACCTGAAACTAACACAATATTGTAAATCAACTATACTTCAATTTTTAACATTAAAAAAAAATAATTCTAAAAAGCTAAAAAAAATTCTTCCTTCAGGATTTTGTAGTTTTCAACAAACAGATCTAGTGCATGTTTTCTGGAGATTTATACCTAGTATTTGATTTTTGGTGCTACTGTAAATGTTATTTTAAAATTTTCTGGTTTCTAATTATGATCTTTTTGTTGCAATCCTGCATGCTGAGACCTTACCAAACTTGTGAATTAGTTCTACAAGTTTTTCTTACAGAGTCCTTGGAATTTTCTACACAGATAATCAGATCATCTGTGAATAAAGACAGTTTTATTTCTTCCCTTCCAATCGCTGTATTTTTGTCTCCTTTTCACTGGGGTGGCTAAGACTTCCAGTATGATGTTGAACAAGGATGGTAAGAGTAGATTTCTTTGTTTTGTTCCTAATTTCAGGGGGAAAATGTCCAGTTTTTGCCATTACATGTGATGTAAGCTGTAGGTTTTTGTAGATGACCCTTATTTGGTTGAGGACGTTCCCCTCTGTTCCTATCTTACTGAGAGTTTTTATCATGAATGGGTGTTGGATTTTGTCAAATGCTTTTTTCACATCAATTGACATGGCGTGTGATCTTTTTTCTTTAGACCATTAACATGATGAATTGTAATGATAGTTTTCAACTAATGAAGCAACTTTGCATTCCCAGGATAAATCCCAGTTAGTTGTGATGCATTATTCTTTTTATATATTACAGGATTGGATTTGATTATATTTTGTTGAAGATTTTTGCAGTTGGCTTATGAGGGCTATTGTCTGTAATTTTCTTTTTCTTTTTGGCATTCTTAGGTGTGGGGATGATGCTGTCCTCAAAATGTGAGTTCAGACATATTCCCTCCTGTTCTGTTTTTCTGGAAGAGATGGCATAGTATTATTGTTATTTCTTCTTTAAATATTTGGTAGAATTTGCCATTGAAACCATCTGGGCCTGGAGATTTCTTTTTCAGTAAGTGTAACTACAAATTCAATTTTTTTATGGTCACAGGACTGTGATATCGTGATTTACAATAAATATATATTTTGGTCTTCATCCCAAACCCCTTAGAATTTCCTAAGAGCAACGGGAGCATCTTTCGTTACAATATTTGGTCTTCTGGCCTCAATCCCTGAAATCCCTTCAGAGCCCTGAAGGTGAAATGGGTGTCTTGTTATTCATAACAAGCCTCTTACAACTACACTGAGTTTATGCTAATGAGGTGACTATTGGAAATCCCCTAAGGATGGGGATATTGTTGCCAGGGGAACCGACCACAATCAGAGGGTTGGAACCTCCATGACAACCCAAAAGGAGGGGGTTCAGAGAGCTGCCAGGTTGGTGAACCAGAAAACTTCCACGTGCCAGGCCCTAAACTCCACAGGGACAGAAGCTCCTGTATTGAGAACCCTTCCAAACCTCGCCTTATATACATATCTCTTTATCTGGCTGTTCATTCATATCCTTTAATATCCCTTATAATAAACCCGCGATCTAGTAAGTAAACTGGTTTCCTGAATTCTGTGAGCCACTCTAGCAAGTGAATCCAACCTGAGGAGGGGGTCATGGGAACCTCCGATCTGTAGTCAGTTCGTCAGAAGCACAGGTGAACCTGGATTGGCGGCTGAAGTGGTGTCAGTCTTGTGGGACTAAGCCCTTAACCTGTGGAAGCTGGTGCTATCTCCAGGCTGACAGAGTCAGAATTCAGTTAAACTTGTGGGACATCTGGTTAAACTTGTGGGACACCTGGTCTGTGAGAACAAATTCTTTGGTGGTGTGGAAAACACACACATCCTAAGGACTACCCCAGCTATCTAGTTTATCTTGAGTGAGTTTTGTCAGTTTGTAGTTTTTGAAGAATTGGTGCATTTCATCTAAGTTGTCAAATTTGTATGTGGGTTGTCTGTGGTTTTTCCTTCTTACCCTTTTCATGTCTTCGAGGCTTGTAGTGATACCCTCTCTTTCCTGATATTGGTAAAATATGTCCTTTCTTTTATTCTTGTCTGTATTGCTAGAGATTTATCAATATTTTGATATTTTCAAAGAACCAGCTTTTGGTTTTACTGATTTTTCTCTGCTGTTGTCAATTTTGTTGATATATATGCTTATTTTATTATTTCTTTCCTTCTGCTTGCTTTGGGTTTATTTTTACTTTTTGGTCGTCATTGCATGGTGATGGATGCTTAGTGGATGCTTAGTTAATTGATTTGAGACCAATCTTCTTTTGTTATGTAGGCTTTTAGTGCTATAAATTTCCCTGTAAACACTGCCTTAATTGCAGCCCATAAATTTTGACATTTTATTTAGTTCAAAATACATTCTAATTTCCCCTGAGACTTCCTCTTTGACCTATGAACTATTTAGAAGTGAACAGGTTAATTTCTAAGTGTTTGGAGAATTTCATGGTATCTTTCTGTTAGTAATTTCTAGCTTAATACAATTATGTCGTATTACATGTATGATTTCAATTGTTTTAAATCTACTAAAATTTGATTTATGACATAAGACAAGGTATAGCTTAGTGAATGTTTCATGTGCACTTGAAAAGAGTGTATGTTGGGTATGAGTATCTGTATTTATTTACACACACGTACACGCATATGTGTATGTGCATAGATACATATACATGTTTATGTGTATAGGTACATGTACTCGTGTCTGTACACACACAGTTGGTTGACGTTGTTGTTCTGTTTATATCCTTCCTTATTTTCTCTCTACCCGTTTTACCAGTTACTAAGAGAGGAGTATTGAAATCTCCAACCATAATTGTGGGTTTGTCGAACTCTTCTTTAAATTCTATCAGTTTTTGCTTCCTGGATTTTGAAGCTCCAATGTCAGGTGCATACACACTTAGTACTGTCGTGTCTTCTTGATAAATTGGCCCTTTTATCATTACGTAATGTCCCTATTTATCTCTGGCAAAGTTCTTTGCTCTGAAGTTGACTTTGATATTAATACAGGCACTTCGGTTTTCTTCATTAGTGCTCACATAGTATATCCTCTTCCACCCTTTTACTTTTAAACTCACACTTGAAGTGAGTTTCTCGTAGACAGTACATAGTTGTTTTTTTCTTTTAAGTATTCTGGCAATCTCTGTATTTAGAGATTTTCCATGTATAAACGGTTAGTGTTACTGCTGTAAGGCAACAGTATGCAGTTTTCAAAAGCAGGTGACAGCCTGTCAATTACTGTGTTCAGACCATCTGCACTCAATGTAATTATTGATATGTTTGCATTTAAGTCTATCATTTTATTATTTGTTTTCATTTATGCCTCTGTTTCTTGTTTCTCTGCTTACCCCTTTCTGTCTTCTGTTGGGTTATGTGAACTGTTTTAGGTATCCCATTTTAATTGCATTTTTTATAATATCTCTTTGTATAAACATTTTAGTGGTGGCCCTAGGGATTACGATCTTGTATCTCTACTTTAGGCCATTCATACAACAATCAAATATAGGTGGGTTACAATCCTAACTATAAAAAGCACACTTTAAAAATGTTTAGAAGGGGCTTCCCTGGTGGCGCAGTGGTTGAGAGTCCGCCTGCCGATGCAGGGGACGCGGGTTCGTGCACCGGTCCGGGAGGATCCCACATGCTGCGGAGTGGCTGGGCCCATGGGACATGGCTGCTGCGCCTGCGCGTCTGGAGCACGGGCTCTGCAGCGGGAGAGGCCACAGCGGTGAGAGGCCTGCGTACTGCAAAAAAAAAAAAAAAAAAAAAAAAGAAAAAAAATGTTTAGAAGCTGAATCCAACAACACATAAAAAGGATCATACACCGTGATCAAGTTGGATTAATCCCAGGGTCACAAGAATGGTTCAATCAATGTGATACATCACATCAGCAAAAGAAAAAACAAAAACCACATGATCATCTCAATAGATGCAGATAAAACATTTGATAAAATTCAACGTCCACTCATGACAAAAACTCTCACTAAAGTGGGTATAGAGGAAACATATCTCAACATAATATAAGCTATTTATGAAAACCCACAGCCAACCTAATACTCAATGGTGAAAAGTTGAAAGCCTTCTGCTAAAATCTGGAACAAGACAAGGATGCCCACTCTCACCACTTCCGTTCAACATAGCATTGGAAGTCCTAGCCACAGCAATCAGACAAGAAAAAGAAATAAAAGGCTTCCAGATTGAAAGGGAAGAGATAAAACTGTCACTATATGCAGATGACATGACACATTATATAGAAAACCCTAAAGACTCCACACAAAAACTATTGGAACTGATAAATGAATTCAGCAAGGTAGCAGGATACAAGACTAATATACAGAAATCTGTTGCATTTCCTTACACTAACAATGAAATACCAGAAAGAGAAAGCAAAAAAAAAATTCCATTCAAAATCATGTCAAAAAAAAAAAAACCCAAACAAAAAACAAGGGACTTCCTTGGTGGTCCAGTGGTCAAGAATCTGCCTTCCAATGCAGGGGATGTGGGTTTAATCCCTTGTTGGGGAACTAAGATCCCACGTGTTGCAGGGCAAATAAGCCCGTGCGCCATAACAAAAGATCCCTTGTGCTGCAATTAAGACCTGACACAGCCAAAAAACAGATAAGAAAACAAACAAACAAACAAACAAAACCTAGGAATAAATCTGACCAAGGAGGTGAAAGACTTATATGTGGGAACTATAAAACATTGTTAAAGGAAACTGAAGATGATGCAAAGAAATGGAGAGATATCCCATATATCCCATGCTCCTGGATTGGAAGAATTAATATTGTTAAAGTGGCCATACTACCCAAAGCAATCTACAGAGTTAATGTGATCCCTACCAAGTTATCTATGACATTTTTCACACAACTAGAACAAATAATCCTAAAATTTATATGGAACCACAAAAGACCCAGAATTGCCAAAGCAATCCTGAGGAAAAAGAACAAAGCTGGAGGCATAATGCTCCCAGACTTTAGACAACACTACAAAGCTACAGTAATCAAAACAGCACGGTATTGGCACAAAAACAGACATATGGATCAATGGAACAGACAGAAGAGAGAGCCCAGAAATAAACCCACACACCTATGGCCAATTAATCTTTGACAAAGGAGGCAAGAATATACAATGGGAAAAAAGACAGTCTCTTCAGCAAATGGTGTTGGGAACGCTGGACAGCTGCATGTAAATTCATGAAGTTAGACATTTCCTCATACCATACACAAAAATAAACTCAAAATGGCTTAAAGACTTAAACATAAGACATGAAACCATAGAACTCCTATAAGAGAACAGAGGCAAAACATTATCTGACATAAATCATAGTAATGTTTTCTTAGATCAGTCTCCCAAAGCAGTAGAAATAAAAGAAAAAAAAAACAGCAAATGGGACCTAATCAAACTTATAAGCTTTTGCACAGCACAGGAAACCATAAACAAAATGAAAAGACAACCTACAGACCGGGAGAAAATAATTGCAAATGATGAGACTGACAAGGGCTTAATTTCCAAAATATACAAACAGCTCCTACAACTCAATATCAAAATAACAAGGAACACAATCACAAAATGGGCAAAAGACCTAAGCAGACATTTCTCCAAAGAAGACATATAGTTGGACAACAGGCAGGTGAAAAGATGCTCAACATCACTAATTATTAGACAAATGCAAATCAAAACTATGAGTTACCAACTCACTGTGGTCAGAATGGCCATCATCAAAAAGTCTACAAATAATAAATGCTGGAGAGGGTGTGGAGAAAAGGGAACGCTCTTGCACTGTTGGTGGGAATGCAAATTGGTGCAGCCACTATGGAAAAGAGTATGGAGGTTCCTTAAAAAACTTAAAAAAAAGAGTTACCATATGATGTAGCAATCCCCCTCCTGGGCATGTATCTGGAAAAGATGAAAACAATAATTCGAAAAGATACATGCACCTCAATGTTCATAGCAGCAATATTTACAACAGCCAAGACATGGAAGCAACCTAAGTGTCCATCAACAGATTAATGGATAAAGAAGATGTGGTACATATATATACAATGGAATATTACTCAGCCATAAAAAAGAATTAAATAATGCCATTTGCAAGAACACAAATGGACCTAGAGATTATCATACTAAGTGAAGTAAGTCAGACAGAGAAAGACAAATACTATATGATATCACTTATTTGTGGAATCTTAAAAATGAAACAAATGAACTTACTTACAAAACAGAAACAGACTCACAGACATAGAAAACAGACTTATGGCTACCAAAGGGGAAAGAGGGGAATGGAGGAATAAATTAGGAGTATGGGATTAACATATACACAACTACTATATATAAAATAGTTAACCAACAAGGACCTACTGTATAGCACAGGGACCTATATTCAATATCTTACAACGACCTATAATGGAAAAGAATCTGGAAAGAATATATATGAAAATACCCTTAACCTCACCAACTGAACGCCAAAAAGATACCATTTCATATTCTTAAGACTTGGCTTGGTTGTACACCTGAAACTAACACAATATTGTAAATTAACTATACTTAAATTTAAAAAAAAAACAAAAAACCACACTTGGGTTGGGGGAGACAGACTGTCAAACCAGTTACTGGTGAAGCTCTGGAGCAGTGAGGAAGCTTCTGCCCTAAGGTGCAGGGGGTGGTTCTTACAACCACTCTAGAGGGTGACTGCACAAGACTGCTCACATTACGACCCAGCCAAGTACCTCCCCCAGCGAGCAGAAGTGCAAGCGGTAGAATACATTGGAGTGTATTTGCAGAGGCACTATTTGCAGTGGCAAGAAATCAGAAAGAACAGGTCAGCGAGTAGGTGAATGTTGGTATATTTGTGGAATGGAACACTCTGCAGCAGTTAAATGAATAAACTCCATTGTATCAACATGGACAAATCACACCTCAAATTTTATTGAATGGAAAAAGCAGCTTGCAGAAGGGTACACACGGTATAAACTTTATACATTGTTTGAAATATGCAAAATAAGTCTTTGTATCTTTTAGTAATGCAAACTTATGTCATTAAAATAATACATGGGAATAATGAACATTAAATTCAGGTTAGTGGTTACCATTGGGGCAAGATTGCAGGATGGGACTGGAGAGGGGGTACAAGGGACTGCAATCATATTTTTATTACTTATTTATATTTTTGTGTTTGTTTATTTATTTATTTATTTATTTTGGCTGCTCTGGGTCTTAGTCACGGCACGCGGGATCTTTCTCGTGGCATGCGGGATCTTTAGTTGTGGCATACAGGCTTCTTAGCTGCAGCATGCAGACTCTTAGTTGCTGCATGCATGCGGGATCTAATTCCCCAACCAGGGATCAAACCCAGGCCCCCTGCACTGGGAGCCTGGAGTCCCTGCAATCATATATATATATATATATATTTTGCGGTATGCGGGCCTCTCACTGTTGTGGCCTCTCCCGTTGCGGAGCACAGGCTCCGGACGCGCAGGCTCAGCGGACATGGCTCACGGGCCTAGCGGTTCCGTGGCACGTGGGATCTTCCCGGACCGGGGCACGAACCCGTGTCCCCTGCATTGGCAGGCGGACTCTCAACTACTGTGCCACCAGGGAAGTCCCAAGCATATATTTTTTTAAATAAATAAATAGGGCTTCCCTGGTGGCACAGTGGTTGAGAGACCGCCTGCCGATGCAGGGGACACGGGTTCGTGCCCCGGACCGGGAAGATCCCACGTGCCACGGAACCGCTAGGCCCGTGAGCCATGTCCGCTGAGCCTGCGCGTCCGGAGCCTGTGCTCCGCAACGGGAGAGGCCACAACAGTGAGAGGCCCGCGTACCACACACACACAAATTTTTAATAAATAAATAAATAAATTTATTTACTTATTTATTTTGGCTGCATTGGGTCCTTGTTGCTGTGGGCGGGCCTTCTCTAGTTGTGGTGAGCGGAGGCTACTCTTCATTGCAGCGTGTGGGCTTCTCATCGTGGTGGCTTCTCTTGTTGTGGAGTACGGGCTCTAGGCACGTGGGCTTCAGTAGTTGTGACATATGGGCTCAGTAGTTGTGGCTCGCAGGCTCTAGAGCACAGGCTCAGTAGTTGTGGCCCATGGGCTTAGTTGTTCCGTGGCATGTGAGATCTTCCAGACCATCACTTTAACTTGTGTCTCTTTCAGGCACATGGGCTTAGTTGTTCCGTGGCATGTGAGATCTTCCAGACCAGGACTTGAACTTGTGTCCCCTGCATTGGCAGGCGGATTCTTAACCACTGTGCCACCAGGGAAGCCCTCAGGCATATTTTTAATTGATTCTAGATGAAGAGCAGAGAGTGAGGCATCCAAAATATCTGAAGAAATAAGAGCTGAGAGTTTCCCGAAACTGATGAAAGATATGAAGCTACAGATTCTAGAAGCACAGTGAGCCACAAAAAAGGATAAATACAGGGAAAAACACATCCAGGCACAGTATAGTAAACTGGCTGACTGAGAATAAAGAGGAAAGCTTTAAAGTACCCAGGAAAACATGTCATATTCAAAGGAGTGACAATAAGAGTGGCAGAAAGTATGGAAACCAGAAGACAATGGAATAACATCCTCAGAATGCTAACAGAAATAAATGCCAACCTACACATCTATACCCAGTGAAAATGTCCCTGAAAAATAAAGAATGCACAGAAAAATTTTCAGAGAAACAAAACCTGGCAGAATCCAGTTTCCTGGTTTCACCAGGAAACCCACACCAAATGAAATACTAGAAGGTGTTCTCCATGGAGAAAAAAAAAAAAAGTGACCTCAGATAGAAGTTTGAAAATGCTAGGATTGAAGAGGGACCGAGTTTGATCCCTGGTTGGAGAACTAAGATCCCGCAGCCAGGCAGGAAAGAAAGAAAGAAAGGAAGGAAGGAAGGAAGGAAGGAAGGAAAGGACTCAACCAGGTGAATCAGGTAAGTTCAAAAATAACAAGAATGACATAACTTCCAGTGAATCCCAAAGGGCACCCCACTGTGGCCAGCACATGTATGGTGGTAACCTGCACCCTCAACTTTGTGGGGTGTCTCAAAATTGACAAATACGGGTGAGAAAATGAGGGGAAAGGCACTTCCAGACCTTCCTTCCCCTCCTCAGGAGTTTTACTCAGCTTTCAATTTTATGTCCTTTGGCTGGGCACCACTTGTTTCATTCAGTCTGTGGACACCTGGCCACATCCCTCACCAGCTCCAGTCCCTGCAGGTAACCCTCTCTGGCCTGGCCTTCCCCTCCCGAGTTTCCCTCCATCAGGGATTTCTGTCTGTTCTACTCAATGTTGAATCCTCAGCACCTACAACACAGCCAGGCACACAGGAGTTAATAAATATTTATGAAGAAATGCATTTAGGTGAGGCACGAATTGTTAACATTCATTGACAATATTAGATGAATGAAACATCACCTATAGATTACAAACGTTGCCTTAAATAACAAAGTTGCCACTTTCTTCCGGAACCAGCTGTCTGTGTCTGTGTCTGACTCTTCAGCTCTAGTTGTCGGTGCTCGCAGAATCCTGACACCCAGACTTGGCTCCAAGTCAGAGAACCGACCGGCTCGCTGCCCGCCACGTTAATGTCACGAGGCCTCATCCTCACCGGGTCCGACTTTCGAGGCCCACCTACGGCACGCGCGGGTCCACCCGTCAGTTCCAGCCGGCCTGGAGGCGGTGAAAGCGCCTTAGGGACACCGCCGGCCCCGCCCCACCCGCAGGCCCCGCCCCACCCGCAGGCCCCGCCAGCAGGTCCGCCCCTGTCCGCCCGCCCACAGGCCCCGCCCCTAGGGACCCCTCCCACCGCCTGTTCCCGCGCCGCAGCGAGGCCTCGCCCCACCGCTGGTCCTGACACCGACCCCCCCGGTCGGAAGTAGGCCGTCTCCCTCCCGGTCAACAGGGCAGGGACAGTTCATTGTTGTGTCTAGGTCAGTCACTCCCTAGGTTCTTCATCGGGTGGGCCAAACAGACGGCAGGCCGGTCCGGGGTCAGTCCTTACCGGCGCCGGTCTTGGTCGGGCCGCGCGTGGACGCATGCCGGTCGCCACTGAGGCCACGCAGCCCGGGGAGACGCGCGCTCGCCAGCTGGGGGCGAGGGGTCCGCTGGGCCGGGTGCACCCCCACTCCGCGGGCCTGGGGGCGGAGCCTGTCGGGGGCGGGTCCGGTGAGGTGGGTCCACGCGGGCCGAGGCCGCGGCACCGCCCAGGGAACGTCGGCGCGTCCCGATGACGTCATGGCGTCCGAGTTCGCCTCTGCGCGTGCGCGCCGCCGCCGGCCGTCCTCCCGGGGCACGCTGGGACCTCCGGCGCGGAGCGCTGGGTCTGCGCCTGCGTGGTCTGCGGCTTGGTGGTCCGCCCTTTGGCGCCGAGCAATCTACACCAGCAAGGGGTGGCTCAGCCAGACTTCCGTTCTCAAATTGAGTAATCCCCGACCTTATTCCCCAAAAGAACCGATCCCCAGGAAGGACAGACAGCCCTGGCAGAGAGCACTCGCCCGGGTGGCGCCCACAGGGTGCTGGGCCTTGGGATGGCCATGTGTCCGCCCTGCAGTTCTGTCCCGTTAGGTCACCCGAGTGCCCCGGGGGAGCTGGGTGGGCAGCTCCTGTGGGAAAGAGAAGGACATAAGTGGGACAGCACCTCGGAGGCCGCGAGGTCGGGTTGTCACAAGGTCTGGCTGAGACAGTCTAAATGTCAGCTTGTGGAGATTGGTTGAGTAGATTGAATACACTCGAACAGTGACACACAGTGTGCCCACTAAAAGTTAGCTTCCATACATATCTATTCACGTATGTGTATATTCGTGTATACATTGTATACATATCTATTCTTAGGTGAGAAATATAGCAGCTCCCTAATGCATTAGTTTCTTACTGCTACTGTAGTGAGTTGCTACAGACTAGATATTTTACAATTCTGGAGGTCAGAAGTCAGAAATGGGCCTTAGGGGGTTAAAAATCAACGTATCCACAGAATGGTTCCTTCCAGAGGCTCCAGGGGAGAATCTAGTTCTTGGCCTTTTCTAGCTTCTAGAGGCTGCCTGTCTCCATCTTCAAAGGGCAGCCACTCCAACCTCTGCTTCCATTGTCACTTCCTCTCTGATTTTGACCCTTTTGCCTCTCTTTTAAGGACCCTCAGGATTACATTGGGCCTATCCAAGTAATCAAGGACAGTACCCCCATCTCAAGATTCTTAACTTTGTCATATCGGCAGAGACCCCTTTGCCATCTATGGTAACTATTGACAGGTTTGGGGATTAGGACATGATCATCTTCGGGGGCCATTATTCTGCCTACTATTGCTTATATTCCATTTTTATTTTTAAAACTGTGTATTGTGTGTACAGGAGAAGTAGGAGCAGACGCACAGATGTCAGGTCGTTTGTCTCTGGAAGACGGGCATTCTTGGGCCTTTTTTTTTTTTCTTTAAATCTCTTCTGGTTTTTCTACAAAAAGCACATACTGCTCCTGTGATAAAAATCATGTTAAACGGGCTTCCCTGGTGGCGCAGCGGTTGCGCGTCCGCCTGCCGATGCAGGGGAACCGGGTTCGCGCCCCGGTCTGGGAGGATCCCACATGCTGCAGAGTGGCTGGGCCCGTGAGCCATGGCCGCTGAGCCTGCGCGTCCGGAGCCTGTGCTCCGCAACGGGAGAGGCCACAGCAGAGGGAGGCCCCCATACCACAAAAAAAAAAAAAAAAAAAAAAAATCATGTTAAAGTTGGTTGGCATGCCACTGCACCCAGAGGCCTCTTTCTGCCCCCTCCCCTCTCCCTGCTCCATCCTCACCCACCCCAGCCTGCAGGAGTTTCTGCCAGAAACCCAGCACCACGCTCATTTTCCTGCATCAGGGTGGGAGAGAGCTGCTCACTGTCTTCACTTGACAACTTGTCAACTTGCACTTGCTCTGCCGGAGCTCATGGCGTCGGGCGGGGGTGGGTGTCGGTGCCTTGGGGGGCCCAAACCTGGGAAGCCACTGGTCTCTCCAGGACCCCTGGCCCCACGTTGGTGGCCCTGGCCCCCTTACAAACTACACAAGCAAGGACTGGCCCCGCCGGATATTCTCCCCAAGTTGAGTAACCCTTCCTTTATTCCCACAACGAAGCAACCCCCAGGCAACTGGTCAGCTCCCTGAGGCTCCTTTGTTAAATTTAGAGATCTTGGTTGGTTTCACTAACTGACCATCTGGGCCACATGTGCTTTTCTCTTCTCCTGCTGTAAACTCCCGCTCTGATGTTTTAAATTTACCAATATTGAGCCTGAGAAACCCTAGGCCGCCAACCTTGACCCCAATTAAAGCAGAACCCTAGCCGCCTGCCCCCAACCCCCCGCCCCGTCCCTACCTCACTCTGTGGCCCCAGGTATGCCATGTGCATTCCAACACATGTGAGTAATAAACCTTTTTATTTTTTTCCCCAAAGTTTCCTAATGGTCTTTGTTGAAGGCTGCCTTGCAATCACAAGGGCAAGTCCAGCCACGACACTGGTTATGGCTAGGCCAAGAGGGGCGCAAAACAGGTGTGTTATGAAGCCTTTAACCATCTTCCTACTGGTAGACATTTAGATTGTTTCCAGATTTGGACAGTTGCAAAATGCTGCAAAAAGACATTATGAACAGCCTCCTAAGCTCATGCATGAATATTCCTCTTGATCGATACACAGAAATGCAGGGGTGTGTAGTGTTTTACATAAGCCAAATGCCACGCTTGTTACCCAAAAAACGTTTCGCCTTGTGGTGAGTGTTGAGCCAAAAGACACAGCCAAGCCAAAGACCCGGAAAGGAAGGATTTATTACTGGCTGCAAGTAAGGGGAGCACTGGCGATCTTCTCCAAAGCAGTGTCTCCCCCAGAGTCCAGGGGTTATTTGATTGAAGTCAGGAGGGTCAGAAAAGGTCATCTTCACCCCTTACATTCCAGTAGGTCTGGTGGTTGCGGCTTCAGGCTAATCGTCACCATTGAAACAGAAGCGGGAGTCTTTACAGCTGGTACATTATTTTTGCTGTTGTTACTTCTCTTGTCTGATTACAGTCGTTTGTTTCTGCGTTCTTTTGTTCCCTCAAGATCATCAATTACTGAGACCTGTTCAAGGGCAAGCATTGTGGCCCAGCTTAGATCACAAAACGGCTTAGGCCAAAAAATGGCTTCTGTTAAGAAAGCCATGCCTGGTTCTCTCTCCCAGAAAACCTACCGTATCTGCTTACGCACTGACGCATTTCATCACAGCCAGGACAGATAGTTTCCATCTTTTCCTGTGTGGCAGCAAAAAGAAGTGTCTCAGATATTCGATTTCTGTGCTTTGGGAAACTCCCACGTCCTGCCTGCTGGTGGGAGGGCACAGAGAAAGCCGCGACGGCCGCTGTCTCCTTGGGGGTGGTCGGGGCTCACCGCGCCTGCGCCCGCATCCCCGCCTGGCGCCCCCTCCCCGCAAGGTGGACTGCCCCCGTTCTGGGCGACAAGGTGGAAAATCAAACAGGGACGTCAACTTTTACCCTGGAGTTCAGCGGAAAGCGACGAAGGCTTAACTGGGGGCGCAGGCTCGGCGCGTCTCAGAAAAAGACCCGGGGCCAAGCCGGGGAGGGATGGAGGGATGGAGGGATGGAGGGATGGAGGGATGGAGGGATGGAGGGCCGGCCCCTCCCGGGGTCTAGTGTCCTCCCGCCGGGGTTCGGTGGGCGAGGCCGAGCTGGCGCGGGGCTCTGGGCCCGCCCGGCCCCCACTCTCCAAGGCCCCGCCCCAGGACATGACCCCACCCCCTGCCCGGGCGGAAGACGCAGGTCGGCTCTGTTGTCTGCGGTGGAGGCCCCGGAGGTGAGGTCCGGGGTCGGGGCAGAGCGAGAGCGGGCCGGGGAGGGGGGCGCGGCGACCCCGCGGCGTTTTGGGGGTCCCCCAGCCGCTGATCGCGTGGCGGACGATCCCCGGGCCCGAGAAAGCGCGGGGGCCGGGGGCGCGGGGAGCCCTCTTCGCGCGGCATCTGAGCGGCCCGCCTCTCCCTGGAGAGGCCCGGGCCCGACCCCGCGCTGACCTCCGACCCCCGAACCCCGGACACATGCGGAGACTGGGGCGGGCGTGGGGGGCGGCGGCGGCCCCGCGCGGACCCCGGCGCGCCCCTGCTCCCCGCCGCCCCCCGCGCCTCGTAGAGGTAACCAAGCTGCGCCGGTAGCGGGGGGCGGGCCGCGGGCGCCGCTCCAGGGAAGGCCCGGGCCGGACGCTGAGGCGGAGAAGACGCACCTCCTGTCTTCCGGCACGGTCTTGCGCAGCGGCCTGTCCCCGCCCTTGGAAGCGTTAATTAGGGACGGTTGTTGATATCCTGGACCCGCGACTTGGGGCCTGGGGGGCAGCCCAGCTGGTGGGGGTCCTGATTGGCAGGGAGGCCGTGGGCCGGACATGTGCTTGTTCCTGTCCAGATCAGGCACCCTAACTGGGGGCTTGTGAGGAAGGCTGTACACGCGGCATCTTTGCGGGATGTTAACACTTTTTCATGCGTTCTCAAAGGGATCCGTGTCCTCTGGAGGCTAAGACGCCCACAGGCCAGCCAAAGGGACACTCTGTGTCTAGTCAAGTCTGGGGGCTTGGGGGGCGCAGCTGCCAGGGAGCATTCCTACTCTGGAGAGGCGAGTCCCCTAATGTCACGCCGGATTCAGGGAGGGAGCATCCGGGCCGCAGTGTTGGGGCTGGAGATCCTCAGCGGCCCCCCCTCCTGCGGGAGAAGTCCCGCAATGACTGAGGATTCGAGTCAGGGTTTGGGTGGCCACACCCTGGGCTGGGGGTGGGTGGCAGGGCTGGTTTTGCTCACGTGCTCTGGCCAGTGGGCTGGGCGGCCTCTCCCTGGGATTGTCCCTCCCTGGGATGGTATGTGAAGTGGCCAGTTACCCATACCCTCGCCTCAGTTTCTTAGCAGGCCCCTCTGCTGGGACGTGCACACGTGAATCTGAATCTTACCTGATCATTGGCACCAGGGGTCTCCCAGGAGGAATGTAACTAGAGCCTTTGCCTGGGCTGGCCCTCCTCCCCACTGTGGGCTCGAACCAGCTGGGGGCCGGCAGGGGGCATGCCCTCTTCAGCAAGGCCGGGGCTGTGCCAGGCACGGACACAAACACGAGTGAAGCATTGTTCTCAGGAATCTGGGGGTTTTGGGGAACCGGGAACCTCACATGGGTCTGAGTCATCCTGTCTCCAGAGACCTGGAAAGGCATGGCTTCCAGGCGCGGGTGTTTACTGAACTGTTGCTCTTGCCTGAAAGCCCGCTTCCTGCCCGGGCACCACCCCAGCTCATGGCTGCTGCTGGGTTCCTCTCCTGCTGGCCCCCGCTTCAGGGCCACAGTCGGCACCCGCCCGGGGCTCTGGTTCCTCATTTGTTCAGGCTCTGTGTGTGGCCCTGGTGAGGTTTCAGGGCCTGTGACCTCCCATCCCAGACCTGCTGGCCAGAGGCCTCCCTCTTTTCTCAGCCTGCTTGGTGAGCTATCTTCTTTGTGGGCTGGTCCCTGGGCTGAGCCAGAGTTGGGCAGACGAGGTGCCCTGTCCAGAGTCCCAGCTCCCAGAAGGGGCTCATGGAAGCAGGCACCCCAGGTGGCCACCCATGAATGCACCATCCAGAGCGCAGGTCACTGGACCTGGGGTCCCCACCCCACCTGCTCTGTCCTGGCCAGGGCACTTGTGGCTGGCACCCCTCAGGAACTGCCAGCTGACCACCTGACAGGGCTGCTTCAGGGCAGTGAGGCCTCAGGTGCTGGCATCCTGGGCGGGTCTGGCTTTGTGGATGCCGGCCAGGTGGCCTGTGCGCTGCTGCCTTCCTGTTCTCGGAGGGGAGAAGTAGGCAGAGTCGGCAGGGGCAGTTACCGCAGCACGTCACAGATTGCGGCCCCTGTGCTCCCCGGGCTGGGGTCTGCACGCCGTCCGGGCCCACAGGCGCCCACCCCATCCCGTCCTTGCTGGCAAGGCAGAGGCAGGGCTTCGGGCGGTGAGCGCCGGTCTCCCCTTCCTCGGGCGGGAGGTGCCCAGGGGGCTGGGGCTGAGAGCAGCCTCTGTCCCCGCGGCCACATCCCCCAGCTCTGCGGTCCGTGGCGGTCTTTGCCCGGGAGCCCTCTCCCATTTCTGCTGGAGGCTGACGTGGATAAAGGTGTTGAGGAAGGGAAACGAAGCAGGCAGTGAGGCTGCGGCTTCTCCTGGAATGTCCCCAGGGGTCCTGTTTGGACGTCTTCTGTCCACTGCATCTCTGGCCTGTCAGACCTTGAGAGTTTGGCTGAAATCCTCTCCTTCTCCCCTGCCTGTGTCCAGGCAGCACCTCACCTCCCACCATGAAGCTCGACATCCAGTGCGAGCAGCTAAGTGACGCCCGGTGGACGGAGCTCCTGCCTCTCATCCAGCAGTCCGAGGTGGTCAGGTAGGACCAGCCGTGCCCGCGTCCCCGGGCTCACCACCCTGCAGGGGGTGACACGTGCTCCCAGGTCACTTCACTTACAGAAGCGTGGTGTAAATTGCGTATGATTTTCACGTGGCATAAAATGTGACTCCTTTTGTATTTTTTTCCAACCATTCGAACGCAAACCCATTCTGGCCCAGGCCTGGTGGGCAGAGCCACCTGGCCCAGGGTCTCCTCCGCTCATCCCCTTCCCCTGGGCATGCAGTCGCTGCAGCCGGCTCGTGTGGGCACTGCCTGTCCTCTGCCCCTGCCGGGCTGCGGGCTGGGAATCCAAGTCCAGGCTGACTTCTGCTGTTGAGGCCCTCAGACCCGCAGGTTCCTCAGGGCTCACCAGCAAGAGATGAGTGCCTGCCTGCTTATCTTTCTTTTTTTTTTTTTTTTTTTGGATTTAAAAATATTTTATTTTTGAATGGGTAAGACATATGGTACAAAATTCAAAAAGACACAAAAAGGGAATACAGTGAAAAGTCTCCACTCTGTTGCCCTCCGCATCAACTACCCTTGTTTCTAAGAATTTAGTCCACAGGTATAATTCCGTAGATGTAACGTGAAGTAACATATGCACAAGAATGTTCATTACAGCATTATTTTTAATAGCAAAAGATAGGAAACAATGGAAATATCCATTAATAGGGGACTGATTAAATAAATTATGATTTATCCGTTCAATGGAGAAGCATACAGTTATAAAATAGAATGAGACAGCCCTTTATGTGCAAGTACGTAGTAAGTAAAAAAAGTGCAGAACGGCACGCACAGTGTGCCGTTTGTGTTTCTGATACAAGGAAGTATGTGTATGTGCGGGAAATACCTTGGGAAGGGCGAGCAGGAAGGTGGGGGGGTGGTGAGGAGCTGGGAGACCAGCATTTCAGAAAGTGCAGCGCCCGCAGGTATATTGAGGAATGGCGAGTTCCCTGAGATATGGCGTGTGAGGTGGGGTGGCAAGGATGAGCTCAGCAGATATCCCATTCTTTTCCCCCTCTGTTTTAGACAAATAGCAATAGCAGTGTAGGCTTCACTTTGTTGTATAGCCTTCCTTTTTCCCTTAATCTATTTTGGAAATCTTACCCAGGCATTTAGAGCCACTTTTTTTTTCTTATTAGGGCTCCATAGCAATTCATTGCTTCTAACCTTTTGCTATCACAAACGATGCTATAGTAAATAACTTCTTACGTATGTCATTTTACTTTTTTTTTTTTAACATCTCCATTGGAGTGTAATTGCTTTACAATGGTGTGTTAGTTTCTGCTTTACAACAAAGTGAATCAGCCATACATATACATATGTTCCCACATCCCCTCCCTCTTGCGTCTCCCTCCCACCCTCCCTATCCCACCCCTCTCGGTGGTCACAAAGCACCGAGCTGATCTCCCTGTGCTGTGCGGCTGCTTCCCACTAGCTATCTGTTTTACGTTTGGTAGTGTATCTATGTCCATGCCACTCTCTCACTTTGTCCCAGCTCACCCTTCCCCCTCCCGGTGACCTCAAGTCCCTGCTTATCTTTCTTCTTTTGAACTTATTTGAAATAGTTTTGTGGAATAGTTTTATGGAAGGTTTATGGAAGAGTCACAAAGACGGTGCAGGGCCCCCCGTGCCCCGTCGCCTGGGGCGCTGGTCAGAGCGAAGAGCCCGACACGGCCGCCTTGACTCACGTCACCGGCTTTTCCGTGCGTGTCGACTCAGGTACCCGGCTCGTGCGGGACCCCCACGGCATCATCGCCGCGTCTCCACGGCCCCTCCTGTCTGTGATGGTCCCTCCGTCCCTCCCAGTGCTTGGCCGCCTGCCTCTGGGGTCCGCGCGCTCGGGCTCCGGTGAAAGTGCCTCTGACCTCTTCTCAGGGTTCAGTCACACGTTTTGGCCAGACAACGCAGAAATGACATTGTGTCCTGCCTGGCGTATCGTATCGTGGGAGGTGTGGTCCCCCTGACGGTCGCCGTGACCACCTGATGCAGGGTGCCTGCCGCTTCTCGGGGTGACACCCCTTCAGACTCTGCTCATGTCCGGTTTCTGCTCGGAATTTTGGCCTGTTGATCTTCGCAGCTGTTGGTGGGTTTTTGGCCTGAAGTGTTCCTGGGACGCTGCCTCACTGGGGTTTTAATTTTTTCATTCCTTCCACATTTATCACTTGTCATTCTCTGAGGAAGAGCTGGCTTTCCTTCCACCTCTATTGACTCAATGGTTCACTTAATCGGTGGACGTGATCCTGGGTCAGGGTCTGGCACGTTCCACGCTGGCCTCTCCGAGCCTCTTCAGCCGGGCTCTGCCCTCGAGCTGCCGCCTCCAGGTTTGGTTTCTCTCCTGGGGGTGGACGGGCACTTGTGCCCGCTGACCGTGTCTCGGGAAGATGTAGAGATACGCGTCCATATAGGTGTCAGTATCTTTTTTTTTTTTTTTTTTTTGCGGTACGCGGGCCTCTCACCGCTGTGGCCTCTCCCGTTGCGGAGCACAGGCTCCGGACGCGCAGGCCCAGCGACCATGGCTCACGGGCCCAGCCGCTCCGCGGCACGTGGGATCTTCCCGGACCGGGGCATGAGCCCGCGTCCCCTGCATCGGCAGGCGGACTCTCAACCACCGCGCCACCAGGGAAGCCCAGGTGCCAGTATCTTAACAGTTGTCACGACACGGTCCACGCGCTTTTTCTCTTTCATTTTAAGATGCGTGGGTTGTGACCCACCTTGTCGAGTTCTTGGCCCAAGAATGGGTCACAACCTGCTGTGTGAAGTGACTGAGTGTCCGTCTGCAGGCTGGATGACTGTGGCCTCACGGAGGTGCGGTGCAAGGACATCGGTTCCGCGCTCCGGGCCAACCCCTCCCTGACGGAGCTCAGCCTCCGCACCAATGAGCTGGGCGACGGCGGCGTGCACCTGGTGCTCCAGGGCCTGCAGAGCCCCACCTGCAAGATCCAGAAGCTCAGGTGAGCCGTGCCGGTCACTCCTGGGCTCTGGGCCCTGAGGCACACCTGAGCCCTCTCGCGGCCCCCGCCCCGCGGCCCCTCCTGCAAGGCCGGCTGCCGGGCCTCCCCGTGGGGGTGTGTGTGGTGGCGGCGGTTCTGTGTCCGCCTTGCTCGGGCTCCGGCAGACGGAGGGGTGGCTCGTCTTGCGTGGGAGCCACAGCCGGCTCGTGGGGCCCGCTGACGGCCACGGGTGTCCAGCCTTCAGAACTGCTGCCTGACGGGGGCCGGCTGCAGTGTCCTGCCCGGCGTGCTGCGCTCCCTGCCCACCCTGCAGGAGCTGCACCTCAGCGACAACCCGCTGGGCGACGCCGGCCTGCAGCTGCTCTGCGAGGGGCTCCTGGACCCACAGTGCCACCTGGAGAAGCTGCAGTGAGTGTGCACCCCACCCGGGGCCCCGAGGTGCCTGCGCCCACCCGTAGCCTGGGCTTCGGCTGTCTGCCCTGGGCAAGCCCCCTCCCCAGCTCATCGGCTGCAGGGAGCTTCGAGTAGGTGTTCTTCCCTGAGCCTGGGGCTGGGGCCTCTGAAAGCAGCTGGCAGGTGGCCTGTGACCCCGAGTGAGCACACAGATGGGGTCAGCCCCAGAGGGAGGAAGCTGAGCTGGAAAGCCCCAGCTCGGGCCGGGTGTCTTTCTCCTGGGTCTCTGGGCACCCACCCCCCGGGGAGATGGCCCCTCGGCCACTGCCGTGCTGTCACCGCCTGGCAGCCCTCCGGTCTCTGCAGGCCTCACGGCCGGGGTGGGAAAGGAGACCCAGACAGGTGCCCCCTGGGCCAGGCCGCGTTCCTGCGGCCGAGGGGCTGACTGCCCGCCCGCCCCCAGGCTAGAGTACTGCAACCTGACGGCCGCGGCCTGCGAGTCCCTGGCCGCGGTGCTCAGGGCCACACGGGACCTGAAGGAGCTCGTGGTGAGCAACAACGACATGGGCGAGGCCGGCATCCGGGCGCTGTGCCGGGGCCTGGCGGACTCTGCCTGCCAGCTGGAGACACTCAAGTAAGCTCCGAGCGGGGCCTGGGGGCGGGGCCGGGGCTGGAGGGGCGCCCCAGCTCCCAGCGCCTCTTGTGCCCCCAGGCTGGAGAACTGCGGCCTCACGGCTGCCAGCTGTAAAGACCTGTGTGGGATCGTGGCCTCCCAGGCCTCGCTGCACGAGCTGGACCTGGGCAGCAACGCGCTGGGCGACGCAGGCATCGCGGAGCTGTGCCCCGGGCTGCTGAGCCCCGGCTCCCAGCTCAAGACCCTGTGGTGAGCCGGCCTCTGGCCGGGCAGACACAAACCCGGGGGGCGGCAGGACGCGTTGGGAGCCTCTGTGTGCTGACAGGGGACCCACCTCCGTAGGCTCTGGGAGTGTGACATCACCGCCAGTGGCTGCAGAGATCTCTGCCGCATCCTCCAGGCCAAGGAGACCCTGAAGGAGCTGAGCCTGGTGGGCAACAGTCTGGGTGACGAGAGTGCCCGGCTGCTGTGCGAGAGCCTGCTGCAGCCGGGCTGCCAGCTGGAGTCCCTGTGGTGAGGGGGCCGCGGCACCAGGGGATGGGCGGGCCCGTGCAGAGGACCC
>NC_041231.1:4516402-4564030 GCF_002837175.3 Physeter macrocephalus
CAGCGCCGGGGGCTGGTGAGGTGCAGGTGCCCTCGGGGGGCGGGGGAGGGGGGTGCCGAGGTGGAGCCACGGAAGACGGGCGGAGACTCGGGTGGGGGCGGGGGGAGGCTGGTGCTCCGATCCCCAGAGGCCTCCCGGGCCACCGCAGAGGCGTGGGCTGCGGTGGCCCCAGTCCCCGTCTGCCGCTCGCAGGGTGAAGTCCTGCAGCCTCACGGCCGCCTGCTGCCACCACTTCGGCTCGATGCTGACCCAGAACAAGCGTCTCCTGGAGCTGCAGCTGAGCAGCAACCAGCTGGGCGACTCGGGCGTCCAGACACTGTGCCAGGCCCTGGGCCAGCCCGGCGCCACGCTGAGGGTGCTCTGGTGAGCCTACTGGGGGGCGCCCCGCCCGCCCGGGCTGAGGGCGGGGACAGCTAAGACTCAGACCCCCCCCCCCCCCCCGCGCTCCATGATCTGGCCGCGGCCCGGGCCCTGGTCGCACAGCCACCTGGGGGTGCACCCTCCGCCTGACCTCGGCCCTGCCTTCCGCCCAGGCTGGGGGACTGTGACGTGACGGATGGTGCCTGTGGAGGCCTGGCCTCGCTCCTGCTGACGAATCGCAGCCTGCGCGAGCTGGACCTGAGCAACAACGGCCTGGGTGACCCCGGAGTCCTGCAGCTGCTGGGCAGCCTGGAGCAGTCTGGCAGCGCCCTGGAGCAGCTGGTGTGAGTGGCCCTGGGGCGTGGGGGACAGGAGAGGCACACGGGGTGGGGTGGGGTGGGGGGCGTGGCCGCTACCTCACCCCCTCCCTCCCTGCAGTCTGTACGACATCTACTGGACAGAGGCGGTGGAGGCGCGCCTACAGGCCCTGGAGGCGAGCAAGCCCGGCCTGCGGATCATCTCCTGACACCCCTCCTCCCCCGAGGAGTCCTGGCTTTAACGGAGGAAGAGCTTAAATCAGAGCTTATTTCTGGGAGAGCATTTTAGGCACTTTATTAAAACACTTTTCTGGCAGGAGGGGTGTTTGTCCGTCTTCGTGGTCCCCACGAGGCTCTGGTGTCAAGGGGGTGATGTTTTCACGAGCACCCTGCTGCCCAGAGAGCACCACAGACGTAGCAGCCTTAGGCACGTCAAGTCAGGGGTCCGGGCCTCGTGGCGGGTGTGCCCAGCGGGGTCCTCCGTGGGGGTCCGGTCTGAGCTCCCCAGGTGCTGGCGGGGTCCTGCTCCTTGCGGCCTCGGAGCCCACCCCATCCCACAGGCCTTCACTGCCTCAGGTCTGCGAGGACGGCGTCCCGCCTGCACTAAGGGGCACGGGAACATGGCCCCTGCCCTCGGGGCCTGGCTCACCTTGGCCAGCAGCGCGCTCGGACCTCCTGTGTGTGGGCCAGAAACCCCAGCTGGGAGCTGCTCCTAGGGCCTGGCCGAGCCTGCCGATGGCTGGCTTCCGAGTGCTCTCCTGGTGGAGGCTGGAGCCCTGTGGACATAAGGGCAGGGTCCACCCCATCTAGCTGGCCTCATCTGGCCGTGGGGGACAGTGTAGAGGTGACCTGCCCTGAACGGCACGATCAAGGTATAGACACGGAGCAGCTTCCAGAGGGTCGGGTGGCTGGGCAGTAACTTCCCGCCATCACTACGAAGCCCCTCAAGGTACCAGGACCCTGGCTTGGTAACACCTTCCCCCGGAAGGGAGCAGATCTGTGGAGAATTGGGTGGACTCACCCAGGTCTGGGCGGGAGACGCTCCAGGGGAACCTGCACCCACCTTGGGCCAGAAACCGCTCCCAGGGGCCATGCCTGGGAGTGGTGGGCAACACGGGCCTCCAGCTCTGCAGGGAGAGCACAGGCCACACGGAGGGAGGTAGTCTGGGAGCGACTGTGAACCTCGTGACGCCGAGAACCCCGGGTGGAGGTGGGTGGACAGGACGCTTGGTGTCTGCAGTGGTGGGACGGGCGTCGGCCCTAAACCCAGATCAAAGGTGACACTGGGATGGCAGCGGGTGGGGTGGGGCACAGTGAGGCCCCGGGTCACACCCCCGACGTGAGGAAGCCCACAGAAGCCAGAGGCTGAGAAACTCAGCTCAACGGCACAACGCCAAGAGCAGCGGGGGGAGGCGGGGGGCACAGGCGCGCCGCCGTCCGTCCTCACAACCACCTTAGGTTTGAAATTCTCCCCAGAAATAGCTGTCACGGGAAAATAAACTAAGGAAACGAGTCCACCTCGTTTCAGGCCCTGACGCTCTGAGAGGCCCTGCCCTTGGGAAGGTCGGGAGTGTCACCCTTGCCCGGAACTCGGCGCTTCCCTTCGCCAGTGCGTGTGAAGCCTGAAGACAGTGCGCCATCGCCCACACCCCGCCCAGAACTAGCTCCCTCAGGCCGCCCGAGGGGCGGATGCAGCAGGAGGCGCCAGGGAGGCCGGTGACCCTCGTGCCCGCTGGTCGTCTGCCAGGACAGGTGTGCAGCCCGGGTGGCTCCCAGCTGCCCTCTGGGCGGCACAGGGTAGGGCGGGGGTGAGGGGCAGCGAGGAGCTGTGGAGCCGCAGGCCGTCACCGTGGCTTTTATTTGTTCTGTTTGCTCATGGGGGTGACCTCAAGCCTGGGCCACAGAGACCCTCCCTCACAACCTGCCCTCCTGACGGCGGGCACCAGGCCTTGGCGTCTCTGACTCGATGTGCGGGCAGCCCTGTCCACGCACCCTCCAGGTTGGAGGGTCAGATGGAGGCTCCCGAGTAAGTGGATCTGCCTTTTCCCAGCCACGCCAGGGCGTCCCTGGACGACTGTCCTTCACATGTGCCGCCAGAAGGTCATGGGGGACCGGTGGGGCCCAGGGAGCGGAGAGGGGCGGGCACCGAGACGCTGCTGCCTGGGCCGGGCCGTCTGGGCACCAAGGCTTGCGGCGGGGGGCCAAGGCGGCGGGCTGACTGTGCAGAAAGGGGACCAGCCGGCCCGGGGCGAGCCTCAGGAGCACACGTGCACACACACACGCACCCACACGTATGCACACACCACACACACGCGCGCCCCACCCCACTGTGCACGCGGGAGAAGAGGGAGATAGAACCTTGAGGGCTGAGGCCTGCTGGAAGGCTCCTGGCGGGGATCCCAGAGCGGGGAGGGCGCCAGGCCTGGGCTCTGCAGGCCCAGCCGCAGCGTCAGTGCGGTGCTGGCACCCCCTCCCTCTCGGCCTCCTCGGGCCCCGAGGGGTCGTCGGGCCCTGGTGGGCGCCCGTCCACGCTGCCGTCTGCCCTGCCCTGGTCGTCCCTGCCCTGCTGCTTCTGCCGCCGCGTCTCCTTGTACCTCAGGGTGATGTCCCTGGGGACAGCGGGGGCTGGGTCACCACCGGCCGGCCCACGGAGGTCCCTGGACGCTTCCCCGCAGGGGAGCTCAGAGCCTGGGGTGGGCAGGCAGGACCACCGGGGCCACGGCGCTCACCGCAGGAAGAAGCGCCAGACGGTCCAGGTGAGGGCGAGCACGGAGCCGAGCGTCCAGCACTGGGCGATGTAGAAGGGCAGGGACAGCGTGAGCGTGTGCGGGTCGTACTTCACCACGATGAGCAGCTCCGTGACGGTGATGGCCGCCACCAGCCAGGCCTGCTGGCCCAGCTTCTTGTGGAGCTTCCTGCAGAGGGAGGCGGGCGCAGGGGTGACGCCGAGAGCGCCCCGCCCCCGCGGCGGCACAGGCCCCGCCCCCGCCCAGGCCCCGCCCAGGCCCTCACGGGTCGTCCATGAAGTCGTAGATCTCCCGCATGGCCACGCCGCCCACGTTGACGAAGAAGACCAGCCGCAGGAGGACCAGGTAGTGCTCGGGGGGCATCCACAGCACGAACTTCAGGTAGAAGGTGTTCAGCTCTGCCAACAGAAACTGGGGGCAGAGGAGGGTGGAGGGCGCCCGGGGCGGGGAGGGGCGGGGGCGAGCAGGAGGCCACAGGCCTTACCACCAGGATGATGCCGCACACGGCCAGCCAGCGGCGCAGGCTGGAGGCCGGCTTCCACTCGAAGCGGACCCAGCTGTAGGGCGTGAACTGGAACACGATCCTCTTCATCTTGCCCCTGGAACCGTGGCCGCTCAGCCCCGGGCAACGCCCGCCGCCCGCCGGGCACACCCGCCCACCCCCCGGCCCCCCAGGTCTTTTCCTGGGCTGTTTCTCTACTTCTTTACAGAGGGAGGCGGCTGGGAAGGGACGCTCCCGAGAAGGGCCAGCACGGAGGAAGAGAGCTGGCTGGACGGGGAGGGGCGGACGTCCCGGCCGCCGCGAGGGCAGCACCCAGGGTCACATCCTGGGTGGAGTTTACAGAGGCAAGATCCTCGCCTGCAGCACCTCACGAAAGGACCTCGGGGTGGGGGGCCCTGCAGGCCCCACACTGGGGTCAAGGCCTGCGCGGAGCAGGGCGGCTCTCCAGACGTACTTGTAGGTCGGAATGTTCCAGAGGCCCTGCCACTTGTACGTCTTTAGGGACAGCCACTCGAGGGTCTTCATGCCGCAGTAGATGCCCAGCCCGTTGCAGACGAGCACGTCCATGATCCACTGGGGGCGGGAGCCAGGCGGGAGGGAGGTGGGTGCCACGGGTCCCCAGGTCAAAGGGCCCTGGCTGAGGGGAGCCCGTGCCGCCCGCTGCCCCACGTCGTGGCCGGCCGGGACACAGAGTGCGCACTTACGTGGTCCCACCAGCACTCGCTGAAGTTGGGCAGCTGATGCTCCAGGCTGTATTCCAGAAACTCAAACATCACGCTCACGATCGTGCACATCCACCAGTCACGGATCATCAGGGTCTGCGGGCCGCCAGGGCGTCAGCCGCCTGCGCGGGATCCCCCAAGGACAGCCCGCCCCCTACCCCCGCCCCCCTGCCCTCAGGTGGGGCGCGGCGGCAGGGCAGCTGTGGCTCTGGCCGCCCCAAGTTAAGACTTTGAGGGCTTCCCTGGTGGCGCGGTGGTTAAGAACCTGCCTGCCAACGCAGGGGACACGGGTTCGAGCCCTGGTCCGGGAAGATCCCACATGCCGCGGAGCAACTAAGCCCGTGCGCCACAACTACTGAGCCTGCGCTCTAGAGCCCGCGAGCCACAACTACGGAAGCCTGCGCGCCTAGAGCCCGTGCTCCACAACAAGAGAAGCCACCGCAACAAGAAGCCCGCGCACCGCAACGAAGAGCAGCCCCCGCTCACCACAACTAGAGAAAGCCCGCGTGCAGCAACGAAGACCCAACACAGCCAAAAATAAATAAATAAAATAAATTTATATATATAAAAAAAAAAAGACTTTGAGGCAACTTGCAGGTATGTCGACGACTTGTGTGTCCAGGCCTGAGGGTGCCCAGGGCTGGGTGGGATGGGGGCCCCCTGTGGGTCTCTCCCCTTTGCTCTCCGGCAGCCACCGCAACGCCCAGGACACGCAAGGTCGGGTCAGGCCCCCCAGCTCGGCAGCCCGCCTGTCCTGCACCGCGACTGCAACCCACCGCACAGCTGGAAAACGGCCCAGAGTTCAGGGCGGCTCCGAAACCAGGTGCCCCGCCCAACGAGGAGATGCCTACCTTCAGGTACCAGCCGATGAAGTGTGCGGGCACGAAGCCGTCCAGCTTGTCCTGTGGGGTACAGAGGCAGGCCTCGCGCTCGGTCCACCATCGTGAGCTGGGAAGGGGCCCCGCCGCAGCCAGAGGCATCCCCACATGTGGGCGGCATGGCCCCTGGTACCCTCGACCCCATCCAGTCCAGAGTGACTCGGGTCACAGAAACATCCACGCCTGGGGCAGCGCCGAGCTTCACGCGTGGGAGGTGGTGCGGCCCCGCCGGGAGGGGTCCCCACGTCATGAGGCCGGCCGGCCCCCTCCGGGCACGTACCCAGACGTTGTGGAAGGGGTCGGTCTTGTTGTCTGCATCATAGATGAGGCAGTTTCCCCCGTAGTCCCTCTCCGGCAACGGGACCCCCAACCTGGGGTCGACGTACTTCAGAAACTGGCGGCCGTCCTGGACGGTCTGCAAGGGCGGCAGCACGTCAGTGGGGCGGGGTTTGGGGTGCGCAGACAGCACCCACCAACCGCGAGGGGAAGCACCGTCTCAGCATCGCCCCCACCTCGGGCCGGGCAGAGTGGGGATGTCCCAAGCCCGAGGACGTCCTCACGCCTCATGGGACCCCAGGACCGCGCCGCAGGGCGCCGCAGGGGCACCCCCGTGGGAGGGTGCTCAGATCACCAGTCTCCCCACCTCCCCTCCCTGCGTCCGGTTCAGGGTCCAGACCCCACACCGAGGAAAAGCACTGTGGGACACGCTCCCGCACGTGGCGCCCAGACAGCCTCTCCCAGACGCCTCGGCACAAAGTGGGCTTTTGGGGGCGCACCCTGGCAGAAGAGGACCCCCCCATTCCTCCCTCCAGGCCCCCGCTGGCCGCCAGCTGGGGCCTCTGGTCCATGGGAGGCACCCTGGGACACCCGTCATCAGGACCCTGTCCCCTCGGCTCCTGCCCCGAGTACCAGCGAAAGGGCACAGCAGGGAAGGGGCTCCAGGCTGGGGTGACGAGACGCGGTCCGTGGTGTGTGTGGACAGATGACACTCAGACCTGCATCTTGTCACACGACTGAGGTGACACCACGAACAACTGAAACGCCCCCCACGTGTGCCCTGGTAACACGGGATCTGAAGGCCAGACAGCAGGGCAGCACCCGACACTGCTGTGCTCCTGAGTCAGGATGGCCGCACGGGCTCTGCTCCGGTGCCAGGTCAGTAGGGGCTCAGATCCCTGGACACTCAGCCCTCAGAGAAGTGAAGAACAGCACTGTAACAAGTCTCCGTCTCCGGGCATCTGAGGGCTGCCGTGACGCAAGGAAGTCAGCTCCGGTCCCAGCTGAGAGCTTGTCACCCAAGCCCAGAGGGCCAGACCACGAACCTCCACTCCAGCAAAGGCCAGGGCGGCCGACTGACCCCTCGTGACATGGCTCTGGGAGAGGACAGCAGCCTGGGCAGGAGGGCCTCCCAGAACCGGCCATTTATAAATCTGCAGACTCACTGGTCAGGACCCACAGGGCTCCGCACTGCTGGCCGAGAGAGAGCCCAGATCTTGGTTCCTACGAGCATTTGTTCTCCAATAAAGGAACCAGGCTCCCTGGAGAAATGGCCGATTCCAGGGCTGGGGCAGGGAACCCCCAAGATGGGCCTGGAATGTCTTCTAGCACCAGAAAGGAGGGAGGTGCTCAGAAACCCAAAACAAAACACCAAGAACCCACGTACGTGGGGTATGGGAAAGCTCCCAGAAGCCAAGGCTGGAACAATTTGAGCAACGAATCGAGTATTGAATTGTAACCCAAAGTATAACATAACTACCTACCCACGAGTCTGCACTGATTTAAGAAATGACCGAACACATTAGCGAGTCAGGGAGAAGAGACAAACCTCCCACACAGAAGGTTTCCCATCGGATTATGGAGCTGCTCTCCACCCGCTGCGCAGGGGGGCCTCCCTCCCGAGGGCGAGGCGTGGAGAGGACCCGACAGACACACCTCTGCCAGGGGGTCGGGGTCAGCACCGACGGTCAGAATCATGTGTCAAATCACGACAGAAACACCAGACAAACCCCCAGCAATCCTGATACCAAAATCAGAAAAAGACATTCCAGGCAAACTACAGAGAGTGTCTCTTATGAATATGGATGCAACAATCCTCAACAGAATACTAGCAAAGTGAATCTGCAGGATATACAAAAGGCCATACACCACGACCAAGTGGGCTTTATCCCAGGAATGCTAAGCTGGTTCAAAATGAGAAAATGAATCAACACAAGACATCATGTTGATAAAGGGAAAAAAACCACATGATCATCTCATTTGATGCAGAAAAAGCATCCAACCAACAAAATCTAATACCCTCTCATGAAAAAAACACTCAACAAATTAGGAAGAGTGAAACTTCCTCCACTGACAAGGGGCATCTGGTGAGGGCTGAGGGCTCCCCGCTAAGAAGTGGGGGACAGTGTGAGGCCAGAGACGGACAGACAGACAGACACTCAGGTTGGAAAGGAAGAAGTGAACTCCCCCTATTCCTGCACAGAGACCCTCTCAGGAACCCCCCGAACAGCAGCAGAGCTATGGGAACCAGTGAGTAGACACAGAGGACCCAGACCGACAGAGCAAGCAGGCTGCGTTTCCAGATGCCAGGGACCAGCAGACCAACACAAAATCAAGACCGTCCCACTCAGGACGGCATCGGAAAGAGGGAGATACTTAGGAATACACTGAACAAAGGAAGTGCAAAACATATACTCCGAAAACCACAAAACGCTGCTGAGAGAAATGAAAGACCCACGTAAGGGGAGGGTCCTGTGCTGCAGAGGAGGGGAAAACCTGAGAGAAAGTGTGGGTTTTAGTTAATAATGATTAATTGTAACAAATGCGTCATACTAGTGTAAGATGTTCATAACAGGAGAAACTGGGTGAAGAAACTCTCTGCACTAACTTCACAATCCTGTAAATCTGTCTTAAAACAAAAAGTTTATTTTAAATAAATAAAACAAAACATGAACCATTTAAAAAAATCAATCAGAACAAAAGCTGGTCTCCCAAAAAGACATACAAACATCCAACAAGCACATGAGAAGATGTTCAGCATCACTAGCAATCAGGGAAATGCAAATCAAAACCACGAGAGGACCTCCCTGGTGGTGCAGTGGTTAAGAATCCGCCTGCCAATGCAGGGGACACGGGTTCGAGCCCTGGTCTGGGAAGACCCCACGTGCCGCGGAGCAACTAAGCCCGTGTGCCACAACTACTGAGCCCGCGAGTCACAACTACTGAGCCCACGTGCCACAAATACTGAGCCTGCACACCTATAGCCCGTGCTCTGCAGCAAGAGAAGCCGCCGCAATGAGAAGCCCGCGCACCGCCACGAAGAGTAGCCCCTGCTTGCCACAACCAGAGAAAGCCCACTCGCAGCAACAAAGACCCAACGCAGCCAAAAATAAATAAATAAATTTATTTTTTTTTAAAAAAAGAAAAACCACGAGATATTTTACCACTTCACCAGCCCGCTCCCCCCCCAAAAAAGGAAAATAACAAGTGTTGGTGAGAATATGGAGAACTGGAAGCCTGTGCACTGTTGGAGGGACTGTAAAATGAGTACAGCCGCTGTGGAGAATAGTCTGGCAGCTCCTCTAAAGGTTAAACAGAATTACTCAGCAATCCCAAGTGGAGGCATGTCCTCAAAGGAATGGAAAGCAGGGACTGGAACAGATACTCACACGCCCACGTTCACAGTCACCAAAAGGTGGAGGCAACCCAAGTGTCCATCCATTTGAGTGGATACACAAAGTGTGGTTTAAACACACAATGGAACGTTACTCAGCCTGAAAAAGGAAGGAACTTGTGACACCGGCTACACAGGGTGAACCCTGAGGACATTACACTCAGTGAGATAATCCAGTCACAGAAGGACAAATGCTGTCTGATTCCACCCACGTGAGGTCCCTGGGGGAGTCACATCCACAGAGACAGAAAAGTAGACGGTGGGGCCCAGGGCTGGGGGAGGGGAGGGAAGTGAGCGTTCATGGGGACAGAGCATCCGTTTGGGAAGACGGAACGTTCTGGGGATGATGGTGGGGAAGGTAACACGACCATGTGAATGTGCTTCGTGCCCTGCCCTGTGCACCTAGAAATGGCTGAGACGGTAAATTTTATGTTATGTGTTTTTTACTGTAGTTAAAAAATACTTGTAATTAAATACACTGCAATAAAACCAAAAATATTGCACAGTATTCTACATACACGTGTGCACACATGCGTGTAAAACTGAACTGTGACAAACTCTGTGGAGTGCATTGATATCAATTTCCCGGTTTGATACTGTCTTATATATATATATATTTTTTTTTAATTAAAGTATAGTTGACTTACAATATTGTATTAGTTTCAGGTACACATACTGTCCTACATTTGTGCAAAATATTAAGGACCTGGGTGATGGAACACAGGACCTACCTGTACAATTTGTTCACAACTTCCTGTGAATCTACAATCGTTCCAAAACAAAATGTGAAAAGAAACTCAACATGAAGAAGCAATCTCAGTGTAAAATATAAAACCAGGTAGGTTTTAAAAGAAAGTATAGGAGAAAATCTTAATAAATTGGTGTTGGACGAAGAAGTCTTAGATATGACATCAAAAACACAAAAAGAAAAGAAAGAAGGATGCCACTGTTAAAGAACGAAGGCCCAGCACATCCAGCAAAGGACCTTGTAACCAGGACTATATAAAAAGCTGTCATAACTCAACACTACAAAAACAAACCACCCGATTTTTAAAAAGGGCAAAAAATAAACACTTCACCGAGGAGGATGTTTGTTTCATGGCTCATAAATGCAGGAGAAGTTGGTCAACATCATCAGCCACTCTAGAAATGCACTGAAATCCATAAGACACTGGCTGAAATAAAAGATCCTGGTGACGGCAAGTACTGCCAAGGGTGAGAGAGGGTGCTGGCGGGACACAGCTGCCCTGGGAGTGAGACACCTAACCTGCGACGCAGGAGTCCCTCCTGAGTGTTCACCCTCAAGAAATGAAAGCTCAGGTCCACACAAGAGCCTGCACTGAGGCTCAGAGCAGCTCCACGCACATCTGCCCCAAACCAGACACGACCCCAGTGAATGGACAGATGGCTGTCCCTCCACCAGGAGCCCCATCCACGATAAAGAGGACCGGCTGTAGGTGCGCACGGCTTGGTTGAGTTTCAGAGGCAGTGAAGGCGCGTGGCCTTCTGCACAACTCCACTCACACGAGACATTCCAAGAGACAAATGGTGGTGATGCAGGGACAGATGGCGGCTGCGAGGCCACTGCGAGGCCAGGGCCACGGAGGTGGCACCCGAGGGCGCCTGGGGCTCTGTGCCTAACTGTGGTATCCACACAAACAGGTGTTACAGCTCCCAGCCCTGCACACCTACCCGAAATGCAAAGCTTCCCAGGCGATGATAAATCACTCAGCTATCGCTGACTGTTTTGAGACTGTGAATACTGAAGACCACCCTCAAAGGCGAGCTCGATAAGTCCAGCAGAACAGGAGTATTAGTCAGACAGACATTAGCGGCAACAAATCCTGATCCAAGGTTTACTGAGGAGCTAAGTTTCCAACCTCCACCCCAACCCCCTTGCAGAACGTGTGCCAGCAGGGAGAAAAGCACACAAAGCCACCGCTGGTCACACGCAGAACCAGCAGCGAGGCCCATGGCGGCTGGTCTCGGGCGCACTGCCCACACTCGGAGCGCCTGTGCTGCGGGGTCAGGTGTGCCCCTGCGAGGGCTCAGCCCTGCTCAGATCTGGAGCGCCCGCCAGGCGTCCACGCCTGAACCCATCGTCCCCCCGCCACGCGGCAGCTGCGCGCAGAGGTCCAGGCCCGCTGAGAACGGAGACTCTGCCGCAGGCGATGGCTGGCGCCTTCCCACCCCTACAGCCCCCGCCCCCTTCGGGTGGGCTTCAGCCTCCTACCAGAGCCCTGGGGGCCAATGCGCAGAGTGTTCTGTGCCACCTCCACTTTCACAGTTCACCCAACCAAGAGACCCGCTTACCTGGAAGAGTATAAAGATGAGCACCAGCTCGTAGACCACACTGACGCAGAGCCAAAACCTCCAGTAGGCTGTACAGACACGGAGAACACAGAGGCATCAGGCGGTGCCGCCCTGCGGCCCGCGGCCCCGCCCCACACAGCTCCCGCACGCGCAGCCTCTGCTCGGGGCCCTCAGGTCCCTGGTAGAGACTTCAGAAGCAAGATCTAACTCAGGGCTGAGCACAGTCTCTCTCTGACTGTTCTTCCTTCCTTCTCTTCCATTCCCGTCCCTAATCTTTCCCGCAGCACAGAAGGCCCGCAAACCACCAGATACGAGCAGTGACAGCAAACATCCTTGTCTTGCGTTTCCTAGGGATGCTTCTAACCTTCGTCATTAAGTAAGTTTGCAGGGTTTTGGTGGATACCTTTCGTCACGTTAAGAGAACCTTTTAATTCCAGTATGCTGTGTTTCTATCAGGAATGAGTACAAAACTTTATTCTTCTGCATTTACAAGGATCAATTTTTTTCTTTAGTGTTAATGTGATGATTGAAATTAACACATTTCCCAACATTAAACCACCTCTGAATTCCTGGGATGACGATTTGTTTTAGGAAACTGTCTTAAGTTTCAGCCAGCACTTCTGTCCCTCCGGTGCTACACTTGGCGATTCTATATTATATACTTTAAAGTTGCTGAGAGAGTCGATCTTAAATGTTCTCATCATAAACAAACAAACAAAAAAAAGTTGAGATTACATGAGATGACAGAGGGGTTAACTAACCATACTGGAGTATGCAATACACATGTATCAAATCATCACACAGTACACCTTAAACTTATGTTACGTGTCAATCCTATCTCAATAAAGCTGGAAAAAAGAACGAACTTGTCTCTCAGAACCCCTTTCACTGGCCGGGACTCCTCTCTCTCACCATCTGCTTTCCATACTCTCAAGTCCCTGAGGGATGAGATAACAGGAAGGGGAAGGTCTAGAACTGTCCTAAAAGCCACCAGTAACTTCTATCTTCCAAGAATGTTCAGAATCCTGTTTAATAAATGCCTAAGGGGACTTCCTTGGTGACGCAGTGGTAAAGAATCTGCAGGCCAACGCAGGGGACATGGGTTCGATCCCTGGTCCGGGAAGGTCCCACATGCCGCAGAGCAACTAAGCCCGTGCACCACAACTACTGAGGCTGCACTCTAGAGTCCGCGAGCCACAACTACTGAAGTCCGCCCGCCCCAGAGCCCATGCGCCACAAATACTGAACCCATGTGCTGCAACTACTGAAGCCCACGGACCACAACTACTGAAGCCCGTGCACCTAGAGCCCGTGCTCCGCAACGAGAAGCCCGCGCGCCACAACGAAGAGTAGCCCCTGCTCGCCGCAACTACAGAAAGCCCGCGCACAGGAAGGTCCCACATGCCGCAGAGCAACTAAGCCCGTGCACCACAACTACTGAGGCTGCACTCTAGAGTCCGCGAGCCACAACTACTGAAGTCCGCCCGCCCCAGAGCCCATGCGCCACAAATACTGAACCCATGTGCTGCAACTACTGAAGCCCACGGACCACAACTACTGAAGCCCGTGCACCTAGAGCCCGTGCTCCGCAACGAGAAGCCCGCGCGCCACAACGAAGAGTAGCCCCTGCTCGCCGCAACTACAGAAAGCCCGCGCACAGCAACGAAGACCCAACGCAGCTAAAAAACAAACAATAAATAAATAATAAGATATCTGCTTTCCCTATGCTTATGTCTGTAAAGAAAAAAACACCACCAGCCTACTTTTAAAAGCTAATTCACCTTGAATTAAAAAAATAAGCCGTGCTCACAAACTGGAGACACAAGGTCTGGCCACAGCTATTCTACAGCTATTCCAGGTCATCTGTGACAGCGCCATGCGCTCTCCCGCCCCCGCTTCGGTGGGGCCCAGGGTACAGGCAGCCGGGCAGGTGAGTGGGAGGGTGCGGGGCCTGTCGTGCCAGAAGAGGGTGAGAACTGTACACACGCCAGGCTCTGGGGCCAGCCCGGCACCCTCAGGGCTTGGGCCTGACCCACTCGCCGGGGGAAAAACACCCCGGAGTCTGACAAGAATCCAACTTCGCACGGGCAGGAAATACAAACGTGGTGAGTTCTTGGGAAGGTGGGCTAACGCGTTCCGAGACAACGGACGTAAACAGCCGAGGTGACAGACTTATTCTTCGTGCCCTTGAAGATAGGAAAAACCTGGAAAATTCTCCCTGGTTCGAGGCTGCAGCAGTAGGTCAAGGGCTGTGGAGCAGGGACTTGGGGCGGCCGAGCGTGGCTGCCCAGCTGCTGGGACGGCCACCTCCTCCCATGAAGGCTGCGCTGTCCCTCCCCCGGCCACCCCCACTCGGCTCAGACTCCCCACCACTAGCACCCCGTAGAGCCCACCAGGACCCAGGCCTGCCCCGCCCGAAGTGGCCAGCGGGCCCTCGTCCCTCTCCACGGCCAGGGTCGCCACACCCCGCCGCAGCTCCGGCTCTCCGCGAGCCATCCCGGAGGCTCCTGATCACGGGCTGCCCTGCTCCCAGACCCGCACTTGTATCTTCTTCCCAAGCATCAACTCCGGCCACCTCAGCAGCACCTGCGACGTCCTCATCTACTCCAGCGTCTGCAGGGAGCCGCTCACGAAGGCAACGGGGCCCTTAAGTGGCAGCCCCAGCTGGAGCTGCAGCCAACTCGTTTCCAAATAAAGCAATGCCCCACACAGGTTGGCTGTCTGCTCCCCCAGTGGCTACCTGAGCCGGGCCCAGAGGAGGGCGGGAGGCACGCGGAGACCCCAGGGCGCCTCCTTTGTGGAGTCTGTTCCTGCCAGCGTGCACACGTAACCTGATTTGAGAGGCTGAGGACTTCCTGCCAACTACCAGGTGAACAAGACATCCGGACGGTGCTCCGGGGCAGGTACCCACGTGAACTAAGCCGAGACAGGCGGAGAGACAGGATGTGCGCACAGCAACCAAACTAAGGAAAGGCAGAGCCACGCTCAGAGCGCCGGCTCGGAAACGGCGGCACTGCCCGCTCCGGGGGGCACCGGCCTGACACTCGCAGCGCTCAGAGCCGCAGGAGGAGCTTCCCTGAAGCTGAAGCCCCCGCATGACGCAGGCGGGGCCCCGTCGGTCCTGCTCGCGGCTTCGTCCAGTGCCGGCTGCCCACGAGAACTTCGCTGCGCCCTCACCCACCGACAGCCTCTGGGGAGTTTCTGGCACCTCCTGTTCTCCCTTCCAAGTGCGTCGGATGAGCACTGAACACACCTGGTTTCTCACTGTGACTCTGGTGGTTCTGACACTTCAGCTCACTTTTCCGTTGCTCTGGTTAAGAGTCCGCGCCCTTCTGAGGCAAGACTGGACAGGCCACACCAGTGGAGACGGTGGAGAAGGTCCTGCAGCCCCTCCCCAACCCCCAGTGGGGGCCGTGCCCTTCGGTTCAGGAAGCTCACGCTGCCCCGGGGGCAGGGACCACACAGGCTTCACCCAGCACCAACGTCCCCACCAGGCATTGAGGGGGCAGAGCCCCCGGGGGCCTCGCTCACAACCCCTGGCTCGCTGGCCCCTGGGCAGACACGCCCCTTCTAGGGGGCAACTGGGTAGCACCCATCAGGAGCCCCAAATGCTCATGCCCTTCATCTGCTACTTCCCCTGGACCTTTGGTCCCATGGATAATCAGACAGGTACACAAAGGTGTACATGTGGAAATTCACTACAGCCTGGTTTATTGCCACGAAATTGGAAACCCCCAAGTATACAATCATACAGGACTGGTTAAGTAAACTGGAGTACATTGAAATGATGACTAAACAAGGAGCCATCAAAAATCCAGTTCTCAAATGAAAAATTAACAAGGATATGCACGTGTTAAGCCTGAGGTGAATAATGCATGATACAAAACCACACATACAGTATGATGCCAACTTCTTGTTTTTACACCTGTGTACATATACACGCGCACACACGCATTAAATCTTAACAGTGGTTATTTTCGTGAGTGGTTTTTATTTTTATTTAAAAATACTTTTTGTATTTTCCAAATTTTCTACGATAAATACACACCCTTACTGAGACAGAAACTCGCTACTAAATTGAGACCCTTCAGGAAAACTGACCACCCCTGCCCCGGAGCCGGCCCCTCGGGGAGGCTGGAGCCCGGACAGGCTGGGGCCCCTCCAGCTGTGAGGGGATGTCCCAGGGGTTGCCAGAAGGCCCCACGACTCTGGGGAGGGGGATGGGGGGGCTGCGGATGGCGCCCGGTGAGCCCCCCGACAGCGGGGGGCACAACCACCAGCTCAAGGCCATGCCAAGCGCACTGGACGGCCCGGGCGCCTCCGCCTGCATGGAGACCCCCCCCCACCCCGCCCCGACTAGCACAGAGAGGGCGGGGCGGGGGCGGGTCCCCGGGGGCTAGCGCCCAAGGAGGAGGGGGTACGAGGTGGCAGTGAAGCCGGCCGGCCGGGAGGGGCCCGAGGGGGACGGGGCGCTCACACGCGGCAGCACAGACACAGAGCAACCCTCAGAAGAGCACGGCCACGCGGGCACACGCGGAGAAAGAAATGGCAAGTTACCTGGGTGAGGTCTGGAAAATGGCCCGTCTTTAGCTTGTGTGACTCCAAAACATAAGAAAACCAAAATACTGGCCACAATACCTCTGCAAATAAAGAACAAACAGCCCTCAGTGTGCGGCAGCGCCAAGCTCCGGGTCGGCTCCTCCCCGGCGGGGGTGGGAGGGACCCCCGGGCGCCCACCACGGGGACGGCCCCACCCCCGCTTGGGGCAGAGCCGAGGCTCAGCCACAGAGAGGCTGGCGGCCCAGCACTGCCGCCCTGGCCCCAGAGGCAGCACCATCCCGGGGAGAAGGCCCTGCCACTGGGCTAGGTCACGCGTACCGTCAAGAGCCACGTCACTAAGGCGTGTGGCACATTAAAAACACACAAACAAAAACCCCCTAAGATTCCATACAGGGTGATCCGGAGCTCACTAAAGCCCCGAGATGGAAAGGTATCATTAGGGTCAAACGGCTTCCCGCTCCAACAAGGCTGGGGCCCCGCCGGGAGCTCTTTCATCCTGTGGGGCCGCCATATCCAGTCCCAGCAGGAACCCACCAGGAGACAGAGTGAAAGCCACGCAGACACACACGGCGCCCCTGCCCACGACGGAGGAGCAAGGCGGGCCCAGCTCACCCCGCCCACGGGGGACCGTCACGCCACGAGGGTTCACAGTCTCGCGTTCGCAGGCCTGGGTGCCTGCCCGTGAAGCTGCTGTGCACGGACGCACTTCTCACGGGACGCCCGAGGCCGCTGTCCCCAGGAGCAGGTCTGAGGACGCAAAGCCCTGGCCCTGGCACTCAGCGGTGTGGCGGGGTGCAGGCAAGGCTGCCCTGGGTGCAACGGTCACCCTTCCAGGGTCTGGTCAAAGGGCCGCTAGATACCCTCCCGCCCCAAAGGGATGATGTGGGAAAATCTGTCGCCCAGAAGGACTTTTAGAGGAAAGCAAATAAATTACACTTTAAAATAATCTTTTAATTTTAGAACAGAAAAGTTACAAAGATAGTACAGAATTTCCCACACTCCGTGAGCATGGGACAGCTGTCACAGTCAGTGAACCAACACTGATAGAGTAAGTGAAGTCCACAGTTTTTTCTTTCAGATTTCTTTACTTTCTACCTCAAGTCCTTTTCCTATTCCAGGACCCCATCCGGGGCCCCACATGACAGTCCTCGAGCCTCCTTAGGTTCCTCTGGCCTGTGACAGGCTCTCTGACTGGGCCTGTTTCGGTGACCTGGACAGCTCTGAGGAACGCTGGCCACGTAGTCTGTGGAATGCCCCTTAATGAAGGCTGTCTCTTCGATTAGATCAGGGCTGTTTATGATTAGATCAGGGCTGTAGGATTTTTGGAAGTGAGATCACAGATGTTAAGGACCATCTTCACATCACATCAAGGGTACACGCCATCGACACGATTCCAATTGTTGGTGCTGACCCTGACCCTCTGGCAGGTGTGTCTGTCGGGTCCCCTCCACGCCTTGCCTTCGGGAGGGAGGCCCGCCCCCTGCACAGCTGGCAGGGAGCAGCTCCGCAACCTGATGGGAAACCTTCTGTGCAGGAGGTTTGTCTCTGCTCCCCGATTCACTAATGTGTTCGGTCATTTCTTACATCAGCCCAGATTTATGGGTACCTATGTTACACGCTGGGTTATAATTCAATACTTGACTGATTTCATTGCTCAAATTGTTCCAGCTTTGGCCGCAAGGAGCTTTCATTTGGCTCCTGTACTGCTTTGACACGCCGCATCTTTGTGGAGGTTTGTATTGTTTCTGAGCACCTCCCACTTTCTGGTGCTAGAAGATGCTCCAGGCCCATCTTGGGGGTTCCCTGTCCCAGCCCTGCAACTGGCCATTTGTCCAGGGAGCCTGGTTCCTTTACTGGAGAACGAATGCTCTTAGGAACCAAGATCTGTGGGCCCGTGTGCTCCTTGCCTCTGGGCCCTCTCGGCCGACAGAGCAACAAGATTCGTGCGTGCCAACCTTGCATACACACATACGTTACAAATATTCCTGTGTGTAACCACCTGTCTCTACATTAGACTGAACGTGAGTTCTCACTGATGTCTCCAACCAGCATCTGTTATCCACGGATCATTCTCCACTTGGTCGCCTGTAACCTCCCACTCCTCCGGGGTGAGACTACCGGCCCCCACCACCCGTGTCCTTTCCTGTTCAATCCCAACACACGTGTACAGCAGGGACACGGTTGTTGACCCATGCCCCATGGGAGACAACTTCACCACTAGAGCCAGTGCTGTGTGCACGTCCCTTGGCTTCAGGCCTACAGACCCCACTCATTTCCAGAGTGACTGAGGTCAGCACCTTTCGTATGTTCTCCTGTCACAGTTTGCATTCCTTCCTGGGGTCCTCCACCTCTTAAACGACTCCTTTTTTTTTAAGTTTTTTGTTTTTCTTTTTAAATTTATTTATTTTTGGCCGCGTTGGGTCTTCGTTGCTGCACGAACACTTCTTCTAGTTGCGGCGAGCGGGGGCTACTCTTCGTTGTGGTGCACGGGCTACTCATTGCAGCGGCTTCTCTTGCTGCAGGGCACGAGTTCTAGGCATGCGGGCTCAATAGTTGTGGCTCGCGGGCTCTAGAGCGCAGGCTCAGAAGTTGTGGCGCACGGGCTTAGTTGCTCCGCGGCATGTGGGATCTTCCCGGACCAGGGCTCGAACCCGTGTCCCCTGCATCGGCAGGCGGGTTCTTAACCACTGCGCCACCAGGGAAGCCCCTAAACGATTTTTAAAATTTGCATACTTGGGTTTACTCTTTGTGTTGTTCAGTCCTATGGGTTTTGACAAACACACAGGGTCACGCATTCACCACTACAATATCAACAGAACAGTTTCAAGGCCCTAAAGAATCTCACACTCCATCTATTCGTTCACCCCCTGCCCCGGGAAACCACTGATCTTTCCACCATCACACAGTTTTGCCTTTTCCAGAATGTCACAGCGTTGGACTCATACAGTATGTAGCCTTTACAGGCTGGCCTCCTTCCCTCAACAATATGCATTTAAGCTTCGTCTCTGTCTCCATGGCTTGATAGCTCATTTCTGTTTATTACTTAATGATATTCCACTGCATGAAGGTACCAGTCTGTTGACCCATTCACCCACTAAGGACATTTTGGTGGCTTCCAAGTTTTGGTGACTGTGAACAAAGCCGCTACAAACGTCCATGTTTGGGTGTGGACTTAAGTTTTCAGCCCCTCTGGGTAAGTGCCAAGGCGCGCAGCTGCTGGATTATGTTTAGCTCTCTGCTAGAGTCCCCAGCCGTCTTCCCGAGCGGCTGCCCCTCACGCTCCCGCCGGCGACGGCTGGGGTTCCTGTCACTCGGACCCTCGTCAGTGCCCCGTGTGCCGTGTTTGCAATCCTGGCCACGCGAGCAGGTGTGTAGCGGCGTCCCCAAGCTGACACACGGTGCTGAGCGCATCCTTTCACGCACTTGTGTCCTCTTTGGTGTCCGTCCAGACCTTCTGCCCGGTTTGTAACTGTGCTGCTGGTTTTCCTACCGCTGAGCTTCAGGAGTTCTCTGCACAGTGAATACAGATACTTCATCAGAGGTGTAATTGGCAAATATTTCCCACCAGCCTGTGGCTTGTCTTGTCTTTGTCTCAGCGGTGTGCTTTGCAGAGCAGAAGTTTTTAATTTTAATCAAGTCCGACTTATCAGTTTTTTCTTCTATGGATCATGCTTTTGGTGTTCTATCTAAAAAGTCATTGGGACTTCCCTGGCGGTCCAGTGGTTAAGATTCCACACTTCCACTGCAGGGAGCGCGGGTTCGATCCCTGGTCGGGGAACTAAGATCCCACATGCCTCATGGCGAGGCCAAAAAAAAGAGGCATCATCAAACTCAAGGTCACCAGATTTTCTCCCATGTTTTCTTCAGAAAGTTTTATAGTTTTCTGTTTTATATTTAGGTCTATAATCCATTTCAAATTCATTATTGTGAAAAGTGTAAGGTCTGTATCTGGATTATTTTGTTGAAAATTCTCCTTTCTCCACTGACTTGCCTTTGCTCCTCTTTGTGTGGGGCTCCTTCTGGGCTCTGTACTTGTCCAGCCTTCTGCCAGCACCACTGTCCTGACCACCACTGCACAGCTTTACGGTCAGGCCTGAAGCCAGGCAGCGTCAGGCCTCTGCCTCCGTTCTTCAGTACTGTGAATACGTTATATTTCTACACATTACAAACACGCAAAATGTTTATATTGTACATGTATTGATTTATTTACACATTTTACACGTGCATATGTGTATATATACGTAAACATCCCAACGTCACCGACAGATAATGGATCAAGGAACTGTGGCGTGTCCACACGGTGGACCACCCCTTGGCAATGGACCAGGATGACCGCTGACAGACACGGCAACGTGGGTGTCACAAAACCATCATGCCGAGTGGGAGGGGCCAGACACAAGGGCGCGTGCTGGATGAGACTGTACAGCAGGCAAGAAGGGCCTGTGGGGACAGATCGGTGGTAGCCTGCGGCCAGCAGTGCAGACTGACCGCGGCCCTCAGAGGCGACTCAGCGTGTACCTCCACCTAGCTGTGGCACGTAGACGAGCCGTACGTTTTAATTACGTGCATGTTATATTAAATGACACAACAATAAAGCTGGCCTAGGAAGAAAAATCTACTCCCTTAAAGTGACAGAACTTGTTAGATCCACAATGACACGCAAGGTGAAATTGAAAGCTTAAGGGAAACAAACCAATTTCCTAGATTTTTAACAATGTAAATATTAATTAAAAAAAAAATAACCGTAACCTTTGGGAAGTATTTTACATATACAAAACCTTCCCCTGAGAGCATCAAAAGCTCTGACATAATAAAAATCAGCAGCCCCAGTGGCCTCCTGAGACCGGGGTTGGGTGGGGGGTGGGGGTGGGACCTCATCACAGCCCAGGCTGACGTTGGGGGCAGGCTGTGGGTCCCTCTGGGGTCCACGGGGGTGAGAGTGGACTCAGCAGAAATGAACCCACACGCGTATGTGACTGTCCCTGGAAGAAGCCGCAGAGCCTCAGACAGGTGAGGGCGGGGCTACAGGCTCCTAGGAGTAGGCTCCAGGCACCACCAGCAGCCATACAGGGCCAGGAGGGCAGCTCCTCTGTGCCCCTGAAGTGGGCCGAGAGGGCCAGAGACGGTGGCTACGATGTCCTGTGTCCCCAGAGCACAGAACTTCAGGGCAGAGCAGTACCTGGGGCCCTCGAATTCCCACCCACCTGCCTTCCATGAAATCACACAGGGGACCCCAGGGAGAGGACCCAGGTGTCCCTCTTGGTGGCACCTTCTGGGCTCACCGTGCCAACCTCTCTCGGGCAGGAACAGCTCAGGAGAAAGGCCAGCGCAGGAAGAAGAGGTGGGGAAGCACCCACCTGGGTCCACAGCTGCTGTCCACGATGAGGCCAACAAGCCCCCTCGACGCTGGGGGTCTGAGCCCCTGGGCCCCCGGGCGCAGGGCAGGGCCCAGCGCAGCAAGGCTTCGTGACTCGCCTGGCAGGCGTCTGGTGAGGGAAACCCAAGCCCTGCCTCGGGAGGCGTCCCGGACACGCTGATGGGCCCACTCTTGCTGGGCGGGCCTGCTCTCCCCTGCGACTAGTCTTGCCCTGTGACGTCATAACTGCTCACCTCCAGCCCAACTTCACAGCCACATGGGGACACCTCTTCAGTGTGACCAAGCTCTACTCTTTGGTCCTCCCTGCCTGGTTGTGCCCAGCAGACGCCGCAAACCCTCCATAACCACGTGCTGGCAAACAAATGCACAGGAAAGGCCAAGTTCCAGCTGGAAACCCCCTTGAGGCAGACGTGGGGCTCCGCCTCCAGGTCCACAGGCCCAGCGTCCCCTCAGAGACCCACCCAGAGGGGCCCAAAGAGCAGCCCAGCTCTCCCTCCTCTGCTCTGGGCTCTGCGAGCCCTGCTGCCAGGCCTGCGGTGTGATCGCACAGGGCTGGGGAGGGTTGGGGAGCCCGGGCGGGAGGCCTGCGCCTTACAGGGGAGGGTGGCACACACCTCCTGGTGTCCTGGACCCTGGCGTCTACACCACAGTCCAGGCGGAGGGTTAGACCCCAAGGGTGAAGGTGTACGAGCCCAGCCCACCACCCAAAGCTGACCAACGGTCTCCTGCCACCTCTGCGCTCTGGATGCCACCCCCCCACCTCTGTCCCTGCCTGGTCTCCTCTAGCTGTCCCACCAGAGCAGGTGGGGCCTGGGCCCCAGGATCAGAACAGCAACGGGGGCTTCATGGCACCAGAGACAGAGAGGTGAGCCCGTCCAGCGTAGAAAATGCACAGAAACGCGTTCTGAAACCAGCTAATCTTCCCCACGCACTTCTGAGACTGGCCCCAGAATCCATGGGATTCAGGCAAAGGACACAAACCTACCAGCTAGTCTATTTCTGGAGATAATGCTGGAAAGACAGTCTACCCACTTCCTGCTCTGCAGGACGAGATGGACCACCAGACTCCTAAAGCCAATTTAAAACTTTCAAAAAGTCTTCTTCTCAACAGAGTGTAGACGAATGGTGCTAGCTGATGGGAGCCACCCCTGGCCTCACAAAAAGCCCAGACACTCAAATTCACCGTCACTGTGATATTGTGATTTATAGCAAGAAATACGTATTTGGTCTTCATCTGTTTCTGGCCAGAGCTCCTAACACCCCTGGTATGGCCCAAGCGCTGAGGGCTACAAAGGTATCTTTTGTTATGTTAACGAGGTGACTTTTGGACCCCACCTCCGGATGGGAGCCGGTTGCAAGGGAGCCAACTAGACGACTGGAGGGCTGGAATTCTCCTTCCTACCCCCAGACCTCTGGGGAGGGGTAAAGATTGAGTCAATCGCCAGTGGCCAGTGATTTAATCAGTCACGCGCTGTGAGGAAGCCTCCCTAAAGCCCAGCAGCACGGGGGTTCAGGGCCTCCAGGCTGGTGACGCGTGAACGCTCTGTGTCCCATCCCCACACCTCGCCCCGTGCATCTCTCCCATCTGGCTGTTCCTCCATCTTTCTATGATGAACCTTTGATAATAAATAAATAAAATGCTTCTCTGAGTTCTGTGAGCCGCCCGAGCAAATTAACTGCAACCAAGGAGGAGGCGGTGAGAACCTATGGTTTACAGCCCGTCAGGTGATGGCCGCTCTCGCGACTGGGGTCTAAGTGGGGAGGGGAGGCAGTCTGGCTGGACCGACCCCGGGACCGTGGGGCCTGGCGCTGCCTGGGACGGTGTCAGAACTGAGCTGACCTGCAGCACACTCAGGTGGGGCCTGGGGTGCTGAGGGTGGGATGTGTGGGGAAGCCGCCCCATCGGAACTGACCTGAACCCCTTACACCCCTCCCTGGAGCCGCCGCAGCACCTTCCGGTTTCTCGCGCGCAAATGCAGCGTGCGCAGCGGGTCCCACGTGAGCCGTGCTGTCGATCCCAGGGGTGGGGACGGGCAGAAGAGGGGCTGAAAGTGCCACACGCACCCAGAGACCCCGCCAGCCGCGTGGAGCGAGGCTGGGCTGGGCCGGTACCTCTTGGTGTTGTAGGCCGTGTCCCGCGGTGTCTCTTCCAGCAGTGTCACGTAGCCCAGCACGCAGGTGAGGATGAAGAGCACGCTCAGGGTGTGCGCCCGCCTGCAACGCAAACAGCCGCGTCGGTGCACGGAAAGCACGTGTGGGACCGCGGTGCGGCGGGCCGCCAGACGGGCGAGCTCGGCCCCCGACCTCCAGCTCAAAATCCCCCGAGCGCCAGCTACGGCTGCGTGACTCCCAGACGCTCCTGTGCCGGCGCGGCAGCCCGTTCAGGCGGGGCGAGCGGACGGCGCGTTGGCTCGAGGCGTCCCGGGCAGGCGGCTCTGGTTCAGAGCGACCAGGCAGCCGGTTAAGTGGGCTCCGGGCACCGAGCAAGATGGCCCTGAGACAAACCTCATGATTCATGAAGGGACCACGGCTGAGAGACCCGCCGGGATGGCAGCGGAGCGCTGGCGGCAGAGAGAGGCCCCAGGGCCGGCGCGAGAAGGGCGCGGGCCGGCCCGGCCGCCTGCCCAGGAGACTGGGCAGAGGGGCGGCTGCCCGGTGGGGCGAGACGTGGGCTCCCCGCTTCTGCCTGTCCACCCGGGCTGCGCCTCCAGAGCCCCGATGTGGGAAAGCGGCGGCGCTCGGCAGGCAGCGGGCAGCCTCTCCTGGAACCAGGGCCCACGACCCGTCCAGCACCATACCGCGCACCGCCCAGTCACGTACCCGCCCGGGCCCCTCTGCCCTGAACAACTGCCTGCGGAGGGGGCAGAGGCCCAGCTCCCGTGTCCGTGGAGAGACGATGCAGCCCTGCATTTCTAAACGAGGGCACCTCCAGCCTTGAGGGGCACCCCGAAGACGAGTGAACAAACACACAAAAAGCATCGAGCCCAGTGCTGGCCTCCCGACAAAACTCCGTGAAACACGCAGTGAAGAAACGAAAAAGCCAGCTACCAGCCGGGAGAAAACACTGATGACACATACACCCGACAAAGGCCTTTGTACCCAGAACACATAAAGAGCTCTTACAACTCAACGATATAGACAATCTCCTGAAACACGAACAAAAGATTGAACACACACGTCAAAGAAAAAGATCAACCAATGGCCAATACCACACGAAAAGCTGTGCAGCATCACCGGTCGCCGTGGGAGCAGACACGCAGCATGGAAGTCAGCAGCGCCCACCCCCTGGGACGGGACCACGGACGGCACAAGCGCCTTCGAGGAAGGGTCCTCGCGAGGACGTGGAGCCACCGACACTCACACGTTCCAGGTGGGGCTGCAAAAGGGTGCAGCCGCTTTGAAAAAGCTTCCCAGTTTCTTACAAAGTTAAACAGAGTCTACCACCCAAGCCAGCCATTCCTTCCAAGTGTTCACTCGTGAAAAAGGAAAGCATATGTCCATTCAAAGACTTGTATGTGGACGTTAACCCCATGATGACAGCCAGGCGTGAAAGCAACCTGCTGTCTGTTTCCACCGACAAGACTCACAAGAGGTGGCAATAGAGCATGGATGGCACATGGTGGGGGAGGTGCTAGGGTGGCAGCTTCCAAGGTGATGGAATGTCCTGCATCCCCACCCCGCTGGAGGGCACCACATGTAAGGCACTGGAGTGTGGATACGGACCCTCAAGTGGGTGTGTGTTATGGAAAGCAGTCGTACCTTGATTCAAGTAATTTTCTAAAAAGCAAGAGTGGGGCTGCATGAGATTAGGCTGGCGCTAGAGACCTGGACCATAGCTAGACCCCATCCCGACGTCCAGCAGACCAGCCCTCTTCCCCATCCTGATTATTCTTGCATATTTACTCTCCCATCTTAACTTTGACATCAGTCTGACAGCTGCCACAAATAATTCTGTTAGGATTCTAATTGGAACTGCACTGAATTTATAAATTAGCCCAGGAAGAACTGATGAGTAACAACTAGATGAGAGTTCCCCATTCACAAGACAAGGAGTATCTCTCCATCTATTCAGGTGTTACGCCCTTCACTTAAATTTTATTTTCTTTGTGAAAACAAAAACAGTCGTGTTCAGATAAGTTAGCTCCAAGTAAAGAAAGCAGAGAGCACATTCTTTTGCCATATTTCACAATACTGGCATTTAAAACTATTAGAAGTGAACAAAACTCCTATCTTAACTATCTTCATACAATTCAATATTAATATATTCACATTTGAGTCCTTGGCCATGAGGGAACTTCAGGAAAATCTCAGCCTTTCAGGTGAACTCTGCATGGTAAACATTTCGGTGCCCGAGAGATCTGTGGAATAATTACAGCACAGAGACTACATTATAAGGTCCTACTTTAGACCTTCGCTCCTAAGGTTCTCTGGATGTGGTGACCCAGAAACTGATCCTCTGCTGGACATCAGCCAACACCTACACACAGAGGGACTCAGCTGCCTCTCCTGGGTCTAGGACATGGCCCACCCTTCCCGCCCCAGAGGGGACATCAGATTTTAGCAGGAAGAAGAAGAGTCACTGAGAACCCACCAGGGACCGAGGGCATCTGGATTACGAGGGTGACAACGATAAGGCATGGGCCTCTCCGTCACCTTGGCCCGAGGCTGGTCAGAGCTGTAAACGGCAGTGTCAGGGTCACGCAGCTCGGTGGTGAGGGTCTGGGGTCTGAGCGCTGCTCAGGATGCCTCTAGCACACCTGTATCACCCCATAAACCCTCGCCGTGAGGTGATGAGACCCAGGGCCAGTGGGCCTAAGTGACACAGACACTGAGCGGCGCAGAGCAGCTACCAGGTGCCAACAAACCCCAATCCTGTCTCCCCGAGCTGTCGTTCCAACACAGCAAGACACACAGAGGGCTGGGTATGGGGACAATGAAACGGGGTGGGGTGGGGTGCATAATTAGGGAGGGCCTCACGCAGGACACCTGGGGATGCGGGTCCTGGCCAGCAACGCGAGAGCAAAGGGCTGAGGGGTCACCATGGCTGGAGGAAGGGGTCCTGCCCGGGGAGGCCCGGACTCATGTCGGTGGAGCAAGGGCCACTGCAGAGCCGAGAGCAGACGGGGCTGCCTCGTGACCCTCCAGGGCGGGCAGGAGATGCTGGGAGTGGCTGCTCTGGATCTGCCCAGAAGGTACAGCTGACACGCTGGACGGGACGTGGAGCCCAAGCTGGCCGAGTGTGACGGAGCAGAACCGCTCAGGGCCAGCGGGGTTCAGCTCCAGGCCTGTGTAGACATGCCTGCCGGGCCGTGGGCGGAGCCACGGGACAGTACCCTCGGCAGGCAGGCCGGCAGAGAGGCCGGCAGGCCCGGTCCCCGCGGAGTCAGCAGCCTGCACCACGAGGGGTGGCACCGACGGGCCCTAAGCTCCAGAATGCCCACTGCCTGCCCCAAGAGGCAGGGTCACGCCTACCCTGGTGAGCATTTTCAGAGGAAAAACGCAAAAAACAGGAATAAAGTCAGAAATCAAGACGTTAGAATTGGTCCCAAAGGTCCCTGCTTTTCAGCCACCGCAGCACAGACTCTTCACCAGGCTTCTTTTCAGCTCAAACACCAAGTATGAGCTCAGATTTCTCCTCAGAAACCATGGAGGCCAGAGGAAGTGGGACAAAATCTGTAAAGCAGTGAAAGAAAAGAAATGTTAAACCAGGATCCCATGTCCAGCAAAAACATCCTTGAGGAACGAAGGTGAACTAAACATTCGTGGATGGAGGAAGAAGTAGAGAATCCGGTGCCAGCAGACCTGCTCCAAAGAATCACTCACTCCAGGAAGGTCTCCAGACAGAAGGGAAGTGAGGCTAGAAGGAGACTAGGTGGCCAGGAAGGAAGACGAGCCGCTGAGATGGGAAGGCTAGGCCTGTCAGGTACGGTCCTCACGAACACTGTGTGCCGGCGGCCACCAGAGCCCAAGGGGAGAGGCCAGACGGACTAAGATGGACTTAATGTGGCAAAGCGAGAATGCCCGGGCTGGAAAAGCTCTGCATCCTCACCGTGGCCGCAGAGACATGGTAACAACAACACGTCGGTGGCGCAGGACAGCAGGGAAGACCCCGTGCCCCTCTCGGATGCCAGAGCTGGGCAACGGCCTCTTGCTCCTAGCTCCTGGTGCCCAGGAAGACAAATGCACCATTTGGTTGAGTGACTAACAGATGACGTGCGGGATCCAGGCACAGGGAGAGATCGGCCGTAAATCCTGTGAGGCCGGCCACTGGGCCAGGGTGAGGGCATGAAGACAGCAGGCTCCCTGCCACGGCGAGCAGAAAATACCCAGTTGTCAGCCCCTGTCTAGAGATGACCATACTCATATGCCGAGCGGGCAGGGAGGCGGCCTGCCAAACCAGTCAGAGAAGGTACGATGATGTGGCTGTGAGACTGAGTGCACAGCGGCGGCTCGGCCAGGGAACGTCAAGACCAGAAGGCCTGTCCCAGGCCTGCGAGAGGCACCTGGGGCCACCGACCCTCCTGGCCTGCTGACCAGCAGGACCAAAAAGGCACCAGCTGGGAAGTCATGCTGCCCTGATGTGGGCGAAGCTGGCAAACCCCAACCCACACTGACTGAGGAACGTGGGGCGTCTAAGATCTGCCCCGCAGATTCTCACAGCTACTGCGAGACGTGTTGCTGACAGCTGAGCCCGCGCTCACCAAACGCTCAATGTTGTTAAGATGTGAGCATGCAGTGAGCATTTCCAAGACGTCACAACCATCCGTCGTGTCCCTGACTCGAGGCGTGGTGACCCAACGGCGATTCACCTATCTTCCACCTACGGGTGGCTACGTTTAGAAGCACCCGTCGGGGCACTGGGTCTCCAAGAGCGTCCAGAACAATTTTCAGACAAAGCGAGCTGCCGTATTTTTGCACTGTGCCTGCTGTCCTGAACACTTCCACCAGGTGTTTCCCAAGTGAAGACACTGGCAGAAGAGGTGGCGTCTGTGCCACCGCAGACCCCAGCCGTCCTCCTGCCCCTCCCCGAGGCCCAGTGTGGGGCAGCCCGGCCTTGGGCTCCACGGCTGCATCCTAATTCCATACTCTGCGGCTGACGAGTAATAACAAAGAAACTCACGATACTCCTACATGGCCCCCAAGAAGCCCAAGCTCCTTTGGAAGCGAAAACTGTAAAAACAAGGTTTTGAACATGCAAGAGTTCTTTCGAGTAATTTTGGAACATATAGTCGTTTCCACAAATACATACTTTTTAGTCTTTATGTTAATTGTTTGGTAACATCCATTAATAAAATTCCCTAAAACTCAAAATAAAGAGTTTTTAAAATCCCAGCACAGAAAGTCAATGATGAGAGACTCAGAAGAAGGTAAGTGGCTGGGCCCTGCAAGAAAAAATAAGTCATTCTCGCCAGGTGAGCATCTGGTTACCTGCCTTGAGGAAACGTGAAGCTTCTTCCCCTGCACAGGTGAGGGCAGAGGCCTGGGACGCAGCAACAACCACACACGCCAGCACCCCACACGTACCTGTGGTGTGGAGGCTGCAAACACCCGCCCAGGAGGCCCAGGAGGCCGGTACTGGGAACTGGCAGCCCCGTGGTGCACCCTCCTCGGAGCCTTCCTGGCTCCATCAGGCCTCCCCACAAGTGTGCGCGGCTACAGCAGGCCTTTCTGTGTCCCCATGGGCAGGGACCCGCGGGCCACTGCTCTGTGCTTCTAAAGAAACCCGCAAGTGCCCTCGTAACCCTCAGGCTTCTGTGAGCACCGCTCAGCACCCCCTCGGCCAACAGGCTGAGCCTTCTGAGACTCCAGTCTTGTGCCAGAAGCTAAGTTTCTTGTTTAGTTCTCTGTTGTATCCCCTAGAACAGCAACTGGCACCCCCAAAATATGCACTGAATGAATGGGAAAGGAAAGCAAGCCTGGGCACCACTTCAGAACCTCAGTCTCCCTCCTGTGGTCACCAGCCGGGCTGTCGGAGGACGGTGCCCTCTGTCTTGAAGTCTGAAGGGGCCCTGTCCCCTGAGCAGGAGACGCCTGGTCCACTCACAGAATGTCTCTAGCTCTGGGGCCACACCCCCGCCGAGGAGGGCACCCCACCCCTCTCCCCCTCCCCCTGGCTCCAGGCCACTGGAGCACAGTATCTCCCCAGAGCAGGGCTGGGTGGCCACCCCCAGCAGCAGCTGCCCACACCCACAGGGAAGATCCCGACCTTGTTAGATGCAGGGATGCCTCCCCCACCGCATCCGCTTCCCTGTCTCTCCCGAGTCAGATACAAGCAAGACACCAGTGGCCCCACGTGCATCTCCCCTGAGGTTTCCAGCTGTGTGGCACCTCGCCGACTGTCCAGTGGCTCCGTCAGGCTCTCCTCCTTTCCTGATCACATTTTCTCTGCGGTCCCAGGCTCCCACTCTGCGGAGCTGCTTCCACATGGCATCCTTGCTGCCTACACGTCTGTCTCTCCCATGAGCTCTCTTGGCATCAAAGCCACAAATGTCCCCAGGGCCTATCATGGGATACAACTTTAGGTGGTCATGAACTGAGCAGCATAGAACGGCCACAGCCCTCCTCTCAAGAAGCACACTTTCTAGCGTATGGGGTTTGTCCCTCTAAGAAGCAAGGAAAGAGAAGCTCAGACTGGCGAAGGGTAGCCCAAGGTCACTGAGCCATCAGGTGCACGAGCCACACCTGGGACCTGTTGGTCCAAGACTGCTTTCCTAGACCATCAAACGCGGAAGTGCCCAACTCGGCCTAAAGCAACATCATGAACTCTTCCAACTCTGCTCCTGGCGGCCCCTCCCTCCCTGACCCCCGCGAAGGGAGACTAGAGGACAGCCTGACCCCGAGGCTTGGCCGGGACCGAGATGCACAGGGGTCAAAGGGCTGGCCTGGCGAGCGGCCACTAAAGAGAGGAAGAGCCTTCCTCCACACTCGTTCGCTCAGCTCCTGACGCGGAGTAATGTGTCGATATTACCGCCACGTGCCGGGGGAGGAGACGGTCATTTCACACGGCATCAGCACCGTCAGCGAAAGGGATCACGACGGAGGGCAGCGGGGGACTGCGAACAGGGAGGGCAGGAAAAGCCTTTCTGAGGTGACTTCGGAGCCAAGTCCTCCCAGGATAAGGGGCAGGGGTCAGAGATGAGGGGCTGGACCACCGGGGAGGCCGGGTCGGGGCTGCAGCAGCAAGGGGCCGGTCCCGGGGTCCTGTGGGCACCCCCAAGCCGCACGACGTGGCCACGCCCCTCGCGACCCCGGCCGGCACTGAAGCGAACCACCGTCCCTTACCAGAAGAAGGTGTTGGTGCCGTCGTCGTAGACCTCTGACTCGGTGCTGCGGCGGCCAGCGGTCGGCCCGCTTGCTCGGCCCGCGGCCGCGCCATCCAGCGGCTCCTCCAGCGAGGCCTTGCCCACGGGCACTGGGGACCCCGGCCGCGGCCCCTCGGCGCCCTTGCGCTCACCCCTCCGCATGACGCCCCGACCCCAGCAGCTCTGCCCCGCGCCTTGACCCCACGCACCAGAGTCACCGCGAGACCGCGCGAAGAGCGCCGGGAAGGGGTCGCGGCGCTCGCTCCGCAGGGTCTCCGGAGAGCAGAGGCGGGGGGCGGCAAGAAAAGGGCGGGCGGTGCATTGTGGGACTTGTAGTCCAAGCGCCTGGGCGCGAGGCATGCTGGGATTCGCAGTCCCCCAATGTCGTGCTTTAGAAGCAGTGCTTGCTGGGAGGGATGCCGCCTGGTTGCTAGGTAACCAGCGCGGCAAAGTTGCGGGAAGAGCGGGGTCTCCCTATACTGCTGGGGCGCCCGGGCTGCCCCAGACCCTTCTCCCCCGCGGTCTAACCCCGAGGTCCGCCCCAGACCCTCCTCCCCAGGCGGCCTGTCCCCCCGGCGCGCCACCAGCACTCCCCCTTTCCCAACACCCTGGGCCCAGGCGTGTTCTCCCCAGTCTCCATTGGGAGCTCCAGACTCTAGCCTGTAGAGTCCTCTTCATGGCCGGAGAGTAGTTCTTAAGAAAGTAGTAGACATGCTGATCTTGGTTGACTCAAATTATTAATGTAGACAGAGCCCCCTGCAAAAAACATTTAGCTCTGACCCATTTGAAAAAGCCCGGCAGGACTTGCCTGGTGGCACAGTGGTTAAGAATCTGCCTGCCAATGCGGATTGGGGGACACGGGTTCAAGCCCTGGTCTGGGAAGATCCCACATGCCGCAGAGCAACTAAGCCCATGTGCCACAACTACTGAGGCTGCGCTCTAGAGCCCGCGAGCTACAACTACTGAAGCCCGCGCGCCTAGAGCTTGTGCTCCGCAACAAGAGAAGCCACCACAAGGAGAATCCTGCTCACCGCAATGAAGAGTAGCCACCACTTGCCGCTACTAGAGAAAGCCTGCGCGCAGCAACGAAGACCCAACGCAGCCAAAAAAAAAAAAAAAAAAAAAAGTCCGGCAGCTGCTCAGAGGGTGAAACATGGAGTTACCATGTGACCCAGCAATTCGTATATACTCAAGAAATGAAAACATATGTCCATGCATAACTGTACATGGATATTGTCACCTTTAATAATAAAGTAGCCAGTTATTTCACCAGCAAAGGCAGGCTTATTCAGGAATAGCAGAGGAATTGCAGCTCAGATCTCTCAATCATGATGGACCACTGGCAAATCCAGAGAACAAGGCGGGGGAACGTGCTATTATAGGGAAAAAAGAGAGCTGGGAGGGGCTGTGATAGCCAGAGCCCATTGGAGGAGCTGGGGGTCCAAAGTAAGGAGGCTTCCCATGGGCTGGGCCACTGCAGTCTCTGATTGGCTGGGCTGCCGTGGGAGGAGAGAAGTTTCCTTCCTCCGGCTGGGTGGTCCGTAGAGATGCCTTCCTGTCGGAGGTGTATGGGGAGGTCTTTTTCTGTTTGCATTACCAATGAAAATAAATATACCATTCGTTTTGTTTAATCTTAGAACTGCAGTCCTTCAATTTAATCTTAAGAAAAACTAGTTTGGGGAGATCAAAAATTTCCCATAATGGCCACTGTAATTCTGGATTACTCTGGCCCACGTAGTTAAAAAGTAGTCATGTAGGGCGGTCCCTAGATTTTAAACATGAAACCAGCTGGAGTCCCCAAAGGAGAGCTGCCCTCCGAGCATTTAGATGGCCAGGATCTCATTTCCCTAAGTTATCCTGAAAACCCAAGAAAGTTGCTAGAGTCCTAACCCAGATTCCAAAGGGAATAAAACAAAACTCTTTGATCCCAATTAGCTCAGTCCCCAAAAGAGAACCTTGCTACCGTGCACTCCAGAAAACAGCTGAGTACTCACCAAGGATGAAACCACACCCCTGAAAGGACAAAGCCTCTGTCCTGAATAAAGTTGGAGAGCTCAAAACGCAAAAAGAGCAGAGCTCAGAATCCGAGAGGAGACTCACCAAACCAAAAGCTGGTGGCGACTCACAGAAGCAATAAGCACAAAGGGCTTGGTGCAATGCCTCAGTCAGTTTCATCCCTTGGGGTTTGCCTCCAGACCCCACTACTGACACCACATGTGTCCACTTCGATAATATAAATAGCTAGTTATTTTACCAGCAAAGGTGAGTTTATTCAGGAATAGCAGAGAAATTGCAATTTGAGATACGTGAACCATGGTGGACCACAGGCAAATACAGAGAACAAGGAGAGGGAACTTGCTTTTATAGGGAAAAGGGGGATTGGAAGGGGTTTTGATAGAGTCCACTGGAGGAGCTGGGGGTCCAAAGTAAGGAGGCTTCCCATAGGTTGGGCCACTGCAGTCTCTGACTGGCTGCAAGCAGAGTGAAGCAGAGAGAAGTTTCCTTCTTTCTGCCGGAGAGTTAATAGAGATGCCTTCCTGTCAGAGGTGTAGGGGGACGTCTCTTACTGTTTGGGGCTCATTGACGATGCATTGAGGGCATGAGAGCTTCCCCTACAGGCCTGTCCCAACTCCAGTTTTAGCTGGTTTCTTTAATTAATTCCACAATGTTCATAGCAGCATAACTCATAATAACCAAAGGGGAAGCAACTTAATGTCCACCAACTGATGAATGCATGCAAAAAAATGTGGTATATCCATACAATGGAAAATTATTCAAGTGTAAAAGGGAGTGAAGTTTTGACACATGCTACAACATGGGTTGTACATTATGCTTGAAAACTTTGTGCTAAGTGAAAGAAGTCAGTCACAAAAGACTATATACTATATGGTCCACTTATATGAGAGGTCAATAGGCCAGAAGAGGCAAATCATGGACACAGAATAGTGGTCACCACAGGCTGGGAAGGGAATGTGGAGTGACTGTTCACGGGTACTGGGTTTCTTTTCAGGGACATGAAAATATTCTAAAATGGACTGTGGTGATGGTTGCGTGTATCTGTAAGTATACTAACAACTACTGAACTGTTCACTCTAAATGCAGAGAGCTCCCAACAGCTTCACAAATGGTACCTGTTGTGATCTTTACACCCCAGCTTCTATTTTTATCTCTGGTTTAAAGAGGAGAAACTGAGGCACAGAAAGGTTGGTAACCCACTGGCCCAGCCTCTTCTTCCCCCCGCTGCCTCTCCCCTGAAGCCCTGCACTCTGCAGAGACCCCTGCACCTGCAGCTTTGCTCCTGGGGCCTGACATCTGGGTTTCACCTCCACCTAGTCCCTGACCTAACCATGATGCTTCACCCTGGACACCTTGCAGCCCCCTCACCCCTCCCACTGCAAGACTTGGAGACGGGCCAGAGGGGGAGGGGCAGGGCATCTGCAAGGCCCACCACACTTTGTGGCCCAGGTGGCCAGGTGGCAGGTGTGAAAATTAACAAAGGGAAACCTCATTTAAAAGGGAGTCGGGAAACCCTGAAGGGGGAGCTCTCACACACGTACCTTACTTTACATTCCTGGGCGGGAAGAAGCTTGCTTTACTACCCAGCAGAAGGAAGGAAGTTTTTCTCCTTGCCCAGCAATAGCCAGCCAGAGAGAAGGTACCACCACTCAGCACACGAGAACCCATCACCACCCTGTGCTTTTCTCCATGGACTTCCGGTTCAAAGCAGCCCCTCCCAATAAAGTAACAGTTCCTCTCCTTTGTTCTCCAGACTTGCCTGTGGTTGTCCATAGTCTGTGTTTCCTGAACAGCATTTCCTCTGCCGTTCCCAAATAAACTCATTTTGCTAGTGAAATAACTGGCTATTTCGTTTTAAGGTTGACACAGGTGTGAGGAGTTAGCAGAACAGCTTTGAGGACGTGGCCTGCTGCGGTTCTGAGAACCTGTGGGGCTGCCCCTGGGACCCCGTGTGGGGAGGGTGCAGAGGCCGTGACCTTCCTCAGCCATGGCGGTGACTGTGGGAAGCCCCAGCGCACTGGAGCAATTCAGGGGCTTTGACGGTGGCCGATTCTGGCCTTGCTCAGGGATTGCTGGTGTCCCGAGACCACACCTCAAAGAACCAGGTCAAAGGTTACATGGGAGCGGCCTGGTCTCAGATCCCAAGGTTTCCTTAGGCCTGCAGGACACACTTATGGTGGTAAATGGTGAAAATATTGGCAGAAATGCTTTCCAAAAACATTCTTGCAAGGAAGGCAGAGAAAACCTGCAAGGCGCAACTAAGGAGCATGCCTGCCGCAACTAAGACCCGGTGCGACCAAATAAAAATAAATAAATAAATGGCATTCACTATTTTTTTTAAAAAAGAAAGAAAACAGGAACTGCTGAAATTTAAGGCCCAGGGGCATTGGTGGGGAGCAGCAGGGAGACAGAAGTGTTCCTGGGGTGAGGACATCAGGAGCCTGGGTTCCCACCCCAATTCCATCCTGGTGTGACAGGCACGGGCCAGCTCCCCGCAGGCCAGAGGGGCAGAGGCCCAACCTGGGGGAGGGGTCTCCCCTGCAGGGGCCTGAGGCCAGCAAGGTCTGTGGCCCAAGAGAGGCTCCTCCAGCCAGAGAAGCCAGAGGGGGGTGGGGTGCCTGGGACCAGCCTGGAGAGGACTCGGGAGACCCCAACCTCAGCCGCCCTACCTGTGCTGCCCCCAGTGGGTCTTCGGCCACATCCAGGCCACTGGGGTTGGGAGGACAGATTCCCCGGGGAGGATGAGCCCGGGGCACTCTTGGTAGACTTGTCATTCTGACCTCTTCCTGGGGGAGGCGCCCTAGAGACAGCGGGAATGGGGGGCCTGCGTCCCACTGCACTTTGGCCCTCAGCGGGAGACGACAGCTGTGCAGGGTTCTCTGGGGGTGGAGGAGGAAGGAAAGGAGAGCAGGATCCAGGGGAGGAGCCGGAGGCCCATGTGCACCTCGACTGGAGTTCTCCGCCCAGAACAGGGCAGGGTCAGCCTGCCCACAGCCGGGGTGGCCAGGCCACCCTGCCTGAAGGGGTGCAGCTTCTTCACAAGATGTACTCAAAACCAAGGCAGAGAGTGAGGCTGAGTCTGAACAAAGTTCCTAATAATAGACTTTAATATGACAACAAAGTGCATTTAATAATATAAAGTTTATAAAAGTGATGTGTGTCAAAGAAAGCAAACTATAGGAAGAAAAGCACAATTCCACCATCCACACTCAAATATAAATATCAAAACTCCTCTCCTGGTATTTTAATGCATTTTAACTTAGTTGAGATTAAAAAAGGTATATATGTTTACAATCTATGTGTTTTCCACTTAACAGTATAACATAAGCATTTTCCTATGCTGTCATAAACTCTTTGAAAGCATCATTTTTTAAAATTATTATTATTATTATTTTTTGCAATATGCAAGCCTCTCACTGTTGTGGCCTCTCCCGTTGCGGAGCACAGGCTCCGGACGCGCAGGCTCAGCGGCCATGGCTCATGGGCCCAGCCGCTCCACGGCATGTGGGATCTTCCCGGATCGGGGCACGAACCCGCGTCCCCTGCATTGGCAGGCGGACTCTCAACCACTGCGCCACCAGGGAAGCCCGAAAGCATCATTTTTAATGGCTACTTAATCCGCATATGAATATACCGTGTTTGCTCAGACATTTCCCTATTACTGATAATCTAGGTGGTTTATAATTTTTGCCTCAAAGGACATAGTAATGCATATTTTCAAAATTTTGGAGTTTTTCTTAGGATAGTTTAGAAAAAGTTAATTAATGGACCAAAGTATAAACAATTTTTAAGGCTTTAGATCCTTATTTCTGGACTGCTTCCCGAAAGGGCCGCACCCATTTCCTCTCCAGATAGGACTAGATGAGATCTGCCCTTTCCATCCTTCATTGAGAGTAGGGGAGCTTCCACTGTGGGGCGAGGCCGGGGTTCCTCTTCCTGCGCCCCTCCGCCCCAAGGCTGGAGATGCTAGGCTGCCTTTGCCCAAGGGGCCACAGGTGCAGGCTCTTGAGCAGCAAGGCTGCTGGATATAATTTAGGTTCCCTCAGACCCTTGGAAGGTGGGAAAGAGAAAAAGCAGTGTTTCTGTGGCATTAAAATTGGGAATACGCCAAATAAAGACATTGAAAAAGGGGGCAGCTGTGTAGACACTTGGGGGGAACTAGTAGACTCTCTTCACAGAATGAAAGTGTAAATGCAGACTGTCCTGAGCAGGTTGAGCTGGAGACTGGGGGGAGATGGGGAGCCCAGGAGATGGCTGGTAACAGGGATCTTGAGCTTGGAATACTCACGCTCAAAATCTCTTGCTGACTCTGCTTCCTGAGCTCGAACACAGCATTTGAGGCCCTCTCACCTGTGGCAGAGGCTGCTGGGTGCCCCCAGGGTCCATCTACCTTCTCCCTTAGGAACAATGATCATACTTCCCATGCTTCCTTGCAGTAAGGTGTGGCCAGGTGACTAACCACATGCAGGATGGAATACCCCTCCTTCATCCTTTGCTCTTCCTGCTGCCTGGAATGTGGATGTGACGCCTGGAGCTTGAGCAGCCATTTTGAACTATGTGATGGGTCCATGTGCTTTCAGTGACAGAGCAACAAGTTAATAACCAGGCGTCTGGTAGGACCGCCTCCAGATGTCATTTATGGGAGAGAGAAGTAAACAGGCTAGTTGAAGCTGCTACTGTTTGGGGTTTTCCGTCACACCAACCTCAATGCATTTGTCCAGATTTGCTCCGTCAGAGTTGCACAGGTTCTGTGCTGCCAGTTCACTCTCTTGTCTGCCACTTCGTAGTTCAGTTCCCGCTGCTGTCACAGCCTGTCATGGGGTCCCGCAAACAGAAATGTGGGTGGGGCCGTGTTATCCCTGGGGGAACCTAGAGCAAACATGTCAACCATGGGTCTGCACTGCAGGGTTGCCTGGCTGCACAATGCTGTATCGTGACATCGGGGTGCCCCCTGCCCCCCCATGACATCGGGGTGCCCCCGGGACACTATGGGTGCTCCCTGCTCTCCTCCAGCTGCCCCCATGCTGCTCAGTGTCTCCGCCTGTCTTCCCTCCTGAGCTCCTGCCCTGTGTCCTCAGCTTCCCAGCAGCTGTCAGAGCCTGGATACCCCACCTCCCTGTCCTGCAGGACAGTCCCTCTCAGGTGGCCCAGAGCCTCCTCCAGCTGCTGGCCCCCTGGACCGCAGGATGTGGTAGAACTGCCCTCTCAGTCCTTCATTCCCCACCCAGCCCAGCCAGCCACCTGTCCTCAGGACCCCAAGGGCTCCCCCTCCCCCAGCTGGGGTCCACAGAGCAGGGGCTCAGGGAGCTGATTGCTTCTTGCTGGGGTCTGTCTCATCTTCAGTCCTCTGGGCCCCAGTTTCTCCTCTAAGGGAATCAACACTAGCCTGGAAAGGGTCAGAGGCTGGGTGCTCTGGAAGGGCCTAGGGAAGCTGCGTCCTGGGGTCAGGAAGAGCGAAGGCGAGCAGGGAGCCGCGGTCATTGGAGAGGGAGCCCCTCCGCCTACCGGACGCCAGGCTAACCCCTTGGCGGAGGGGACACGCCCCTCTGCAGGTGCGGCCGAGAGCCTCGGGGCGGGGCGAGGCGGGGCGAGGCGGCGTCCCCAGGAAAGTGCCCCAGGCCCGGGGGACTGCGGGGAGGGCTGTGCCTTCTGGCCCGCGGGCCCCTAGCTCCTCCCCGACGGCGCCGGGCGGCACAGGGACCTGGGCAGGGAGGAGAGTCCGCACGGAAGTCGGCTAAGCGCTGGGCGGCTTCGCAGCCCCTCTCGGGTTCCCTCCGAGCCCCGCGGGCCCGGCGCCCAGCACCGCCACCAGCATGCGGGTGAGTCCGCTCCGAGGCCGCGCCCACCCGGACGGGTCCGAGCCGAGGCCCCTCCGGCCGGCCCTGGCCCCTCACCTGGAGGGTGCCTGGGGCGGCCGCGGGTGGGGTCTGTCCAGCCCAGGCCGCGGGGAGGCCGGCGGGCTGGGATTGGGGCGGGGCAGAGGAGGGCGGCCCTTCGAGAGTGAAGGGCTTACACGGGGAGGGCGAGTCCACCCCCTGGGCCCCCGAGCCGGGGTTCTTGGGTCCCTCCGGCCCGGCTCTCAGAGTGGGCGGGGAAGGCATATCCAGCCCTGGGCCCTGAGCCAGGGGGCAGAGCCCAGACCTGCCGCTGTGCCCTGAGGGGAGGGGGCTGTGGTCTCTAGGGTGGGCTGACCTGGGGTTGGGGAGGCCCAGGGTGGCCAGCTGGGCCCTTGGCTCCCTGGGGGTTCTGCCTAGGCAGGGGTGGGAGCCCGCCGGGGGTACTGCATTCTGATTCTGGGGGCAGAGAAGGGCCAGCTCTGGAGCCCCGGCTGCTAAGGCTGGCATGTGGGCATACGCGGGCCTGACCCCGAGCTCCCCTGGCTGCCCCTTCCTCCCATGCCAGCCGTGTGCTGGGGTGGAAGGGAGGCGGGGCTGGCAAGGGTGGGTGGGGAGGAAGCCCCTGGTTTGACTGAGGCAAGAGAATCAACCCTTGGAAAAAGACTGATGCCCACAGCGGAGAACTCTGTGGCCCCAGCTGGATCTGAGTGCACCCTTCCCCTGTTCCAGCCGCTTCCATGGCTCCCTGCTGCCCGAAGCTGAGGTCCCGGCTCCCCAGCTGCTGAGAGGCCCTCTGTGGTCCGGCTTCTGCTAACCCCAGTCTCACCTCCCGGGAGCTCCCTTCTTTTGCCCTTTATGCGTCTGCAGAGCTGAAGGGCTGAGCACTGAGTCCCTGGGAGGTAGCACCGAGCCCCTGGACACCAGTGGTCCGCTGCCCCTCAGGGCCTGTCCACACCACAAGGGCAAGCTCCCCTGCCAAGTAGGCACCTGCTCTCTGGGCCCGTGTCCACTTACACTGTGCACTCCCCGTGAGGGCTGCACACAGAGCAAGCTGTGTCTGGGGGTGGATGACGGACACGTGAGACAGAGGGATGGCAGAGGGGAGGGGGAGGCAGATGACAGGACTCAGAAGATGAGGAAGAGGAGGAAGCAGGGGCTTCCCCGGCGGGGTCCAGTGGCCAGGACGCCTTGCTTCCACTGCAGGGGGTGCGGGTTCGACCCACATGCGAGGGGGAACGGCCAGGGGAAGGGGGCTGGGAGGGGAAGATGAGGAAGCAGAGCCAGAAGGTGGGGCATCCGCTGGGCGGGTGGGGTCGGAGGCTGGGCGAGCGAGGGCGGGCCTCTCCTTGTTCATGCTGGGCAGCGCGGCAGGCCTGTGGTGTGACCCCTGGCGTGAGAGACGGGCCGTGGAGAGTGAGGGAGGCCCACGTGCGCCGCGTGCAGCTGGGGTGATGTCACACGGGTGCTCCCCGTAGCCCGCAGGGCCGGGGCTGCTGGGAGCTGGGTGGCAGTCGCATTCGCCCCTCCGATGACCTGGAGGCTGGCCTGGGAAGGGACAGACAGGGGCGGACTCGCCCAGCTCTGGCTCCCAAGGCTGGGAAGGTCTCCCGGGAGCTGCAGCGTCTTAAGAAGTTTCCTCTTGCGGAGCCAGCGGGTGAGCCCGCTGGGACTCCAGTCTGTACCAAGCCCTGTGTGCATGGCCTGCAGGGGTGGGGGCTGGAAGGCCGAAGGGAGGACAACAGAGAGCCGAGTGCCCAGAGCCCGCCCCCCGTCCAAGTGCAGGGACTTGCCGGGCGTCTGCACATGGCAGGGCTGGGATCCCCGAGGCCAAGAGTGCCAGGGTAGCCCCTGTAGGAACCCTGCAGGAGCAGGAGCCCTGGGGATTGGGAGCCTGCTGGGCACACGTGGCTTCCTGGAGGTGGGGTCTGATAGACAGGGACGCGGGGGCCGCAGACACCTCGCTTCGGGTGCACCAAGCAGTCTGGTTGGCTGGAGGTGGGGGTGACTTCAGGTGAACCTGGTTCCCGTCCGTGCAGGCCTCTTTCCCTGGAGGACAGGTGGACAGATGGACAGCCTGATGCTGGAGGCTGTGGCTGTGACCACGGCCCAGAGAGGGGCCTTGCATGTGCCAGCTGGCCTGGGGATGGGGCTGGTGAGCCCAGAGTGTACAGGAAGCTGACGCTCAGGACCTGGTCCCTTTGCGGCTGTGGGGTGTGGGGTGGCTAGACCAGGGCTGGGCAGCGGGGACTCAGGCCTGGCCGCTCCTGTGACCGCTCGCCCATTGCCCAGGGGGGACCAGGGCAACCCTGAGGGGTGCATGTACCTTTGCCCTCGGTGGGGGGTGTCTCCCTGTCTAGTGGCCCGAATCAGTGGTGGGGGTCAGTGCCTGTAGGACACCTCTGGTCCGGATCACACACCATCCTCCAGGGAAGGTTGAGTTCCCCTTTTCCAAGAGGCTCTGGGTAATGTCCCAAAGCTGTGTGATGTCTCTGGGGAGGGAGGGGTGTCTGGGACCCCAGAGCTGCACCAAGTCCAGCAGCCTCATTTCTGGGGCCGCCTGAGGGCCAGCCCCCGGCTGCTGTCTTGGCGGGTCCCTCGTAGGCAGTCTTCCCCGGGCTCCCTCCCGCCGTCTGGATCCCAGAGTCCTGCCAGCGTGGCTTCCCTGTGCCGTCCCTCCCCGCCCCGGGGTCCCCTGCCTGTTCTTCAGCCTCAGGCCGGTGCTCGTGTGAGGGCGTCTCTCCTTTCCGCCTTTGTGGGACTGTCCACCAGGGACCCTCGAAGGGTCCTCCTGCAGGAGGTCCCGGGCCTGGGGAGAGATGGGGCGAGCTCTCATCTTGGGTCTGAAGTCAAGCACGTGAGGACCCATTTCACTTACGAATTTGTCCAACATGACACTTAGCCCCTAAGGCGGGCAAGTCACAGAACCGGCTACTGGTGACACAAATGTCCCTGGTCCCCATCTACTTGAGACTTTACTCTCTTCCCCGAGACAGAGGCTCCTCAGCCCAGGGCAACCCCCTCCCTGCAAATCTGTCTGAGAACTGAGAATGGCAGCTTTCTCCTCCGGCCCCAAACCTGAGTGCAGATCTGAGGGCTGAGGGTAGCGGTGGGGGGTGGGGTTAGGAGGAGGCGGGGCTGCCAGAGGAGGGGTGACCACTCTCCAGGAAAGTGGGGGCAGTGGGCCTGGCGAGCCCCGCGACCAACAGCGGCAGGATCTCAGTGCCCAGAGTGGGGCTGCGCCGTGGCACTGGGCCACGAAGACGATGTCTGCACTATCCCCGTCTCACTGTGACCTTAGCGTCTGATGCCCTAGAGCCTGCTGTTCTGTGGTTGCATTTGATGCATTTCTTTTTGATTGAGACAATCAAAAGCTTTTGTGACTGAGACAGAGGGGAGAGAGAGGGGGCAGACCCAGGCCTGGTCCTGGACCCAACAGTTCCTGGTGTGTATGCGGGTGGGGGGTTGGAGTCGAGTTCCAGATTTAGCAAAACAAAATAAAAAACAGGACCTAGGAAATTGAATTTCACATAAACAATAATTATTTTTTTTGTATAAGTATGTCCCATGCAATAATTGGGACGCTCTTATACTAAAAAGTATCTGTTGTTTCTCTGAAATTCAAATGTGACTGGGTGGCCTGTATTTTAGCTGGCAGCCTGCAAGTGCACCTGGCTGGAGCAGTCCCGTAAGGCTTTCCTGAGGAGGCAGGAATGCAGCTGGGGAAGAGGAGGGGGAGCCGGGGTGGGGGGGGGGGGCGGGAAGCAGGGGCAAAGGCCCGGCAGTGGGCGGGCCGGAGAAAACCGGGTGGGGGAGGTGCAGTGGGGGACGGAAGGCTTGTGAGCCGGTAGGGGGCGGTAGTGAGTGGGTGGTGTGCGGGCATTGAGGGCCGTGGTGAGGTGGGTGGCACCCAAACCAGGGCAGGGCAGGGCGCTCCGACGGACGCGGCTCGCAGAGTGCTCCCCACACCCTTATCCCGGGGGTGCTGCAGGGTCCCTGTCCCTCTGGGGCCCCTGTGCTCCCTGGGGAGCCGCCATCTGGGACATCGGCTGGGGTCCCTCTCACCGAGCACCCAGGCTGGCCAGCCCTGTGCTGCGGCTACAGGGTGCTTCCTGCATGGCGTCAAGCCCCCCAAGGCTGGGGGGTGTGGGATCTTGCCTGAGGTCACGCAGCCTTGGTACCCGCTGGGCTCGGCTCCAAAGCCAGCATCTTCCCCTCACGGTGGCCGCAGGGCTCCCCCTGCATGACCTGCGTTGACTGTCGGCCCTGGGCCCCCACCTCCTGCATCTCCCACCCGCTTCAGCCCAGTGGCTCTTCCAGAGAAGGGGCCCTGGGTCACTTTGTCTCAAGCCCTCAGAGCCTGCTGTTTGCTCACTGGGAGTAAATGAAGCCTAAAGATCCCCCTCCACTCACCGCCCCCCGTCGCCAACCTGGATGCCAATCCCAGAACCCTCCACTCCACTTGTGCAGTTTTGACAGGTCTGTGAGTTTTCCTAAAGAGTCACAAAGACGGTGCAGGGTCCCCCGTGCCCCGTCGCCTGGGGCGCTGGTCAGAGCGAAGAGCCCGACACGGCCGCCTTGACTCACGTCACCGGCTTTTCCGTGCGTGTCCTCTCCGGTTCCCGGCTCGTGCGGGACCCCCACGGCATCATCGCCGCGTCTCCACGGCCCCTCCTGTCTGTGATGGTCCCTCCGTCCCTCCCAGTCCTTGGCCGCCTGCCTCTGGGGTCCGCTCACTCGGGCTCCGGTGAAAGTGCCTCTGACGTCTTCTGCTGAGATGGGACTAGGGGCTTTAGGGTGGGGATCCCGTACTATCGCATCACATCCTGTCAGAAGGTCCCCGACCTCTCAGTTACATCACCGTGACCTTGACCTTCATCACCTGGGCGGGGGGCGTCTGCCAGGTTTCTCCTCTGTAGGGTGACTCTTTTTCCCTTTCACGCTTTCTTCATTCGTCACTGAGTCCAGCCCACCCTCAACAGGGAGGATTCTGCACCACCCCCCAGAGACAGGAGCACAGAAGGGTGTGTGAGGTTTGTTAATGCTGCCGCAACAGTTAACAAAGAATCGGGGAGACTCGGGCTAGGCACCATCCGCTTCCTCCTTAAGGTTCTGCCCGCTGGTTTTCGTGTCCGTCATCTGTCCAGGACGTGCCTGCAGCAGTCGCTCCCGCACGGTTCTCGCTGGACTTACTTTTAGGAAACTCGGTACCGTGTCACATTGGTCTCCAACGCCCTGTGTGCAGTGGCGGCCCTCATGTTCCTATTGCGTGTGGTCATAGCACAGTGTTTTCTCCATCTGCCTACCGATGGGAATTTGGGTTATTTCCACAATTCTGATATGAAATATGCTGCTGTGAGCATCCTTGTCTGTCTCCAAAGGTGGCTGGCCCGGGGTGTAGTGTCTGGGATGGTCAACTTAGTTTCCCAAGTTCCTGCACCAATGTGTGAGCCACAGCAACACATGGGGATTCTGCTGAGTCACCCGGGCTTTTTTTTTTTTTTTTTTTTTTTTTTTGACGTATAGTTGATTTACAACATTATATTAGTTTCAGGTGATTTACAATATTATATTACATTCAGTATTTTTATAGATCACCCGGGCTTTTTAAAAAAATATATATTTATTTTTTAATTATTTCTTTTGGCCGCTCCGGGTCTTAGTTGCAGCAGATGGGATCTTCATTGCGGCATGTAGGATTTAGTTGCGGCACGCATGTGGGATCTAGTTCCCGGAGCAGGGATCGGACCCGGGCCCCCTGCACTGGGAGCGTGGAGTTTTAGCCACTGGACCACCAGGGAAGTCCCACCCAGGCTTTTTTTGGGGGGGCGGGGCGCACCAAGCGGCATTCGGGATCTCAGTTCCCCGACCAGGGATTGAACCTGGGCCACGGCTGTGAAAGCACTGCCTCCTAAACACTGGACAGCCAGGGAACTCCCACACCTGTGTTTTTAGAGCTGTCTGACTGTAAAATGTCTGCTACCAAATGGTGGAAGGTGGTGCCTCCTCGGTCACCTGGCCTGCGTTTTCCAGATGGTTCTCTAGCTCCATGTTTTCACCTTCTGAGTGCCCCTCTTTTGTGAAGTGCACATTTGCATCTCTGGCCCATTTTAAACTGGGCTGTCTGCCTTTTCTTATGAATTCTGGGAGCTCTTTGTATATGTTTCCAAACAAACCTCTGCTGGCCATTTGTGCTGTAGCCTCAGTGCATGCACTTAGCCCCACCCGGAACTACCCCTTTGGTGCCAGAGCACCCAGCCCAGGAGGTGCTTGTCTGCTGCAATGAGCCCCACCCTCGGTCTGCTCTTCACCCCCAGGGAGAAGAGAGCCTCCGGACCCTGGTGGGGACCGAAGGGGACAGCCTCCTGCTGATGGACCTCAACACCACTGAGGTGAGTCTCTGCTCGAATCTCTCCTGGGCTTGGTCCCACCTACTGCCCCATGCCCCGCACCTGGCCCGCCCTGGTCCCCAGCCCCATTCCCCGCACCTCCTTCTTCTAGACCGAGGCCTCTGAGCCATGGGACTATGTCCTTGTGGCTGATCGTTGCACCCAGAGAAACCCCAGGCAGGTCCAGCGGCAGCAGCAGTTCCTGGAAGAGCTCGAGAGGAAGGGCTTCTGCTACAAGGTGGGCGGGCTGAGGGCCTCGCCTGGGTGCAGGGGTCACGGGGACTGGGCGGCTCCCGGGGAGGTGTCTGGGGAGGTGGGCTGAGGCCTCGTGCAGGACTTGGAGGGGCCAGGCCAGTGGTTTTGCATGAAGGGGGAGGGTCCCAATGTGGAAGAGAGTGTCCCATGCTGCCCACCTCAGGCGAGGGAGGACCAGGAGAAGGTGTTCTTTGGGATCCGAGCTGACAACCGGGTCTTTGAGCGGTACCGCAGACTTCTCATGGAGCCCGAGGCTACCGCCCCCAGAGGGGAGCTGGCCAGGCCAACTTCCATCCCAGCCACCACCAGGTGAGAGGCTGGCCCAGAGTGGGGCCAGAAGGACCCCTGCCCACCCACATGCCGGTCCAGACAGGCAGCAAGGCTCCCAGGAGTGGGCCCAGGGAGGAGGGCCCAGGGGGCAAGGGTCTGGGAGTCGGTTTCCATGTCTGTAATATGGGAAAATGACAGTTCTCACCTCTTGGAGTGTTTGAAGGTTACATGTGGCTATGTCTCCTGGATGCAGAATAGAAACCAGCCTTAAAGGGTGGGCAGAATTTGGAGAGGCTGAGAGGGTCCTCCCAGCTGTCCCTCCTAGGCTCTGAGGTCATCTCCCTGGATTCACGTCCTGACTTCTTTCCTCCAGACCAAATGCCCCTCCCTGGACATCTATCCCCAGCTTCCCAGGCACCCAACACCTCCTCTCTCTCCAAGCGCCTGCTGCTCCCCACCCCGAGCCTCTAGGCCTCCAAGCCAGCCCACCTGCCCTCCCCACAGCCCTCCTCTACCATCTTCCTGGTCCCAGCCCCGGCCCCCTGAACCCATCTGGGGTCCGATCAGGGAGACTAGCGAAGAATACTCCTGGAATTTGGATACGAGGCAGTGGAGGGGGGCTTCCTGTGAACACAGAAGGACTGGCCGGTCTTGGGAGGACACATGAATAGAGGCATCTTGATGGGGCCTGAGAGGAGCAGGCTGTGGGGAGTGCCCTGGGACACTCAGGAGGCCGTGTCTCATAGGAGGATGTTCCAGAGGAGCAGGACTGTATAGTCAGATGCCCGAATGTGCCACTTCCTGGCTGTGTGGCCTTGACCAAATTACTCACCCTCTCTGAGCTTCAGTCGCCCCATAGGCAAAGTGGCTCACAGGGGTGCAAAGAGGATTCATGCACATAAAGAGTGTGCTCTCGACGTGTGGGGGCTCCAGGTGGGACGGGTGATTGGAGGTCTGGGAGGGATCTGGGAGAGACTATTGCAGGGCTGAGCATCGGGGCCCTGGGAAGAGAGAGACCACCCTGAGGGAGGCCCACCTTGGAACCATGGCACAGCTAGACCCTGGGAGGATTTAAGGAGGTGGGCTCCCAGATGAGTCCTGGATTCTGGGCTCTGGTCAGGTGGTCAGGGCAGGTGGTCTGGGGGCTCTGCTAGGACACAGAGGGGCCTGGGACCTGGCCAGATAGAGGGCCATAGTGAGCCAGCTCTTGTGTTCCAGAATCCGAATTGTCCACTTTGTGCTGAACAGCAAGATGGCAGCTGGTGGTAAGGACTGGATGGGCAGGGGGCCTGTGCAGCAGCCCACCAGGAGGGGCAGCCACACGGGGAGAACGGGGCAGGGTCCTCCCTCACCCCTCACTCCCTTCTGACCCGAGAACCCCTGTGACCACCAGACACGCTCCAGGATTTGGTGAAGGATGGGGTCTTTGAGGCCGGGTTTCCCCTACACAAGGTGAGGGGTGGGCCGGCTGGGGGAGGACCTGAGGGCAGGACCTGAGGCAAGAAGCTCTCACTGTCTGTCGCCTGTGCTCAGGGGGAGGAAGACCTAAAGAAGAAATGGGCCCGGTGGAGAAACATGTTCCAAGAGCAGCCAATTGGTGACATCAGGTACTGCTGCCCCCCGCGGACACACCCGCGCCCCCGCAGGAAGGCTGCGCCCCCCGCGGTTACACCCACGCCTCCAGCAAACTGCTGTGCGGGCTCCCATTTAGACACACATTTAGATGCCCTCAGTACAGATGCTCCTTGCCCGCCCCCGCATGTGGCATGCCCCACCCCGGCGTTGGCGCTGGACAGCCACCCCTGGTGGGAGTGGCCCTGACGGGGCGGCTGTGCCCCTAGGAACTACTTCGGTGAGAAGGTGGCCCTGTACTTCGCCTGGCTCGGCTGGTACACCTACATGCTGGTGCCCGCCGCGGTGGTGGGCCTCATCATCTTCCTGAGCGGGTTTGCCCTTTTCGAAGCCAGCCAGATCAGGTGGGGCGGAGTCAGGCAAGGGACGGGACTGGGCGGGGTCAGGGAAGGGGCGGGGTCAGGGAAGGGGCAGGACCGGGGTGGGGGAGGTCATGGAAGGGGCGGGGTTAGGGCGGGGTCGTGAAAGGGAGGGATTGAGGGTG
>NC_041231.1:4564293-4566146 GCF_002837175.3 Physeter macrocephalus
GGACTGGGGTGTGTAGAGTCACTTAAGGGGCAGGGTTGGGGCGGGATCGTGAAGGGGGTGGGACTGAGGGTGGGTGGAGTCAGGGAAGGGGCGGGACTGGGGTGGGGTCATGGATGGGCGGCATGGTTGGGGCGGGGTCGTGAAGGGGCGGGACTGAGGGTGGGGCGGAGTCAGGGAAGGGGCGGCCTGGGGCAGGGTCCTCCAGGGGCCACAGGAGGGGCCACAGGAAAGCGCCGCTGACAACCCTGTCCCTGCACTCCCAGCAGGGAGATCTGTGAGGCCCACGACGTCTACATGTGCCCTCGCAGCGACCACAACCCCAGGTACCAGCGGCTCTCAGAAACCTGCTCCTTCGCCAAGGTTTGCGCCTGGGGGGCACTGCGGCCGCTCGCCTGCGGGGAGGAGGGCCCAGGGGGTCCTCCCAGGGAAGGGAAGGCCGCCCCAGCCCCACGCGCCGCTCTCCCCAGCTCACCCACCTCTTCGACAACGAGGGCACCGTGCTGTTCGCCATGTTCATGGCGCTGTGGGGTGAGTCGCTGCGGCACCTGGGGGGCAGCCGAGCTCCACACGCAGCGGGGACACACCGTGAGGCCTCTGCTTTCTCCCGGCTGCAGCCACCGTGTTCCTGGAGTTGTGGAAGCTGGAGCGAGCCCGTGTGGTCCTGCAATGGGACCTGTACGGGTGGGACGAGGACCAGGTGAGGCTGAGCCAGGTGACCAGGTCCAGGGTCCACACGAGTGTGCTGTGTCTGAGGGGGTCCCCAGGTATGAGGCGCGGTTCCCGTGGGTGAGGGGTCCCGTGACTCAGGCGTGTCCGGTGCCGTCCACAGGAGGAAATGGCGCTGGGGCTCACTGCCTGCCCTGACTACCAGCCCCGGCTGCACCAGCACTCCTACATGCGGAGTACCGTCATCCTCCTTCTATCTCTGTTGATGGTACTCCTGGAGCGCCCCTGGTGGGGCTGGAGAGCAGGTGGGGCAGCCCCCTGAGGCCTACCCATCCTGGCCTCCCCCACCCCCGCCAGATCTGCCTGATGATAGGCATGGCCCACGTCCTGGTGATCTACCGCGTCCTGGCCGCTGCCCTTTTCAGCTCCGCCTTGCCCTTCCTGGGGGAGCAGGTGACCACGGCCGTGGTGGTGACCGGGGCCCTGGTTCACTATGTGAGCATCCTCGTCATGACCAAGGTAGGGGTCGGGGCAGGGCGAGGGTGCCGGTGGGGGTGAGGCTCCGCTGAGGTCCGAGGTGAGCCCTCCGTCTCCCCTCCCACAGATCAACAAATATGTGGCACTGAAGCTTTGTGACTTTGGTGAGAAGAGGGCCCCCCTGAGCCCCTCTCTGGCTACCGGAGGGAGGATTCAGGGTGGGGATCTTGGAGCCCTGGGGTGGGGGAAGGGGGCCCATGAGAGGGCAGGGGCTCGCACCTGGGAGACAGGTGGGGGTCGCAGGTGTCCCTGAGTTGTCAGGATAGGGACAGGCTGGGCGTGGGCTGTCATCGAGGTGAAGGATGGAGGAGGGATGGCCCCACATCTCATTCCAGAGAAGCCCAGGACCTTCTCAGAGCGAGAGAGCAAGTTCACCATCAAGTTCTTCACTCTGCAGTTCTTTGCTCACTTCTCCTCCCTTATCTACACCGCCTTCATCCTGGGCAGGTAAGGGCCACCTGCTCCCACATGCCTCCTTCTAACTCCTTTCTCCCCACCTTGAAAATGGAAATACCTGTTCTTTTTTTTTTTTTTTTTTTTTTGCGGTACGCGGGCCTCTCACTGTTGTGGCCTCTCCCGTTGCGGAGCACAGGCTCCGGACGCGCAGGCTCAGCGGCCATGGCTCACGGGCCCAGCCGCTCCGCGGCATG
>NC_041231.1:4566634-4567223 GCF_002837175.3 Physeter macrocephalus
CTTCCCGGACCGGGGCACGAACCCGTGTCCCCTGCATCGGCAGGCGGACTCTCAACCACTGCGCCACCAGGGAAGCCCTACCTGTTCTTTTTAATTTTTAAAATAAATCATGCTCAGAACACGTGGAAACCCAGTATAGAAATATGTGAAGGAAGCCCACAGCGAACCCCCAACTGTCCAATCCTTGTCCTCAGAGATGACACTGTAACTGTCTGTTGGGTCCTCCCAAACTTTTTTACACATTTCAGTACACACACATACACCTATTGACATGAGTGATTTTGTCGTGTAAATAATTGTATCTGCCTTACACTGAAAACGTACTATGGGCACTTTCCATGTCTGCATGGGTGGTGAGGCTTTGTTTTGTTTTGTTTGTTAACGTCTTTATTGGAGTATAATTGCTTTACAATGGTGTGTTAGTTTCTGCTTTACAACAAAGTGAATCAGTTATACATATACATATGTTCCCATATCGCTTCCCTCTTGCTTCTCCCTCCCTCCCACCCTCCCTATCCCACCCCTCTCGGTGGTCACAGAGCACCGAGCTGATCTCCCTGTGCTATGCGGCTGCTTCCCACTAGCTATC
>NC_041231.1:4569336-4616602 GCF_002837175.3 Physeter macrocephalus
TCTTTGTCTGGTTTTGGTATCAGGGTGATGGTGGCCTCGTAGAATGAGTTTGGGAGTGTTCCTCCCTCTGCTATCTTTTGGAAGAGTTTGAGAAGGATAGGTGTTAGCTCTTCTCTAAATGTTTGATAGAATTTGCCTGTGAAGCCATGTGGCCCTGGGCTTTTGTTTGTTGGAAGACTTTTAATCACAGTTTCAATTTCAGTGCTTGTGATTGGTCCGTTCAATAGAAAACTGTTCTATTTTCTATAGAAAATAGAAATATTTTCTTTTTTTTTTTTGGTATGCGGGCCTCTCACTGTTGTGGCCTCTCCCTTTGTGGAGCACAGGCTCCGGATGCGCAGGCTCAGAGGCCATGGCTCATGGGCCCAGCCGCTCCGCAGCTTGTGGGATCTTCCCAGACCAGGGCACGAACCCGTGTCCCTGCATCGACAGGCGGACTCTCAACCACTGCACCACCGGGGAAGCCCAGAAATATTTTCTGTTTCTTCCTGGTTCAGTCTCGGCAGGTTGTGCATTTCTAAGAACCAGCTTTTCATTTTATTTTTTTGAACTGTGGTTTTCTCTGGGTATATGCCCAGTAGTGGGATTGTTGGTTCAGGTGGTAGTTCTATTTTTAGTTTTTTGGGTTTTTTTTTCCTTAGGTTTTTAAAAATATTTTTTTCCCCTCTGCTCTCTATGGAATGCCTGGTCCTCTTGGGTTTCTTATCTTTTTCTCTCATATATTCCATCTCTGTGTCTTTACATTCCACACCTGGAGAGATTTCCTTCACTTTGTCTTTTTGCCTTTTTTAAAAAAATGTTTATTTATTTATTTATTTGGCTGCACCGGGTCTTAGTTGTGGCACGTGGGATCTTTAGTTGCAGCATGCGAACTCTTAGTTGCGGCGTGTGGGTTCTAGTTCCCTGACCAGGGATCGAACCCAGGCCCCCTGCATTGGGAATGCGGAGTCTTAGCCACTGGACCACCAGGGAAGTCCCTGTTTTCTTTTTTTAAGTTTAACAGTTAAAGTCTTAATTTCCAAGAGGGTTTTTATTCTTTTTTTTTTATAGTGTCCTTTTCTTGTTTCCATAGATACAGTACTTTCTTGAGGATATCAATGTTCTTTTTTCCCCTTAAGTTCTCATCTGTTTCCTCATTATCTCATTTCCTAAAGGGTTCATCTTCCTGTTCCTTTATCGTAGTCCTTCTCTTTTATACAGCTGGTTTTCCTCGTGACTGAAGATCTGTAGCTGTCCGTTCATACTGAAGAACGAAGGACTGAGTTGGTTTTCCCTGGCAGGATGGGATATGTCTATAATAACTCACGTCTGCTGACACTCACCCATTCTATCCTAAGGGCCTCACATTCATCAGCTCTAATCTGCACAACAGCCCTATGGGGTAGGGACTCTCTAAACCCCATTTCACAGATGAGTAGACCGAGGCACAGAAAGGTTAAGAAACTATCTCAGGGTCGCACAGTCAGCAGGTGGTGGGGCAGATAGAAGCCTGAGTCTGGCGCCTTCTGTGTACTGCCCCTGCATGTGGCATCCCTGGGAAAAGAAGGCAAAAGCCTATGCAGTCACTCGTGTTTCTCTGGAGGCGGTTTCTTTTTTGTCACGAAGGTTATCAGTGTGTCTCTTTATAGTTCCTGTTTTTCATGCCGTGCTCAAAAAGGCCTCCTCGCCTCAACATTAAAAACATGTTCAGCTGTGATTTCCCTTAGATGCTTATGGCTTCAACATTTTTAACATTTAAATCTTTGATTCACAATGAATTTGTTTTGCTCCAGGCGGCAAAGGGGGGAAGCCTGTTTTGTTGTTTTCCAAGTGACAGCCAGTTATCCCCAAACCATTTGTTGACTGTTCCATCGCCACCACCACCCTTCTGTCACACACCAGGTTCCATCATTCACTTGAATATTTTGGTGTTTCGTGGATTCTGATAATTTTGGTCTAGTACCTTTCTGTGTAATTATTACTGTTATGCTTTCCTGTCAGATAGGTCTAGTGTTAATTTTCTTTTTCTCTTCTTTTTCACTTTTCCTTTTTTGTAGTTATTTACATGTTTATTCTTCTAGGTGAACTTTAAAATAATGTTTGTCAAACTCCATCAAAATTCTGTGGGATTTAGCTTAAGATTGCAGTGAAATTATACATTCTTTTAGGGAGAATTGACATATACTGTATTAATTTTCTATTGCTGACCACAACTTAGTGGCTTTAAACAACACACATTATACAGTTCTTGAGGCCAAGAGTCCAAAATGGGTCTCACTGGGCTAAAATCAAGGTGTCAGCAGGGCTGTGTTCTGTCTGCAGGCCCTCAGGGAGAGTGCATACTCTTGTTTTTCTCAGCTTCTAGAGGCTGCCTGGCCCGCCTCCTCCTGTGTCTGCAAAGCCAGTGGTGTCAGGCTGAGTCCTTCTCATCCTGCCATCTCTCTGGCTCTCCCTCTTACTCATTTAGGACTCTGGTGATTACAGTGGGCACACCCAGATAATCCAGGATTATCTCTCCATTTTAAGGTCAGCTGATTAGCAACCTTAATACCAGCTGCCATGTCAGATAACATATTCACAGGTTCCAGGAATTAGGATGTGGTATCTTTGGGGGCCTGACATTCCGTCTGTCACAAAAATACAAGCCCACGTTTTTCTATCGAAGAACAAGGCTCTCTCTATTCAAGTCTTGTTTTAATGTTCTTTAGCTGTGTTATAGTTTTCTTCTTATGGGTCCCCCATATTTCCTGTGAATTTCACTCTATTTTATAGTTTTTGCTGCTATCTGCGACAGATATTTCCTCCTGCTACATTTCTTAGTGGTTTTGTTGCACCTGGGAAAGCAAAAGGGAGTTGAGCTTGGTATCAATTTTATATGCACTCTGAACATTTTTCAGTAGATTTATCTGCCCAATCGTTCAGCTGATTTATTTTGGTTTCCCAGATATATAATCGTATTTTCTACAACGTTTTTCCTTTGCAAAGTTACACTATTCCGGAATAGTAGTTGTCATGAACTGTAACAGGAGTGCTTGCAGGATTTCACCATTGAGCCTGAGCCCAACGTTTGGTTTAATACACCTTTTTTATCGTGGAAATCAGGTGACTGAAACACAAAGTAGCCCGGTGTGCACAGTTGCCATGGGGAGAAACTGAGGCCCCTCCTCACGGCCTTTTCTGAGCCTGTGATCAGCTAGCTGAGAGGTCCCCTGCGGTCCTGCGCGCCCGCAGGCCGGTCTGGGTACAAACTGTGCATCCAGCACCCAGCCTCTGCTCACCTGCGGGCGGGTCTCCTTCCTTCCCCTCCAGGCCCCACTGCTCCCCGACTCCCACTCCTGCCCCGCCCCCTCTCTCAGCCTCGCTGCCCTTCCCAGGATCAACGGTAACCCCGGGAAGTCCGTGCGCCTGGCAGGGCTGTGGAAGCTGGAGGAGGTCAGTCTGTCCGGAGGCCTTACTGCCCTCTTCCGGAACTGCCCCACCCCCCTGGTCACCCCCAGGCCCCGTGCCTGACCTCCCACCCTTGCCCCCGCAGTGCCATCTCAGCGGCTGCATGATGGACCTGTTCGTGCAGATGGCCATCATCATGAGTCTGAAGCAAACGCTCAGCAACTGCATGGAGTACCTGGGCCCGTGAGGACCAGCCTTCCTCCCGGGGCGCCACCCGCACCCGCGGGACCCCAGAGCCAGCAGTCCCGGGGGGCCCTCAGCCGCCTCCCCGTCCCCCACCCGGCCCTCCTCGCCCGCAGGTGGCTGGCCCACAAGTGTCGCTTCATGCGAGCCACGTCCCAGGACCCCGAGCTGAGGCACTGGCAGCGCAACTACCGCCTGAGCCTGGTCAACACCTTCAGCCTGTTCGACGAGTTCATGGAGATGAGTACGCGGGGCGGGGCGGGGGGCTGGTGGGCGGAGGGGCGGGCGCCGCGCGGGGGCCCACGGTGACGACCCCCACCCCCAGTGATCCAGTACGGCTTCACCACCATCTTCGTGGCCGCCTTCCCGCTCGCCCCGCTGCTGGCGCTCTTCAGCAACCTCGTGGAGATCCGCCTGGACGCCATCAAGATGGTCTGGCTGCAGCGGCGCCTGGTGCCCCGCAAGGCCAAGGACATCGGTCAGGGGCCCGACGGGGCGGCCGGAGGGCGGGCGCTCCAGCCAGGGGACGGGAGCAGCGAGGCGCGCTGGGGCCACGCCAGTCTCCTTGAAACGACCGCTCTAAGCCATGGGGGCAGGGCTCAGGCCCCAGGAAGAGGCGGGGCTGGCAGGCACCTGGCCGGCCGCTCCCCCCTCAGGGGTCCCATTGAAGGGCCAGTAGCCGCCCCCGCAGGGCCGTGCAGAACGGCTTGACTCTCAGGGCGCTGAGGGAGAGGGGCCCAGCAGCTGGGGACAGGGACCGACAGCAGATGGCCTTAGTCACCTAGACTGGCCTTGGTGAGGTAGACAGGTGTCAGGGATGAAGCAAGGAGATGCGGTGTTGGACACAGGCCAGGCGGTAGGGACGCCTCAGTCTTGAGACCAGGTTAAGGGGGTCTGCCCTGGGGAGGGGACCCAGGAGGCGGAGCAGGCCTGGGGCAGCTGCAAGGTTCAGGCATAAGATGGGGGGGCGGAGACCTGACCCCCTCCCTGTCCATGTCAAGAAGAGGGGTGCAGGAGAGCGGAGGCCGCTCTCTGTTGGCCTTGGCCCAGGTCTTCCTCATCAGGGACCTGGCCCTGCGGCTGCCACAGGCAGAGGCGTGCTGAGGCCCTTGACCATCCAGGCTCCCGGCTTCGGGGGATCAACAGAGGCGGGGGGCGGGAGGGGCGGGGAGACAGTGCACGCCTCACCCCCCGCCGTGGCCCAGGGACCTGGCTGCAGGTGCTGGAGATCATCGGCGTGCTGGCGGTCATCGCCAACGGGATGGTCGTCGCCTTCACATCTGAGTTCATCCCCCGAGTGGTGTACAAGTACCGCTATGGCCCGTGCCGACAGGGGGCCCACCCTGCAGTCGAGTAAGGGGACACCGCCACACAGCCCCTGGGGGAGCCTCAAACTGTCCAGAGGCCCCTGGGAAACTGGCCCAACCATGGCCCAGCCCCAGGGGACCCCAGGGAAGGGCTCGATGCTAACAGTATTGCCTGGGGTGGGCTGCCCTCCCACAGCAACCTGCACACCCTGGGTGGACCCCGGGAGTGCTGACTGGGACCCCAGTAGGGGATCAACGTCCCAGAACCAGCTGTTTTCTGAGCAAGTGACACTGGAATGGCTCCCCTTCCAAAGGCAGACCCTTAGTGGTCTGCATGCTGTCCTCACCCAGTTCCTCCAGCCCTGCAGGGGGGTAGGTCTCCAGGGGTCTCCCTGAGGAAGGCTGGCAAGGGAGCCTCGGCCCCTGGCACGCAAGGCAGGTGGTGGCACCTGCAAGTCCCTTCAGCCTCCCCCAGGGGCCCCTCTCCCATGTACAGAGGTGAAGGCGGGGGTCTGCATTGTGGCCCACCCTGATGGCCCCCACCAGGCAGGGGTTGGTTACAAGCCAGCACCCCAGAAGCCTGAAGGGACCACACCAAACTCCTCTCCCCCTCCCCCCAGCTGCCTCACGGGCTACGTCAACCACAGCCTGTCCGTGTTCTACACCAAGGACTTCCAGAATCCTGTTGAAATAGAGGGCTCAGAGAATGTGACCGAATGCAGGTTTGGATCCCCGTCCCCTGTGAGCACCCTCTGAACTCCTGACCCCTGACCTCAGATGCTCCCCACCCCAGGTACCGGGACTATGGCACCGCTCAGAACTCCAGCTTCACTGAGCAGTCCTGGTTCCTCCTGGCCATCCGCCTAGCCTTTCTCATCCTCTTCGAGGTGAGCCAACACTGGGGACGGGCCCCAGGGCGGGGCAGCTCTCTCCAGCCCTCCCTGGGCCCCTGCCCCCTGGAGCCCCTGCGCTGCGCATCTTGACCTCCCCACTCTGTCCCTCCTCCCAGCACGTGGCCTTATGCGCCAAGCTCATTGCTGCCTGGTTTGTGCCTGATGTGCCTCAGTCGGTGAAGAATGAAGTCCTGAAGAAGAAGCACCAGAGACTTGGGGAGGCGGGGCTGCCGGGGCCTGGGGTGGGGCCTGGCCCTGAGTCCCCAGGTACCAGAGACACCGGCCGCCGGAGAGCACAGACGCGGAGCGGGCCCGGAGCCGGTCAAGAGGCCAAGACGCAGAGCTGCTGCCACCACCGCCCACCCCGGCCCTGGCTGTGTGTGTGGGGGGGCGGGCTTTAAGAAGACCCGCGTATATGCGGGGGTCCTGGGAGCCCCTGTATGTTTGGGGTGTCTGTGAGCTGCACACCTGTCCATGGTCTGTGAGGCCTGTTTCACCTGTGAGGGCTCAGGCTTGGTACTGCCTGACTTGAACTCTGAGTGACCCCTGCCACCCAGAGAACTGGGGCGGGGGTTGGGGGAGGAGGGGGTCTTCTCATGCCTTCTCGACAGGAAAACTGGCCCAGTTTCCTGGGCCCCAGATCCTGCCCCACCCTACTGGCTCCCCTCAACCAGCAGATTTTTCTCTAATAAAATAAAACTGCTTTGTGTTAATTTCTGGGCTTCTGGCCGATGACGTCTGCCCTCAGGGCTAGCTGGGCAACTGAGGCCGTGATGGGGAAAGGCCCGGAACGTGGTAGCCTACGCGCTCCTCTGGTTTTCCGTGGGCTTCCAAGTGAGGGGCGCCTTACAGATATCTTACCCTCCCTGCACCTAGGGTTTAGGAGCGGGAGTCAAGGCAGTCTTCCTAGAGGAAGACAAAGAGCTTGAGAGGAAGGGCAGAACCGCACCAGGTGCTCCTGGGGACGGTGGAATTTCCGAGGAGTTCCTAGGGCACCGAGACTCTCGGGGCTGGTCGGGCCGGTTTGGCCTCTGCCCCCAGGCGCGGCGGCCGCGGCTCCAGGGGGCCGAGCGCAGGACCTTCTTGAACACCAGCCTGAGGCTCGAAGCAGGACAGTTGGGTCCGCCCTCGCCCCGGCTGCTGGGCGGAGCTGCACCTGCCACCGTCGCTGGGGCTGTCGCCGCTGCGCACCTGGCCCAGGTGAGCCGCTCCACCCTCGCGGCCACGCAAGCCCCGGGTCTTGGCAGCAGGTGAGTGGCGATCGCGGCTCCTACCTGCGGAGGTGAGTGGAGGTCGCCGGCTCCCGGGAGCCAGAACCGGGCCTGGAGCTTGGGGGGCCGAGGCGCCCTTTGCTCCGGGGAGCCTCTGGGCCGTGGCGGGTGCGGTTCCGCAGGAAGCGCCTCGGAGCCGAGCCCGCTGCCCGCGTCGCCCAGAAGCCCGAGCTCACCCTCGTTCCGGCCCCTCCGGCCTTGCGGGAGCGAGGGTGGCTCTTCCCGCTCCGCCCGACTTGGCCCTCGGCCAGTAGAGGGAAGAGGAGCGCAGAGGCGCGGAGCGACCCCGCCTCCGCCCCAAAGTCGGAGCCCAGGCCCGAGGCCTCCCAGGGCGCCGGGGGCGGACGGAGAAACCTGCTGGAGCCGCTGCGCACCTGTGTCCGGGCGGAGCTACAGCCGTCCGTGCGCCCCGCCCTTCCGTGCGCGCCCTGCCCGGCTCACCCCACCCGGAGAGCGGTGGTACTAACGCCCCTCCGGGAAGGCGGAGCGCGGGTGTGGGGTGTGTGGCGGGCCCGGGGGTGCAGGAGGGGGCCTCTCGGCTCGCGGGGCCACAGCGCTTTGTGCAAGTTCTTTCCTTCGGGACAGACGTCCGGGGATGAAGCACGCGCCAGGCGCAGAGGGGCCGCCGGTCCCAGATGAGGGAGAGTCGCTCAGAGACTGGGGTGCTGAGCAGCAAATCAGACGGCTGCGCGCCTTGGGACAAGGCGCGGGCGCGCGCCCGGCGGCCAGGCCGACGCCGATGCTCCGGGGAGGCGGAGGGCCCGCGTGAGGCCGGAAGGTGGGAGGGGCTAGGGCTTTCTAGGAGCCGCGCGGGTGAGGCCGAGCGCGGTGGGCGGTGCAGGGGGCGGGCTCGGATTCGGAAGGGCTGTTCTCGAGAGTGCCTGAGGCGACGTGGGGTTTTCTGCTCACTTTGCGGAGTGGGCCTGGGGGACAAGGGAGGGTGAGGGTGGACGTTAGCAAAGGGGCGGGGTGCCCAGTCGCGGCTGTGAGGTGGTGGTGCGGGTGGGCTTGCAGAGCGGCAGGCAGTCTGGCAGGAGCTTTGAGAGGCAGCAAACAGGTGGGGACACCAGGGAGAACGTAGCTCTTTGCCTCCTGCCTGCGTGTCCCGGGCAGGTCACTGACTGCTGGCGGCCACTAGCCTGTCCATCAGGTGCATATGCCGCTCACTCAGCCTCAGGGCCCGCTGGGGCACCTTGGAGGAGCTGCGGCTCGGTGGGGAAGGGGCGCAGTCAGGACTTCTTCCAGTTCTATTGGACCCTGAGCCCAAGATGCACCATCGTCCAAGGGTCTTGGAGGCCACGGGGCCGACGGGGGCGTTGAGCAGGGGGCCTTGGACAGGGTCAGATTAAGGATGTAGGAAAGCTGATGCTGCGGCGAGGATGCTCTGCCCCTGGGGGGGTGAGGGCAGGGACAGGGACCACAGGGGACCCTGCCTGATTGCTATGAGCAGCGCCATCAGCCACCAGTGCTGGGCCCTGAGTTCCAGGTCAGTCCGGGATGGGCGTGCGAGGGAGTCTGTTGTGACCCCAGGAGATATCGGCTCTCCCCCACCTGGGCTCAGAGCTGGGAGCCTTGCTGAGGCCTCCTGTTTGCTTCCTTATCTAGAAGAGGAGGCTTAAGGTCCATGTGATACCCCAGCCCCCTTGTAACTGCTCACCATTTGGGGGCTACACCTGGGAGGTGGACAGGGAGGGGGCCAGAGAGCCCTGCTCAAGGGCCCGTTATTGGTGAGAGTTTCCACAGGAGCCCCACCCATCACCCTGGCAGGTCAGAGGTCAGAGGTACATCAGGGCTGCTCAATGGGGCCAGGGGAGCTACGTGGAGACCCCCCTCCCCCGGTCTCCTGGGTGTTGGGACGGGAAGCAGGCCATACTGCCCAGCTCCTCAGGCGTGTGCAGGACGGCCCTGACTTGGGGTCCGCTGGCCAGGACCCCTACATATCATCGTGGCCCCCAGCCCTTCTGCCACCTCCCCGCTCGCCCAGGCCTAGCCTTGGGAAGGGAAGGACGGTGCCGGTGCCGGTGCCGGGGTGGGCTGGGGCGGGCCCTAGAGGAAGGAGCCGCTTGACTCAGAGTTACAGGAAGAGGGGGGCAGGCGGGGCTGGCGGGGAGAACCACCAACTGCCCGCCCGCCTGCCCGCCTGCCCGCCAGCCCGCTGGGGAGGAGGGTGGGTGCCTGGGTGGGGTTTAGGTTGAGGAGAGGATGTGACTGCAAAGCCAGGAAGCTACGGGGAAAGTTCTTATTAAAACGCACAAACAAAAGCCAGGTCCTCGCCGTGCTTGGCGATGCTTCTGGGGCAGCCGTGGTGATTTGGACTGGGCCAGGGGTCCAGCCGAGCAAACAGTTTGCTCCCAAGCACACGTGAATGACCTCAGTGACGGACATCCCCTCCTCAGGAGGAAAGAGCTGGAACCAGGTGACTTCGTGTCCTCGCTGCTCAGCGTGAGCCTGTGTTCTCGTCCTTGGATGCCTTTTCCGGCCTGAGCCCTCTCCTCGAAAGCAGGCCTGGCTGAGGGGAGGCCCGCAAAGCATGTGGCTTGTGTGTGCGTGGTGCGTGTGTGCCAGTGAGAGAGCGAGGGGTGATGGGAGGCTGAGGGTGGGTGTGAGGCGCGGGGTGTGCACAGGTGCTCGTGGTTGTGTGCCAGGCATGTGGACTGCCAGAGTGTTGGAGGTGTGGGGCGTGTGCACGTGTGCACGGGGACCAAGAGCTTAGTGCAGGCGTGTGTGGGGCGTGCAGGGGGCGGGTGTACAACACAGAGACCAGACAGAAGACAGGGAGGGTTGCAGCGGAGGGCGTGCAGGGGGACACCTGTCGCCTGGCCATGTGGTTTGGCCTGAATTTCCAGGAGGGTCCGAGGTTGCCTTTCCACGGGTAGGAGGTCTTCTGAGGTTAGAGGCCAACGGGCCACTGTAGGAGTTGCCCTGGGACCCGCTGGGCTGGGGGAGGGGGTGTGAGCAGCCCAGCCTCCCATAGCCCTCAGGGGGTCCTCCTGCTTCAAGGGCCTTCCCAGGACTGCCCTCCACCCCAAAGGACTTCTGGAAGGACCCTCTGCACCAGCCCCCCCGGGAACGAGCCTGATGCTCCACCGATTTCTGAGGAAATTCCAGCCCAGCCAAACCAGGGGCTTCCAGCTGATCACGGGTCCACATCGGGTCACCCGTGCCGAAGGAATGGGGGCCAGGCTAAGACTCGTCCCTGCAAAGCCTCAGGGGCCCCACGGGTTGGGGGAGGGCCTGAAGGAGCTGGGGCCCTGGTGTATCCACTTAGCAGGGAAGAGGGGGAGGACTAGATGCCCAGTAAATACCCGCTGGGCGCCAGGGAGGAGATGCCCAAGGCCCGGCTGCCAAGGAGTCTTCCTCGAGGGCTCTGACACTGGGGCTTCGTGCCCCGCCTTTCAGCCCAGGTCACTGGAGAACCCCAAGCCCCCCGGAGCCTCGGTACAGGCTGAATGCGGCTGTACCGCAGCCCCCCTGCCTGTATGTGGCAGCCCTGTCCCAGGGGACCTGGGAACGGGGCCAGCTCCCGGGCTCACGAGGGGTGCCGGGAGTGCTGTCCCACCCTGGGCTGTCACGGTGTCCCTGGGGCAGACGACGTGCGGTCTAGGCTGTGCCTGGTGCTCTGTGGCCTCCACGCGGCAGCTGGGGCAGAGGCAGTGCTTCAGTGGCCAGAGTTACACGTTAACTTATCCTGTTCTTGTTTAATTTGCTCCCGGGGATGGCGGCAGCCTCTGACCCGTCCCGGTGCCACAAGGACAGAGAGTGAATCCTGCCCAGCCCTTGAGGGATCAGTCTGCTCGGCCAAGGAGCCCCGGGGAGCTGTGGGTGGCACCAGTGTCCAGCCTGCCTCGCTGAGGCCCCGGCCAGACCATGGCAGGTAGACGGTCAGAGAGGGATATGGGCACGGGCTCCACTCCCACCTCCTGCCCCTCAGGCTGGCTCCACGCTGCAGTGTGGCCTGGCCTCTCTGCTTGGCCTCAAGCCAGGGGTACAAAGACCTCGGTTTGCCCCTCCCCTATGGCCCGGGGTCCTGACCCCATGGTTAGAATGGGCCCTCACCCTCTCCCGCCCAAGGCCTCTAGACCAGGCTCGTGGGGGTCAGTAAAGCCCAGGGATGCCGGGAGTGGGCGCTGGTGGGGGGCCATTGGGGGCGGGCTGCTGGGAGACCACACTACCAAGACGATGGTGGTCTTCTATGACTACCGCCTCCGGCTCATCACCCCAGTTTAAAGATGAGAAAGTTCAGATCTTGGGGAGGTGAGACGGCTTGCCTGTGGCCAGGAGTAGAGGGTCCTGGAACCCCCAGCTCCCATACCAGGTGGAAGGTGCTGACACCCAACCCCTGACTCCCCCAAACCACTGGTGTCCAGCAGAGGGGCCGGGGCCTGGGCCTCGGAGCAGTGGGCGACAGGTGCACACAGGAAATGTGTGCTGGCCCACGTCCTGGGTAGACAGGCAGCTAGGTGGGCCCCGCCGAGCTGGGGGCGGTGCTGGGTCAGCTCAGCCATGACTCCACGCTAACATCTTCTCTGGGGACTGGCAGCCACATCCAGGGCAGGCAGAACACCTAAGAGCCAGCTGCTGCTGGGGTAAGATGTGCCAAATGCCAGGCCCTGTCCCCCGTGGGACTTGTGGACAGACATGGTGTGGCTACCAAGCAGCACAGGCCACTGGCCACCTTGGTTGTTTCCTGGCCCACAGACCACCTGTGGACAGTGGGAGGCTGGCCTCGTGGGCACAGCGAACCCACTGGGTCCTCTCTCTGCAGGAGCCTGCGACAGGGCCCCTGACTTCCTCTCCCCATCTGGAAACCAGCTCCTGTGGCCTGCCCTGGGCAGTGTGGTCACTCTGAACTGCACGGCCTCGGTGGCCTCTGGGCCCCACTGCCCCTTGCCCTCGGTCCAGTGGCTGAAAGATGGGCTGCTGCTGGGCAATGGAAGCCACTATGACCTCCATGAGGACTCCTGGTAAGAGATGAGGGTGTCCAGGGTCAGGTGACCACGCTGGATATACCCACCCCCAGTGGCCTCTCTGACGTACATCCTGGTCTGTAATCACCTGGACATGGGCTGGGGAGTGACTGGCCAGACATGACATGGGTAGAGTGCCACTCTGGATGCACACTAAGAGTCAGTGACTGCAGGGACAGATGGCCCCTCTGGACACTCACCCTGTAGCCTGCCCAGGGCCATGGGTGCCAGCAGAGTCCTACAGCCTGAATTACTCATTGACCATCGGGCCAAGCCTAGGATCTGAGGACCCCCAGGACCCAGACCCAGGATTAGGGTGACTGTCCCAAAAGAGAGCCACACCCCCTTCATGTTCTGGCCATTTCTCTTAGCTCATGGCCAAGGACTGCCCAGGAGGCCCAAATCTGCAGCCTCTCGGGGTGAGTCCCGGACAAGTGGGGCTCTGGGGCATCCAGTGATGCTGTCGGGCCCCAGGTGAGGGGGTGGGGCCTGGTCTCCCCAGGGTCAAGGCCAACTGGTCAGAGGTGCTTGTGTCCAGTGCCCTGGGGATCCACCTGACCAGTCCTGAGGACTTCAGGACCTTCACCTGCTCCGTCCAGAACATCAGCTCCTCTTCCTTCACTCTTTGGAGAGCTGGTGAGTGGGCTCCGGTGGGGTAGAAGGTAGGAGGGAGGCCTGGGGAGCCTTTAGGCTTGGAGGGTGCGGGGGGTGGCTCAGTCAGTGGCTCTGTCCCCAGGCCTGGCTGGACATGTGGCCGCGGTGCTGGCCTCACTCCTGGTCCTGCTGGCCCTGCTCCTGGCAGCGCTGCTATACGTGAAGTGTCGACTCAATGTGCTGCTCTGGTACCAAGACACATATGGGGAGGTGGAGATGAACGGTGCGTGGGGCGCCGATGGATGGGGAGGCGGAGTCAGCCACGGGGCCTCCCTAGGCTCAGCTCTGGGTGGGGGGGATTGGCTCTGGAGGTGGGGGCAAGGAGGCATCCGTCCCTGGTGGGCACTGATGAGATCCCAGTCCAGGAAAGGGGGGTGTCTCTGTGCAGCCCAGGAGGGCACAGGGCCGTAAGAAGGGGGCCACGGTAGCCTGGTTCCAGGGCTCCACTCGGAATCCTGTGCTGAGGAGGGATCTAAGCGGGGCCCGGGGCCTAGATCTGCTGGGTCTGCGTCTGGGGGGCTGGCCTGGCCCTTGGGGCACAAGGGGGGAGGTTGAGGGGGCCCCGAGGGTGGCAGGCCTAGGCCTGGAAAGCGGCCGCGCTGACCCGCCGCCGTCCGCAGACGGGAAGCTCTACGACGCCTACGTCTCCTACAGCGACAGCCCCGAGGACCGGAAGTTCGTGAACTTCATCCTGAAGCCGCAGCTGGAACGGCGTCGGGGTTACAAGCTCTTTCTGGACGACCGCGACCTCCTGCCGCGCGCGGGTACCGCGGCGCCCTGCCCCTTTCCGCTCGGGCCCAGCCCCGATCCGGGGCGCAGGCCCCGCCCCTGTTCCGGCCCAGACCCCGCCTTTCCAGGGCCCCGCCCCTCAAGCCCTCCTCCTCCCCGTCCAGGGCCCAGCCCCATCTCTCCTCGGGCCCCGCCCCTGTTCCGGCCCAGATGCCGGCTTCCCAGGGCCACGCCCCCTCGGGTCCTCCTCAGGCCCAGGCTAGGGCCCCGCCCCTCCTAGGGACCCGTTCGCACCGACCCCGCCGATGCCCGGGTTCCTTCAGAGCCGTCGGCCGACCTCCTGGTGAACCTGAGCCGCTGCCGGCGCCTCGTCGTGGTGTTGTCCGACGCCTTCCTCGGCCGGGCCTGGTGCAGTCACAGCTTCCGGTGGGTCCCGCGCGGGGCTGGGTGGGCCCCAACTGCGCCCCCACTGACGGTGCCGCCCTCGCAGGGAGGGCCTGTGCCGGCTGCTGGAGCTCACGCGCAGACCCATCTTCATCACTTTCGAGGGCCAGCGGCGCGACCCCGCACACCCTGCGCTCCGCCTGCTGCGCCAGCATCGCCACCTGGTGACCCTGCTGCTCTGGAGGCCCGGTTCCGTGGTGCGGAGGGGCAGGGGGCGGGGAGGGAGGGGGCTTGTGGATGGGAGCCCGTGGGCGGAGGTGCCATGGTCAGCCGCCCAGAGGAGTGGGCTCTTTGGGGCCAAGGAGACCAGGGTCTTTCCGTGTTGGCACCCCCCCCCCCCCCGGGTCTTTCCGTGTTGGCACCCCCCCACCCCCCCTCAATTGTTCACGCTCGCTAACTGCCCCACCTTGGTCTCCAGACACCTTCCTCCGATTTTTGGAAAGAGCTACAGTTGGCGTTGCCACGGAAGGTGCAGTACAGAGCGATGGAGGGAGACCCCCAGACCCGGCTGCAGGATGACAAGGACCCCATGCTGATTGTGCGAGGCCGGGTCCCAGAGGGTCGGACCCTGGACCCGGAGCTGGACCCTGACCCTGAGGGGGACCTGGGTATGCCCACCGGCCCCACCCCTGACCCTGAGAAGCTCAGCCTGAGTTGGAGGGGGGCTGCATAAGGTGGAGCCCCAAATAGGGGCCAGGCGGCAGGGACTGCTCCCTGCAGCCGGTGGATGGGCTTAATTCCCAGCACCTCCCACGGACTCTTTCCATGAAGGTGGTCAGGCCCCGGGGCCTGACTGGGAACCTCCAGGACCTCAAATGCCACCATGCAGGAGGGGCAGCAGGGAGTGACTCTGGCAGAAGGCAGGCTGTGGGCAGCCCAGCCTCAGGCCTGGCGGTACCCCTCCCCAGGTGTACGAGGGCCTGTCTTTGGGGAGCCAGCAGCTCCACCGCGTGCAAGTGGGGTCTCGCTTGGAGAGGGCCAGGGCAGTGAAGTGGATGTGTCGGACCTTGGCTCCCGAAACTACAGCGCCCGCACGGACTTCTACTGCCTGGTGTCGGAGGATGACGTGTAGCGCCTGCCCCCTGGACGATCACCAGGGACAGCGGGGGGCAGGGCTGGGGTGTTCTTTTCCCACTCAGCAGGACCACAAGCCCTGTCTACCTGCAGCCCGGGGACCTCGGGGAAGAGAGCGGGCCCAGTGACCCTCCTTGTGCCAGAAATAAAGTCCTTTGGAATCCTGCCCAGGTCTCGGCCTCTCCTCTCCTGGGGCGGGAAGGCGGTATGCAGCGTCCTGAACAGAACACCCCACCTCTCACTTCCGTCTCAGGCACTCCAGGGCCCTGGATCCCTCCCTTTTCTCGCTCCATGGCCACCTGGTCACCGCATCTGGTGCCCACTCAAGCCCACCCTCTCCCCATCCTCCTCCGTCCTGAGCCAGCTCAGGCATGTCTCTTGCAGTGGCCTCCTCAGGTCTCCCTGCTTGGGGCCGTGACTGTTCCCGGTCCCACTCTGATACGGACAGTCCCTGGGGGGCAGGCCCCTTAGAGACTTCAGGTTCTGAGCTTTGCAAAAAATGCCTGTTGTTGTAAAAATAGCGGTGGGAACTTTACAAGCAAAGAGCCTGGCTTGGCGAGATGGAGAGAGGTCCCAGAACCTACTGAACCCCAAGCCTCAGGCAGCATAGGTATACCTGTCAGGGCACCTCTGGGCCCGGGAAGGCAGGGCCGGGAGAGGTGTTGGATGCACCTGCCACGTGAGCACAGCCCGGCAGGCAGCGCCGAGGCCAGGAGTCACAGCTGCCCCGGAAGCGCTCGTTCCTCTGCAGACGAGGTACTCCGCTCTGCTGTTCCTGCGTCTCACTTGGCTTGGGGCTGCCTCTGCCACCTGCCACATCTCCTCCATGCTCTCCGCCAGCTCTCCTGCTGCTGGACACGCCCTCCTCCCTGTCCTGGGTCCCCTGACCTGGAGAGGCCCGTGTATGGGCCCAGCGGGGAGTGTCCTAAGGGGCAGGCACGGTTGCGCTGGGGGACGTTGCTGAGGCCTTGGGTCCGACCCCCAAGTCTGACCAACCAAAGAAGCGTGAGGGGCTGTGGCTGCTGTGTTCACGGCCACCTTTATTCCCATTGCTGGCTGTCCCGAGGCACTGCCGGGCCACAGCCAGTGCCACCTCTGCCAGTGTGACCTGGCCACCACCCCACGCATCAGAGCAGCCTCAAGCCCTGCCCCACCCCCTGCCCTGCAGAAGCCAATTCCCCAGCCGCAAGCCCCGTCCCCTCCCCCACGGCCCAGGCCTTCAAGTTGCACGTGGACGGGGCTCCAGCGAGAGCCCCTGGGCCATCATCAACCTTCTCCTCCAGGCTAGCTGGCGAGCAGCACTGAGCTGAGCCCTTCCCTCGGAGGTGGGTCACGTCGCACACTCCTTCTCCAAGGAAGGCTTCGCCTACGGGCCCAGGAAGTCTTCCTTTCGGTAGCCCTTCTGCAGTGGAGAGGGGCCTGGAGTCAGGGCGCTGCTGCTTCGCATCCCGTCCCCCCGAGTGTGCTGGAAGCGAGCCCCTGGTCTTATGGGTGCCTTGGGCCACGCGGGTTTCCGTGTCCTTCCCTGCCGCCCTGTGCCGACGTCCCACACTCACAGCCCCGCCTGCCCTGGACCGCGGGAACATACCGCCCGGAAGTCTCGGTGGAGCTTGTTGTACTGCCACAGGTTGGCCAAGAGGCTGGAGGCTGCCCGGGAGGACCTCTCACTGTCAGGGCTGGGGGGGTAGGGGGCAGGGGTCAGTGGGGTGACAGGCTTGGCCAGAAGGCAGGGCAAGCTGGGGGGTGGCAGGGGGCACGGGGCTCGGGCCCTGACCTGTCCCGCTTCTGCTTGATGAAGAACAGCTTGTGGAGCCCATCGAAGTAGAGCAGGTCTCGGGCGGCCACGGGGCTGGCCACCGCCAGGTTGTTGAGGACGGCTATGATGTTCACCAGCACGTCGGCCGGGGGAGAGTTCTCACCCGGGCTGCCGGGCAGCTTCTCAATCAGGTGACTCACCACCTTGGTGGCTGCCAGGAGGCCGGGGCGGTCAGTCTCCATTGCCCGCCCCCTGCCCCGCCCCCTTGGCGCCTGCCATTCCCTGCTCCCCCAGGGAGCCGGCGCGCCTGTCTGTCCACCAGCTCTGGCTTCCCAGAAGCCGGCCGGTTGAGCAGCAGAGTCCAGGCATGCGCCCAGCCCCCGGGGCAGGCAGAAGCCAGGCTTCGGGACAGCTGCACTCACACAGCTCATCCTTGTTTCTGGCATGCCGGGACAGGTTTCGGACGAGGCCCGTCAGCGAGCGCAGCTGGTGGTGGTCAGCGGTCCGAACTCGGTCCAGCAGCGGGTTCAGGATGCGTTCCTGCTCCAGAGCCAGCCGGCTCAGCACTCCCGCCCACTGCCGGCAGGAGAGGGGCTGGTGAGAACGGGTGCTGGCGCCCCGCGGAGGCCCCGGGTCTGCTCCCTCCTGGCCCAACCCTCCCGGCACCTTCCTTAAATTCAGTGCAGACCCCGGGGGCCGGAGGTGGCATCCTCCAGCCGCATCCTGCCTGCCTTCCTCTCTCGCTCTGAAGTTCTGGCCCCCCGATGCACCGTAAAGCCCGGGAGAGCAGGCTCCTGTCCCCCGTTCACCCCTTGCGTCTCCAGTGCCTCGCGCCCCAGCGCGTGGCCAGGTGTGGTCCCAGGCCACCTCACCCTGCGGTCGCCTGCAGTGATGTTCTGCAGCGCGCCGGCAGCCGCTTCCGTCGTGTACCGGTTGAGCTCACAGCGCTGCAGCAGCCGGTTGTACAGCGCCACGACCTGGGGGCTCCACAGCCACTCCAGGCCCTTGGGGTCCTTAGACACCTCGGTGAAGGTGAGCGCGTCGGCCGTGAGGGACAGCTGGGCAGGAGGGCGTGGAGGGTCAGCCGAGGTCACCCGGGATCCCTGCTTCCGCCCGCCCGCCCGCCTGCCCAGGCCCGCACCCACCTCTCGGAGCCGCCGGCTCTGTGGCGTGAAGCAGCCCACTGCCTCGCCTGGCGGCGCCCCTGCCGTATCCCGGCGGCCTCGGCCCTCCAGCCGCTGCAGGGCCGACGGTGGCATCTCGTCGTACAGGCGGTAGGACAGGTTCCTGAGCACGCACACGGCGTTCTCCACGCTCTGTGGACAGAGGGCGGCCCTCGGTCAGAGCAGGCTGGAGCCCCTCGGGCCCCGGGGCACTGGCTGACCCTCACCTTGTCCTCGCACTTGCCCACGTCCAGGGCGTGGTTGATATAGGCGACCAGGGAGTCCACCAGCCCGTGGCACTCACGCATCTTCTGGCGAGTGGCCTGGGAGGCCGAGCTGAGGTTCCTTTGGATGGAGGCAGACCGGAGACCCCCGCTGGGGCCGCAGGCAGAGCCCCCCCCACAGGGCCCCACCCAGGGCTGGGGTCCGGAGCACCCCCCCCCACTCCCCCGAGCCGGGCTCGGCCCGTCGGCACCTCCGCATGCCCATCCCCCAGCCCCTTCTCAGAGTGTCCGGGGCTCCGGGGGGTTATAAACATCAGATCAAATCCCTGATTTAAAGAAATCTGAGCCCGCAGCCCCCAGTCTGTCGACGTCTGGCCGGGGCCCACACCACCCAGGGCTGGGGTCCGGAGCACCCCCCCCACTCCCCCGAGCCGGGCTCGGCCCGTCGGCACCTCCGCATGCCCATCCCCCAGCCCCTTCTCAGAGTGTCCGGGGCTCCGGGGGGTTATAAACATCAGATCAAATCCCTGATTTAAAGAAATCTGAGCCCGCAGCCCCCAGTCTGTCGACGTCTGGCCGGGGCCCACACCTGGCGGCCCGTCCCCCTCCTGCGCCAGCGCCTCTGCCTCGCTGCCCACTTCTCCCAGCCCACCCCCCCCCGGTGGCCCCGCCTTGTCATTCAGACCTCAGATCCTAACGCCCCTTCTCTGGGCCTCCCCTGCCTGCTGCCCGGCGCACCTGAGGAAGCCCGTGGCGTTGTAGAAGATCTCCGTTTCCGAGGCGTTCTGCTGGGTGAAGGGCGGTCCCCCGGCCCCTGAGAGGGGGCTCAGCACCAGGTCTGTGAGCTGCTCCAGCGTGTCTCGGGCCAGGCGGTCCTTCAGGTGGTCACTGGAGGACAAGTTCCACAGGATCCCTGTGGGAGGTGGGCCGAGGCCGTGGTCAGGGACGGCCCTCCAGCCCCTCCGCCTCTTCCGGGGATGGTACCCAGGGCCCCGCCTGGCACTTCGAGCCTCACCCAAGAGCCTCTCTGGGGAGAGGCTGAGTGGGACGTGTAGGGTCACGGGGCCGCAAGAGCGCAGAGAGGAGGACGCCTAGGGACACGGGGCCTGGGGCCGGAGTCCAGCCCCAAAGAGACGTGCCACAGGGATGGCCGCGGGGGCCGAGGGACGGGCGGTAGAGCGGCGGGCGGGGCGCAGGGCCACCTGTGACGTTCTTGCGCAGTTCGTCGTCCTGCTCACGCAGCGAACGCAGCAGCTCGAAGATGCCGTTCTCCTCCACCAGGGCCAGCTTGTTGTCCGCGTTGTCGTAGACGAGGTTGCGCATGGCGCCTGTGGCGTGGCGCTGCACCTCCTGGTTGGCGTGGTTGAAGAGCTTCACCAGCCTAGCCACGGCCTGCAGGCTGCGAGCCTGTGGGCATAGCCACACGGGTGTTAGCACGCGTGCACACGCTGCATGGGTATGTGCAAACGTTTGCAGGTGTACGTGGATGGGTGAGTACCTGTGCAGGTGTTTGGAGATGTGTGCAGAAATATGCAGATGTGTGCAAGTGTGTGCAGGTATATAGAGACGTGTGCATACACACACAGGTGTATAGAGATGTACGCGGGTGCGTGCAGGTGTGTGCGGGTACATAGAGACGTGTGCATACACGTGCAGGTGTATGGCGACGTACGCGGGTGTGTGCAGATGCGCGCAAATGTGAGCAGAAGCGCGCAGGCGTGTGCAGGTGTACTCAGATTTTTGGGCAAGTCAGTCCCTCCTGCCCGTCCTTTGCTGAGGAGGCCCTGGGCAGGTGGGGTCTGCCCAGGCAGCTTGGGGATCAGTGAGGGGTGGTCAGGGGCCAGACAGAGGGCAGTGAGTGAGGGGCCCATGAGGGCGGTAAGCAGGGCGGTCACCTGCTTCTTGGCTGCTGTGTCACTGTAGCAACTGTGCTGAATGTAGGCTGCTCCCAGCACCTGCAGGTTGGGATCTGAGGCCATGAGGTACTTGACTGCCGAGGGCAGGTCAATGTCATCAAAGCTGCAGAGAAAAGGGACGGGTCAGGCTGAGCCTGGGGACAGACCAGGGTCATGGCAGAAGCCCCCTCCCCGAGCCAGGCCCAGCTCACCCGCTGCTGAGCCTCTGCAAAGTGCGGTGGCCACCGTAGCTGTCCAGCCCACGCGTGTCCGGCAGGTGGCCCGAGTCGCCCAGGCTGAGGCTGAGGCTGCGCACAGATGGTGCCCGGGTCACGGGCTCCAGGACGCCCCCTGGCACTCCCCCAGCCCCCACACGGCTGCGGTGGCTGCTCTGGAACCGCTGCAGGGTCCGCATGGCGGGGGCACGGATGGTTCGGCTGGGCGGCCCCTCGGCAGCCTCCGGCCAGTCCAGGCCCCCAGCCCGGCCAGAGCTGGAGCTGGCCCGGCGCTCAGAGGCAAAGGCCCTGTAGGTGGAGGCAGCCGCCGGCTGCAGCTGCCCCTCCACCACTCCGTAGCGGCCGTCCGGGTCCCCGGCCCCCAGCCTGAGCGAGCACAGGGACAAGGTGTCGTGATCCGCCCGGCTCCCCAGCACGCCACGCTCGTGGCAGGACACGGGCCGGGTGGGCAGGGGCGCGGCGGGCCAGACACCCCCATACCCTGCGGCCCCAAGGGCACTGCCTGCACTCTGGGCTGAGCTCAGCCTTCGACCGGAGCTCAGGTCCACGGCCGAGCAGGAGGACCAGGAGACGGGGCTGCGGGTGGGCCTGGCGATGGGCCGGCAGGTCTGTGGGGCAGGGAGGGGAGGGCAGTGAGGGGCGCTGGGCTTCCTGACGCTGGAGCCCCCAGAGCCTCCCTCACAGGACTCCGGGCTGTCACTCACCGAGGTGTCCCCGCTCCGGCCCTGGGAGCGGGAGCTGAAACCGGCCTGCAAGGTGTGGTACTGAGCCCGGCACGTGCCTGCGGACAGGGACAGCACAGCCTGGCTGGGCCGACGGCAAGGCACTGGCTTCCTGCCTCCCCTCCTGCCCTGAGCCCTGGTGGGGAGGCCAGGGGACTCTGGGACAGGTGCCTTGGCTTCTGGTCCTGCCGTGGCCTTGTCATCCCCCCACAGCCCCCGTCCCTTCCAGCTGTGCCCCCTCAGCGGGGGACGGATGTGCTCACGCTGCTGACCTCCCGGCTACCCGGGGAGTGTGCCAGGGCCTCCTTCCTCAGCTCCCCGATCCCTGCCAGGGCGCAAAGGCTGGCCACCGCCCCCAGGAAGCCACACTGACCTCCCGGGAGCCCATCCTGTGCTGTTGGTCACTCGCCGCGGACACACAGCCTCCCTGGACCAGTGCCCTGAGGCGCAGTCCCCTGACCCACCTGGCCGAGCCACACCCACACCGGGGACACCGGCAGCAGCCCGCCTGCTTGGCGAGTGGACAGCCAGGCAGGTGGATGGAGGGGGGAGGGGGGAGAGATGGGGGAGGGCGGGTTGGACCATCGGAAGGATGGGTGGTTGGATGAACAGACTGACTGGTGTGTGAAGGGGTATCTAAGCCGGGAGGATGGCGGGGCGGATGGATGCTGAAGGGACAACTGAATGAATGTGTGGATGACAGGTGACACGGTGTGGCCGGTCGGGTGTGTAGGAAGAGCTGAGAACACCCGGAGAAGAGTTGGGCAAAGGTCAAGCCAAGGCAGAACAGTGGGAACGGACTGGGGGGGCATCACCTGGGCAATGCCAGGGGCGGGGTCTTTGGATGGGGAGGGTGTTCCGGGAGTGGTCAGCCTCTGCTAGAGTCCCTGCTGGGGCCACACCTGGAGGGGGACGAGTCCCATCCCCCAGAGGCCGGGGTAGAGTGACTTGGCTGAAGGGATTCAGGGGGAGGGTGAAGGGAAGGGGGGGGCCTTGGACCCTCCCCCAACCTCTGCCTCAGTTAGGTCTGGGGGGACTCCCCCACCCAGCACGCTCCCCAGACAGGCCCTGGTTAATGAGGCTTCTGGGCAGGGACTATTAACCCTTTGACGCTAGTGAGGCTCAGCCTTGGGGGGGCACGGCCCCCAGCCCCAAATTATAATCCTCTTTCCCCTAATTGCCAGGGTAGCCAGGGTGGTAACTGACCCCTCCCTACTCCCTCCTCTACCCCATGACCCCTGGGCGCCCAACTTGGCCACCAGCAAGGCTGAGGCCCAGGGAGGGGAGGACGCAGGAATCCAGGCAGCCCTGGCGGCCCCTGTGCTGGCTGACCCGCTTATCCCCCGACCAGCAGCTGGCCGCCAGTACTGGGAAGGGCCCTGTGCAGATCACGCGAGCCACTGTGAAGCGGGGTCTCGGCCCCTGACATCCTGGAGGCTCCTCTTACTGTCTAACCTCGGTCCCTGTTGCTGCAGCCTGGCAAGGGAGGAAACGGCATTTCTAGAAGTGCCCTGAAGGTGCTGCACACGCTCACGTACACCCGCGCACGTGCCCCGTGCACGAACCGGGGTTCCTACACAGGGGGCTGCCTGGCCCTGAGGGGCATTCCCCCACCCGCTGCTCTCACGGAGAGTATCCGGGTCACCCCAGCAGGGCCCGCCCCGCAATTCCGCAGGGAGACCCTGGCCCAGACGTCGTGGCTCTCCTCCAGGAGTCCCAGACCCCGCCCCTCACCTTTCTGTCTGCTCAGTCCCGTGGGGCATGGGGGGGTGGACGCTAGAGTCTGGGCGTCTGTGTCTCTGCGTTTGTGTCTCCAGGGGAGTGACGTGTGTGTCTGCGTGTCTCTGAGACTGTGTGTGTGAGCCCGTGGGATGTGGGACGGGACGCGTGCGTGTTCCGGGTTTGCCGACAGAGATGGACCTGGCCGGCCACGTGCCACTTCTCCCGTGCCCCCCCTGGGGGGGGGGCGGGAGGCTCAGGGCCCAGTGGGCGGGTGAGGCCCAACTCGACTCACGGGGAGGACCCCGGGGTCCCTGCCAGGAGGTGGAGGCCTCACCTCTGGCTTCTCCCACGCCTAGAGGGGTAGGGCGGTGACTCAAGGCGGGCCTGGGTGAGTCAGGGAGCTGAGTCCGGGGTGGCCCCACCGCGGCCTCCGGCCCTCGCACCACCACACCGGCCCTCGCACCACCACGCCCGCCGGGGCCACCTCCACCCGCCACCCACCGTGGGCACCCGGCCAGCGTCTGCCTACCTCTGGCCTCCTTGGCCACACCGTCGGGCTGGGCCGGCCTGTTCTGCCAAGGCTGCTGACCCAGCTGCAGGAGGCGAGCGCGGACCTGCTCCTGGACGCGAGCTGCACGCAGCCTCTCGGCCTCTGGCCCTTCGGTGCCCCGGCGGTCCAGCTGCAGGTCCGAGGGCAGCGCCAGGGAGCACACACCCATCTCGGGCTGCAGGGCCGACAGCAGGAAGTTACCGTCCTGCATGGCGGCGGGCACGGGGGCCGGGTCTGCCTGGCCGGGGCCCGGTCGCCACCTCCAGCCCGATTTGTCTCCGCTGTCTCTTCCCGCGCGGCCCTGTCCCCGAAGTCCCCTCCCTGCTGGCCTCGCCCAGGGCTGGCCCGGAGACCGAGACCGTTGCCGCCCAGCCCTGAGCTCAGCTAGGGGCGGGGACACCTGGGCCAGGTGGGAGGGAGGGGCTACCGCCTGCTTAAGGTGGAATTTGGGCGGAAGAACAGGCGCTGCGTGTTCCCCCTCCTTCAGCTCATATCCCAGGGCCGGGCAGAAGGGGTCCGGGCCCTTTGTTCCCAGCCGGTCCTTTGGGCTAGGCCACAGCCCGTCCTTTGGGCCTACTGTTCTGAGCATTAGGGCAGGGCGGAGGGAGGCCACCTCGGGGGGTCTGAGGGCGGGGGCTCCCCCTCCCTGGGGAGCTGGGGGCTCCAGGTAACTCCAAGGACCAGGCGCTGCAGCCATGAGGTTGGAGTGAGGCCTAGCAGGGGTCAAGTGCTAAGGGACAGAGTTGAGAATAAAAGGCTTGGAGTGGAGCTTTAGGGTGGAAGGGGGCTCTATGGGGCCCTCGTCCTGGTCCTTGGTGCCCAAGAGACCCCAGAAGCAAGAGGCGAGACGGGCCCGCCCCAGGATCCTGACCCTCCAGACCTCCATCCTGCAGACTCCGGAAGTGCCCCAGTCCCCCGCCTCTGCAGAGCCCTCCTGGGCTCCCCGCCACCCGAGGCTACGGAGGTGGGAGGCCTCTCCCAGCCCATGAGTCAAGGCTCAGCTCAGCAGGGGCAGGCGGGGCCGCCCCAGGGGGCTGACTCAGAGGGGCCCTCCCGCCCTGGCTGGGGGTGCAGGATCTGGCGTGCACGGGGAGAACCCAGGAGTCCAGGCGAGCCAGGAGTATGAGGGGTCGGAGTGGTGGGGAGAAGGGAGGCCCAGCAGTCAGAGGTGCGGGAGTGGGAGGGCCAGGCTTGGCAGTGCTCGCCCCAAGGAGGTCTCCCTGGAGCGCCACGGCCGGCTGGACCGCCCACTCCAAGGCCTCCCGTGTAGGCCTGGCTTGGATCCAGGACAGGGCCCTGGCGGACTGAGTGGGGGCTGAGTGGCCTCATGTACCTCCTGGGTTCCCCTGGAAAAGTCGCCCTGGGGCCACCCTCACGGGCCTTCCCTCCCATGGGAGGCCCTGGCCCCTTGAAGGCAGGGGACGTGAGCCCAGGTGGGAGTGGTGGCTGGGGGCCGTGGCCTGGGGGCAAGGCGGGGTCGGGGTCAGAAGGCAGCCCTAGGGGTGAGGTCGGTGCTGGGGTGGGAGTCAGAGGTCAGCATGGGGCGTGAGAGAGGGAGGGGAGGGTCCCCGGGAAGGACAAGGTGAACCCTGGGGTGGAACCTCCCGGCTCAGGGGATATGCACAGTGGGCGACCTACCCTGCTGGCGGTCCAGATACTGCCGGCCCCCGGGCTCATCCCAGAGGCCTCCGCCGCCGGCTGAGGAGTCCTGGGCTGCATCCCGGGCCCAGCACTGCCGTCGGGGCCTCAGTGCGGGACAGGACTGCCGGGGTACCGGGAGGGCGGGGTGGGAACGCCCGCACGCGCAGCGAGCTCATCAGACCGGTTGCTTCCCTGGGAGATGTGTTTTGTGTGGAAAAAGCCCGGGATACAAGTTTGTACAGCGCTGAGTGCGCCTGGAGGCCCGCCCTTCACCCGAGTCGAGTCGCCTGGGCCCACCTGGCAGGGCAGCAGGCCTCGGGGGGCAGACTGCAGCTGGGGTCCGGAGGCCCTGGGTGGTGGGACAGGGCCGCAGAGGGGTGGAAGGGGCTTTGATGGGGTCAGAGCCACAGGATGGAGAGGAGGCGCCAGGCAGATACCCCCTAGGTCCGGTTTTCCACAGCTTGCGGGGTCCTCAGGGCCAGTTCTGTGGGGCTTCCCCCTCCTCTTGGCAGGGAGGGCCGCGGGCGCCCCCAGGCTGTGCCGAGCCTCCCTGAGGACCTGGGGACCCCTGCACCTCCCCACCTCGGATCTCCTGCCTTTGTGGCTCAGTGCCCAGGGAAACCCTGGGGAGCCCGGGCGAGATTTCTCTAAGCACCGCAGGGCCTGAGGGACTGGCTGCGGCTTGAGACTTGTGTCCACCTGAAGCTCAGAGCCCAGTCCAGCCCCTGCGACCAGCCTTGTGCTTCGTCTGCCCTGAGAGCCCCCTCCTCCTGGAGCCGGTGTGGAGGGAGAGAGCACAGGAGGGTTCTGTGCCGGCCTGAGGGGGAGCTTCCTGGGGGAGGGGGCTCTGCGGCAGCTGGCGGAAGATTCGCCCAGGGAGCTGAGAAAGCGGGCGTAGGTCCTGGGAGTCTGTGTTGGTGCACTTTCGGGTTTAAGATCCCGGGACCTGAGGGCCTGCAAGGGTGAGTGATGCTCTTACTTGGGAGGTGGGGGGATGGGGGAGCCTGGACTCTGCCCTGGGGCATGGGAAGGAAGGGCTGTGGGGGCCCAAGAGGGGCAGGTTAGCACTTACAGCCCCGACGGCTTAGAGGTCGGCCTGGGGTATTTACTGGAGGAGGGGGACCCCAGGCAGTTGTTACAAACGTCTCTGGGGGAGGGGGAGGGGATGGGGGCCGGTATGGGGTGGTTTTCAGGGACGAGGGCCAGAGTAGGGGGCAGGCGGAAGGACGGACGCCCCCCTAGTGCTGGCTTTGGTGACCTGGGAGGCGCTCACTGCGAAGGGGCTAGGGGCTACCCGGTGTGTGCGGGCGGAGCTGGAGGAGGGGTACAGAGGGCGCCCCACCCCACCTCGGTGGGGAGTCTGGAGGGGGGCTCTTAGCGGGCAGGAATGGAGGAGAAAAGCTTGAAGATATAGACAGCAAAATAATATTCAAAACAAGATTCGGGAGCGCGCTGGAGCACAGAGAAGGTAGCTAGATCGCCCGGGGCCACAGAGCCTGCAGGCGTCGGGATGGATCTGCGCGAGGTGACGCACCGGGCGCGAGGGCGCGGCGCGCCGGCGGGGGCCGGGGAGATGCGGGTCCTGCTGCTTGGGCTCCAGCCGTGCGCCTCCCGCCGCCGCTTCCTGTCCGCAGACTCGCGAACCTTCCAACGTCCCGGGGGCCGGGCTCCCGCCAAGCCCAGCCCAGCCCAGCCCAGCCCAGGGTTCGGGTTAGGGTTCGGGTTGGGGTCCCTCCTCCATGAAGCCTACCTGGACTTGCGCATCGGGCGCTGCCCCGGACCCCCCTGGGGCGGGGCACCGTCGGCGCCCCCTGGCGCCTCGCCCCTTTGGCGGGGAAGGTCCCCAAGGGTCACAGCCCCACCGCCACCCGCCCAGACCTCCCCTCAGGTCGCCCGTCCGCCTTGCCGGTTCTGCGCTCTTCGGTGCACTGGCGCTGCTCCGGGGCAGGTGTGCGACCAAGACAGACGCAGCTTCTCGCGGGACCGCTCCTTCTGGGGTCGGGGTGGGGGGCCACAGACACAGCGGTCCACACGCAACGATGCTGGTCTGGATGGCGGGGCAGCTGAGAGCCTCTGGGACGGAGGGGGCGCCTTGCAGAGGCCCCAGAGAGGACCCTGAAGGGAACGGGGTGGCCGGAGCCCATGGTTGCGGGGCGCTCCAGCAGGGGAGGAGGATGAATTGACTAAGGGGGAGTGGGGAGGTGGTGGCGGGTCCCCGGGGGGGCCTGGACCAGGAGGGCCCCAGGGCAGGGAGGGTGGAGAGAATGCTGCGTCCCGTTCCTGGAGGGGTGCAAGCCGGTGCCTCCTCCCTCCTGAGGCCTGTCTCGGGTCCTGGAGAGCCTCGTCACCAGTCATGGGCACTGTTAGCGAGGGCTCGGCGGTGGAGGCTGCGTGGTGGGTGCTTTGTGCGCATTTTGTCCTTAATCTTCGCAGGAGCACCAGGAGGCGGAGCTGTGATGTGGCTCCATTTTACAGACCGGGAAACAGGTTCCCCAGGCTAAATAAGTTTCCAGAAGTTAGGAAGCAAGTGAGGGTGTGTAGGGAAAGGTCTCCCTGAGCGGGACAGGGCTGAGCTTGGGGACTGGCGCTGGCTGGTGGGTGGGCGTCTTGGCAGCCCCCCAGCTAGGTCTGGGCCGCTTTCTCCACTGAGGTTAAGAGGGGGATTTGTTTGCCTTCCTCCCGGTGGTTTAGCTTCAGTCTTGTTCTCAAAAGGGTTCCCGCGGCCCTGGGCCCTTTCCCATCGCTGCCCCGGGAGCCCTGTGCTCTCACCATCTGCTCGGCTCCGAGACCTGCTGTTGCCTTTCTGGTTGAACAGCATCAGCGCTGGGTAACCCTTCAGGCTCCAGCTTCCTTTTTCCCGAAGTACCTCCGTCCCCTGCAGCTGTCAGAGCCGGCCCAACCCGGGCGCCGGGTCGGGGGCGACCAGGGATCTTGTCAGTGTCTGGATTTGAGCTGCTGCGATAGTGTGTAGAGGTATCTCGTTGTTTTATCATATGCATTTCTCCGATGACATAGGACGTGGAGCATCTTTTCATGTGCTCACTTGCCATCTGTATAGCTTCTCTGGTGAGGGGTCTATTAAGGTCATCTGACCATTCTTCAGTTGGGTTACTCATTTTATTGTTGAGTTTTAAGAGTTCTTTCTATATTTTGGATAACAGTCATTTCTCCGATGTGTCTTTTGCAAATATTTTCTCCTAGTCTGTGATTTATCTTCTCATTCCTTTGACGTTGTCTTTTGCAGAGAAGAAGTTTTTCATTTTAAAGAAGTTCTGCTTATCAATTCTTTCTTTCATGGATCAGCCTTTGGTGTTGTGTCCACAGAGTCATCACCACACCCAAGGTCATCTAGGTTTTCTCCTGTGCTGTCTTCTAAGAATTTTATAGTTTTGTGTTTTACATTTAGGTCTATGCTTGATCTTGAGTTATTTTTTGTAAAGGGTGTAAGGTTTGGGTCTAGATTCATTTTTTGCATGTGGATGTCCAGTTGTACCAGTACCATTTGTTGAAAAGCCCATCTTTGCTCCATTGTATTGCCTTTGCTTCTTTGTCAAAGATCAGTTGACTGCATTTATGTGGGTCTATTTCTGAGCTCTCTATTCTGCGCCACTGATCTTTTTTTTTTTTTTTTTTTGCGATACGTGGGCCTCTCACCGTTGTGGCCTCTCCCGTTGTGGAGCACAGGCTCCAGACGCGCAGGCTCAGCGGCCATGGCTCACGGGCCCAGCCTCTCCGCGGCATGTGGGATCTTCCCGGACCGGGGCACGAACCCGTGTCCCCTGCATCGGCAGGCGGACTCTCAACCACTGCGCCACCAGGGAAGCCCCCACTGATCTATTTTGTCTAATCTTTTGACCATACCACACTGTCTTGATTGCTGTAGCTCTGTAGTAAGCCTTGAAGTTGGATACTATCAGTCTTCCAAGTTTATTCTTCTTGAATATTATGTTGGCTATTCTGGGTCTTTTGCCTCTCCAGAAAAGAATCAGTTAGTTGATTGGTGGGGTTTTGATTAGGATTGCGTTGAATCTGTAGATCAAGTTGGGAAAAACTGACATTGTGACAATATTGAGTCTTCCCATCCATTAACATGGACTATCTTGCCATTGATTTAGGTCTTTGATTTCTTTCATCACAGTTTTGTAGTTTTCCTCATATAGATCTTATACATATTTTGTTAGATTTTTACCTACGTATTTATTTTATTTGGTGCTAATGTAAATGGTATTGTTTTTAATTTCAAATTCCAATAGTTCATTGCTAGTATATAGGAAAGCAATTGACTTCTGTATATTAACCTTGTATTCTGCAACCTTGCTATAACTGATTATTATTTTTAAATATTTATTTATTTTGGCTGTGCCAGGTCTCAGCTGCGGCATGCGGACTCTTAGTTGCAGCATGCGTGCAGGATCTGGTTCCCTGACCAGGGATCGAACCCGGGTCCCCTGCATTGGGAGCACAGAATCTTACTCACTGGACCACCAGGGAAGTCCTTATAATTGATTATTAGTTCCAGAAGTTTCTCTTTTTTTTCTTTTCTTTCCTTTTTTTTTCTTTTTGTTTTTTTTGGCTAATTCTTTTGGATTTTCTCCATAGATGATTATGTCATCTGCAATCTAAAACAATGTTACTTCTTCCTCCTCAATCTGTATACTTTTTATTTCCTTTTCTTGTCTTGTTGCGTTAACTAGTACTTCCAGTATAATATTGAAAAGAAGTGATGAGAAGGGTTTATCATTGATTTCTAAAAATGTCTTCAAATGTAACCTCCGACCTCCTCGCCTTCCCCGTCTGTGTCCTTGGCAGCCTCATCAGCACCTCAGGGCTTTGCTGGGATGTCACCTTCTCAGGTCAAGCTTTTTCTTTTTTTTTTTTTTTTGTAATAAAAATTTTGCCCATATTTTCTTCTAGAATTTTTTTTTTTTTTAATTTTTGGCTGTGTTGGGTCTTCGTCGCTGCATGTGGGCTTTCTCTAGTTGTGGCGAGCAGGGGCTACTCTTTGTTGTGGTGTGCAGGCTTCTCATTGTGGTGGCTTACCTTGTTGTGGAGCACGGGCTCTAGATGTGCGGCCTTCAGTAGTGGTGGCACGTGGGCTCAGTAGTTGTGGCTCGCGGGCTCTAGAGCGCAGGCTCAGTAGTTGTGGCGCACGGGCTTAGTTGCTCTGAGGCATGTGGGATCTTCCCGGACCAGGGCTCGAACCCGTGTCCCCTGCACTGGCAGGAGGACTCTTTAACCACCGCACCACCAGGGAAGCCTGGTCAGGCTTTTTCTGACCACTGTTTACAATGGCAGCCACACTCAGACTCACCATTCCCTTCCCGGCTTTATTTTTCTTTACAAGAGCTGCCACCAGCTAATACACTGGCGATGTCTTTACTGTGTCTGCTGTCTGCTCCTCCACACCCTTCACTAGAATGTAAGTTCTACGAGGCAGGGATTCTTGTCTGTTTTGTTCGCCACTTCTTCCACATTGCCTGGCACATGGTGCTCAATAAGTAGTTGTTAAAATGGATTAATAAATTACGGTACACGTATAGTCCAGATTAGATGAAATGTTGTCTGACATTTTTTTCTGCTTCCAGAGGTAATTATTTTCCTGATGTACATGCTTCCCCTACCTGTTACATTCCCCCCGCCCCACTTCTTTGGAGTATATATTCTTAATTCCAGTGCTAGTTCTTTTCTTGTTACTAACATCTGTATGTGGGGATCACTTCTTCTGAACTAGATACTTAGGGAGGAGGGGGCGGTGTGAGCTGGGCCATCTGGTAACTTCTGAGCAGGTGTGTGGCAGGTTAGCTGTGTCCTCCACCCTGTAGGCGCCAGAGGACTCACGTCACAAGTGACTTAGTGTCCACAGACACCCGCTGGCTGCCCTGGTCAGCAGCCACAGAGCTGAATGCCCTGGGCCATCTCTAGGGTCTTCTCAGGGCCCGACTGGAGCGTCCGTCTGATTTCTCTTTCCCTGAAATCCTCCCTGCTGCCCTGTGTTCATGGCGAGGTAAATCTCGCGAGGATTGTTTGGAGTGCTGGGTGGACGTGCTGCCTTCCCACGGAATGAGGCAGTACAGAGTCGCAGCCCCAAAGATGTCCATGCCCTAATCCCCAGAACCTGTGGCTGTCACCTCCATGGCAAGAGGGACTTCGCAGATTAAGGATGTTGCCTGGGATGGAGCGATTATCCTCGGTTATGTGGGCGGGTCCAGCGTCATCCCGGGGGTCCTTATAAGAGGGAGGCAGGAGGGTCAGAGCCAGAGAAGATGTGATGATGGTAGTAGCGGTGTGAGAGAGACAGGGAGAGTGATATGAAAACGGTAAGCTGCTGGCTTTGAGGATGGAGGAAGAGGCCACGAGCAAGGAAATCCAGGTGGCCTCTAGGAGCTGGGAAAGGAGGGAAGCAGATTCAGTCCTAAAGCCCCCAGAAGGGGTGCAGGCCTGTGGAAACCTCGATTTTAGGACTTCCGACCTCCAGAGCTGTAAGACAGGAAATTCTATTTTGTTTGTGGAAATCCATTACAGCAGCTGCAAGGAGCTCATGTGGGCAGGCGCGCCTGGTGCCAGGTAGAGCGCTGGCCTCCCTGCCATGACTGGGACCCCAGGGAAGGGCGGGCCCTCGACAGCATCATCCAGCCCGTCTGACCCTCCAGGGGGCTCCTGACCCTGAACTTCCACGAGACAAGTCAAGCAAACCCCCCGTTATGTTTACACCAGTGTGCACTGGGTTCTTCATTTATGGCAACTGAGTCCTGACCTCGCCCCCAACCTGGTCGTAGCATGTCACCCGCCACCCCGGGCTGCCTAGTGCTACCACATCTTTGAGGAGGATGGGGCAGGACTGACATCCAAGGTCAGTTTTCACAGCGGAGGGGACTAAGCAGGCGGTCGAATAGTCTTTGCTCGCAGGTGGAAAGGCCTCGTGCCACGCCCGTGACTGGCGGCTCCACGCACGGGGTGGTGAGGAAGGGTCCAAAACCCCCTTGCCTTCAGGGCCCGATACAGAAGCTCAGAGGGAAAGCGCGGGAAGAGGTGAGTGGTCTCGAGGGTGGAGAAAGGTGCGGTCAGCATGGCGGCTGCAGCTCAAGTCAGGAAAGGGAGTCAGGAGCAGGCACAGGGCCCAGGGCCGCCGTGGGTGCAGGGTCTCTTGCTGCCGCCCAGGCCCACCTCTGCCCTCCCAAGAGAACCAGGCCCAGAGGATGAGTCAGGACTAAAAAAAATATTTCATTTCATTCTGAATAAAAAACGGAACAGACAGAACTCTTGGAAATCCTGAAACAATGTCATTGCTACGGCAAAATTTCACAGAAATCATCGCACAGGGCGTGGGGGCCAAGCCCAGGCCCCGCCGGCCGCCTCTCGGGGGGGGGGGCACGGAGGGGGCAGCAGCCTGGGGGGCCAGAGAGGGGCAGGCACGGGTGGTGGCTGTGCCCCTGGATGAACCCCGCTGGGTCCCCAGGGTCCAGGCTCAGAGCCTGGCCTCCAGCTGCCACGGCAGGACGGCAGCCGGGGCCGGGAGGGGTGGCTGGTCCTCAAGGGGCCTCCTTGCGGGCGGCCTTGCGGCTGCGCATGCCCCACATCCCCCGCTTGGAGTGGAAGTGGTGGTAGAAGTTCCGCACTCGGAGCCGCTCCACCTCCAGCCCTGCCTGCAGGACCCTGGGTGGGGAGGGGGAGTCAGGGCTGCCCCTCAGCCCAGAGGCCCTTTGGGGGGTGATCAAGACTGGGGGTATGGGGATGAATGGGGCTGCTCTGATTCTTCAGGACCCTGCAGGGGGAGGGCATGCATGTCAGGGCTGCCCCTGAGACTACAGAACCCTGGGGGTGGGATGGAATGGAAGAGGTCACGCCCCTGGTCCAGGGGCTGGGGTGTCAGGGCTTCCACTACTGTCCAAGCCCAGCAGGAGGAGAGGGACCCAGGAGAGGCCTGTAGGGTCTGGGGGCAGAACTGGTTCAAGGGCTTCCCTGAGTCTGCAGGATCCTGGAGCTGGGAAGGGGTTTATGGGGCGTGGGGTGGGGTCCAAGTTTCTCTCTGGGCCTAGATCTGGGGGTCGGAGGAGGAGGAAAGCAGAGTCCCGTCAGCGTGTGAGGCCCCTCCCACCCAGAGGAGGAGAATACGGAGGTCTCATCTCCGCTGGGGGGAGGTGGTCACCTGTCCAGAAGTTCCCAGTCCTCGCCTCCCCACTGGTCCCGGAACTCCTCCGTGTTCATGCCTCCGATGCGGTCGAAGTCGGACTTGTAGATCCCAAAAAGGCCGAAGCCGTTCACCTCCCAGTAACCTGGCGGGGACGGGGTGCCCTTCAGACGCCAGGTCCTGCAAGCCCTTCCTCAGGAGGGCTCTCGGGGTCATTCCAATGTGTTGGTCATAACCTGGGAGGCCTGTGCGTGACTTGGGTGTTGTTGGAAAAGGTTCCTAGGGGCCGAGCCATGACCCTGGGGTTACTGGGGGGAGGACTTGGGGTCCTGGGCACTCTGGGGGTCCTAGAGGCCACAAGGAGCCCCAGGCGTTATAAGGGGCATTGATGGGGCCCTAGGCCTCCCTTGCGGGTTGGGACCCCCGGCGTCACCGAGGGGCACTCAGGGCATTACCGTGAGGGTCCCCTGGCGAGCTCCCGCAGCCCAGCCGCATGACCACGGGCGCGAAGGCCAGCCTGCCCTCCACGCAGTGCTTGCGGATGCCGTCCAGGATGCTGGGGGGGAAGTGGATGTGCAGGTCGCAGAGGAAAACGATGCTGCTGGCATCCTGGGGACAGCGGGGAGGTCTGAGCCTCGCCCTCTCCTCCGGAAGGGCCCCCCCTCCCGCCCCGGCCAGCCCATCTCATTCTCTCAACCCGCACCGTCCTGCCCACGCACCTCCACCGCGGCCACTCCAGCTTGCAACCCCGCGGAGCGCTCGAAGTTCCCGGTTCGCCTTAGGTATTGGTATCTGGGGGAAGCAGGGGATATGGGGTGGGAAATCACAGCCACCCATTTCTGGGGGAGGGGGCGGGGGCAGGAAAACCCACGGCTGGCCGGGGGGAGGGAAGATGTGCTTGAGCCTCCCCGGCAGGTGGGGGCACCGTTACCTGGGCAGCGGCGCCGCGCGGAGGGCCCGCTGCACATCCATGTCCTCGCTCTCAAAGTCCACCAGGACGACACTGAAGCGAGAGTCCCCTGTTCGGACGTGCAGCGCAGCCATGTCTGCCAGGAACTGCACCACCCAGCGCGCCTGGTTCTTCACTGGAGGAGGATGGGGACACTGAACCCACCGGGACCTGACCTGGCGGTACCCTGCCCAGGATCAGCGGCACCCCCCCGCCTCCCCGTCAGGCCTGCCGGGCAAGGCCCCGCCCCCCCGGGGCTGGCCGCCCAGCCCCACCCCCACACACCTGGCACGATGAAGTGCACCATCACATCCTGGCGCCAGACCAGGCGCAGCGGCCGGCACAGCTCCGGGCGGCCGTCGGGGTGCGCGGAGGCGGCTGGAGCGGGCTCGGGACTGTCCCCGTCTCCCTCTGTGTCGCCGGCGCGTGCCCCGGGCAGCCGCAGGAAGACGTACTCAGACAGGCGCAGCCGGCGCCCGCCGCGCTCCTGGAGCTCCAGCTCCAGGAGGAACCGGCTTCCCCGCGCGGAGTCCCGGCGCTTCTCCACGTTCACTATGCGCAGAAGAGCGAACCGCCTGCGGGGCGGGACCCAGTCAGCCCGCCCGGGCTCCGAAGCTGCGCCCACGACTCCGGCTCCGTTCTTCCCGCAAGCCGCCCCCAGCCGCAGAAATGAGGGGGCCACTCAGGGGACTTGGGGTGCGGTGCCGCACGTCCCCCATCCCACCTCGAGGCCTGCTGGGGAGCCCCCTCCTCAGAAGGCAGGCCCACATGCCGGGGCTCCCTCTCCGTGGGGCAGCCCACAAGGAGGCGTCCCCAAGTCCAGGCCAGTCCTCTCCTCGGTGCCACCACTCCTGTCCACAGCTGCACGCTCAGAAGCCTTTAGGGGCGCCCACCGCCCGCAGGCCGAGGTTCACACGTCTCAATTCTAAGCCGGTAAATGGTGTCTACCTTGTGGCTTCCATACCCCCTCGGGTTAGATGAGCAAGCTTCCTCTTCCCGTGGGGTCTTTGCCCTAGGTGTCCCCTGCCTGCGGACGTGCTCCCCGACCTCCTCTCCGAGGTCCTGGGTGCCTCCTCTGAGAAGCCTCCTTTTTGCGCCCCCAGCACCGGCGCAGGGGCTGCCCTGATCTCTGGGGAAGAAGCCTCCGGGCCTTCAGCCGCTGGCTCTTCCCCAGCCCTGGCCTGGAAAGACAGGGCCCCGCCCCTGACTAGGTCACTCTCCCTCTGCCGCACATTCCCCCCCCCCGCCGCCCCGCCCTTTGCAGCCAGTATCCCTCACCCTCGGAGCCTAGCGGTGTGACCTCCCAGTGGTCTAGATTCCTCCCTTCACCCCCTGGCCACCCCACCATGCCCTCCTCAAGTATCAGGGACTTTCTGCCCCAAACGCTCTGGGTCTGTGCTCTCGCTCCTTGGGGCCACACACACCCTTGCACGGTTCAGGGAAGGTGGGGCTGCAGCCATGACTTTTCTTCTGGACAGACCCCCTCATGCCCATGGGACGATGAGCTGCTCTCAGGAAGCTCAAAGCCCAGTGCAGGCTTGCTTTCTCAGCCACCTAGAATCAAGCTACCCCAGCCCCTGCCAAGGGTCCAGGCCATCCCATCACCGCCCTGGACCAGCCCGTGAGTCATGGGCTCCCCTTCCACCCCCTCCTCTCCAACACAGCCACATGCTTGTCTGCGATCCAGATGGGCCAAACCTGTGTCCTGCTCTAAACTGTATCGGAGGCAAGAAGCATGACCCCTGCACCTGGCCTTCAAGGCCCATGAAGCCTGTCCTCTGCCTACCAGGCTCCTGGCCAGCCTTTGCCTGTCTCTGCAGGTCCTACCCCTACTTAGGGGCTCAGCACAGCTCTGAGAACCCCTCAGGGCCTCCCCTCAGGTCAAATTGGGGCCCCCACTCTCCAACCCCCATACCTGCTTGGGGTGGAGACAAGACTGGATTCCTGGGGCCTGGGGGAGACCAGAAGGGCCAGGAACCCTGAGCCCTCCCTGAGGACCAAGACCCCAGCCAGCGAGGTGCAAGCGGGGAGAGGGACCCAGGGCTTCTTAGCTTGACCTTCGTGCGCGTCTCTATCTGGAAGAGAGACCTGGGTGGCTCAGATCCATCCTCAGGTCCACGTCCAAGGTGATAGGTGTGGGGTTTGGAGGTGCAGGATGGGGGAGCCAGCCCTGGATGTTGGGGGAAAGGCTTCTAACACAGGATGGGGGCCCTGAGCAGTAAGGGGCCCCAGAAGGGTGAGAAGACACTTCTGGGGGTGGGGGGGCATGTACCATTCCCAGAGCAGTGCCCCGTTAAACCCTGGGAAAGTCTGAGGGCCCCATGGAGGCCAAGGCCGTCCCTTTCCATGCGCACCCCTCCCTCGTACCCTCCATGGCGCGCGTTGAGCCGCTCCATGTACTGAGCCACCACGTCCACGGCCTCGGCCTCCGGCAGCTGCAGATTCCCCGACACGTTGCAGCGCAGGTCGTTCCAGTCCGAGCGCAGCATCTCGAAGTCCACGTTGCCCACGCTGAACGTGCGCTGCCAGTTGATAGCGTCCTCGCGCCAGCGGCCGCGCACCGGGCCGGCCTTCTCTTCGCTGTCCTCCGACGCAGCCTCTTCGCCCTGCGCCCCTTCCTCGTCGTCCCCTTCCTCCCCTTCCTCATTCTCCCCGGGCAGCTGTGGCCTGGACACCTGGGACAAGCTCAGGAAGGAGGTCACGGGCTGCGCTTCGGACGAAGAGTTCGAGTCCGCGGTGGGGGCCGTGAGCCCCGGCTCGCGTGCCTGGCCCTCTCGGCTGCCCTGCGTGGCCGGCGCCGGGGCCGGGGGCCTCAACTTTGTGGCCTGGGGGCCGCCGGTCCTGCGGCCTCGAGCCCGGGGTGGGCGTGGGCGCGCGCGCAGCTGCACCCTGAGTAGGGGTCTGGGGCGCAGGAAGACGCCCGGGAAAGGTGGCCGGCGAGGGCCGCGTGGGCTGAGCGGCGCCGGGGCCCGGGGCGGGGCCCGCAGTCCCGGCCGCACCCGCGTGACGTACACCTTGGGGGGCCGCTCGGCCGCGGCTGCTGGGCGGCGGGGAGGGGCGCGGCCCCAGAGGAGGGGAAGGGGGCGGGCGGCCCAGCTCAGCGCCCGCGAGCGCAGCGGGGCGGGAGGCGTTGGCAGGGCGGGAGTGGCCGGGGCCTCGGTGGCGGCCGCGGGGCCGGGGAGCCGGCGGCCGGCCTGCGCTCGGGGCGCCTCGGTGGGCTCCAGACCGTCGAGCAGCTCCCCGTCGTCCTCGTCGTCCAGGAAGTCTGCGGGCAGCGCGGGTGAGCTGCCGCGCCAGGCCGGGCCCCGCTGAGGGGGTGGGGGGGCGCTGGGGGCACTCACCGTCTGGGTTGAGGAAGAGAAAGGCTCGGCGCTGCACCTCCTCCTCTTCGTCTTCCTCCCCCTCCTCCCGGTCCGTCTTCATGTATTTGTAGAACCCAAACCTGGGGCCGGGGCGGGGCGTCAGAGACCAGGCTCGGCCGAGGCCCCGCCCATTCCTCCCTGGGCACCACCCGCCCACCTTTCCAGATACAGCGGCGACTCGCGGTAGAAACACTTGTTGTCCGTCTCCATGTGAGTCAGGCGTGTGTGGTCATTGGGGTAAACGAAGGACAGGTACACCTGGGGCGGGCAGGGGCTCAGCTTGGGGCGCCTTCCAGAGAGGGTCTGGAGGAGGCTCAGGGGACCCTGAGAAGACGGAGGCCTGGGTCTCAGGGAAGGCCTTGGTGAGGGGCACTTACAAACTGCAGTCCCTGGTATCTTGCGATGGGAAAGTCCTTGACGACGTAGGTGGGGGCGTAGGCGCAGGGCTCCAGCACATTCTCCAGACTCCAGGGCTCCACCCGAGGCGCTACGGGAGGCGTGGTCACATTGTGACCTGGAACCCCTGCCCCGCCCCCCACCCCACCCCACCCCCGGGGGCCTCCTCTCACTGAGGAAGAAGGTGTCTCGGGGATCGGGCTGCAGCATGTCGGCTCTGGGCTCCTCCTGCAGCAGGCGCCCCCCAACGTGGCTGGCTGGAGACTGGGGCACGTGGGCCACGTGGTCCATCTTCAGGGCTGACTCATCTAGGGGCAGAGGATGTGTGGGGACCCCAGGAGTTCCTAGAGACCCCTCCTCACCCATATCCAGACACCACCCCAAAGAGACCGCCCATCAGGAGCCCTCCCCTTTCCCCAGAGGCACTGGGCTCCGCACCTGTATACATGGAGATGTGAGCAGAGCCTATGACCTCAAACTTCAGACCCGGCAGGAAGGCTCGCCACTGGGGGTTGGAGAGGGTGCTCAGGACCAAAGGATGGGGGTCAAGGTGGGAACACAGTTGGGTCAGGGAGGAGTGAATCTTCCCTGACGTGGGGCTGGGGAACTAGTAGGGGTAACCCCTCCACGGACGCAGGAAGCTTGGGGTGGGGGGGGTGGGGATGGGAGAGCGGTCCTGAGAAGGCACAGCAGGGAAGCTGGAGAGGCCCAGAAGGCTGGGGTCCCTGGAGGCAGGTGAGGATGCCTTTCCTGACATCCTGGGTGCTTCCTGACCTTCTGGTTATGGCCTCTGCCCCCACCTCCTCCCGGTTCTGCAGCCACTGCCCTTCTGGAGGTCAGAGCTGGCCCCTGAGCTCCCCGCTGGACCTCCTCATCCCCACTTCCCCCACTTCTGTGGCTGTGCCTTCCCAGTCTCCCTTGCAGACTCTCCCTCCCCCACCGCTCTCATGTTGGGGTTCCTGGGGGCTGTCCCAAGCCCTCTTCCCTTCCCAGCTCATCCTGGGCCCTTAGTCACCCACTTGGCTTCCACAAGATCACCCCAAATCTGCATCTGCAGTCTGGACCCTCTGCTGAGCTGAGCTGGGGTGATGCCCACTACACACAAACCAGACACCTGCAACCTCCCACCACCCCCTATAGCCCACCCTGGTCACCACCCCACACCCAGCCAGGCTCAGGCTCTCAGTGGCCGGGCATCTCCCCCCGCCCGCCCGGGACCTTCCACTTCCTCCATTCCCACCTCCCTGGTTCAGGGACCAATGGATGGCCACCCACGAAAATCCCTCCCAGCAGGCGGTGGCCAGAGGGTTTTCCCTGAAATGCAAATCCAGTCGCCTCATCCTCAGGAGGAAGCCCTGCTGGATCTGGCCACCAGACTGCTTGGAGTTCCAGAAGACTCCAGGTGGTTCCATTCCTCTGCTGTTCTCGAGACCTGGAATTCATCTTTGCAGCCCAGATTCTCTCCCCACGGGTCTCCCTGTGAATGTCTCTCATCTCTCAGGAATATGCTCAAGGGTCACTTCCTCTGTGAGCACAAGCCCGCCCCTGAGCATCTGCTTGTCAGCTAGACGGGAAGATTCTCGGGGGGCGGGGGGGGGTCCACACCGTTGTCCTGCGGGAGCGGCCGGAAAGAGGGGGGCAGGGCAGGGGGGGTGGGGCCTCCAGAAGCCCCCAGAGGGCAGCCGCACTCACGCCCACTTCCACGTGGTCTGAGCCGCGGTCGTCCTGCTTGTGCAGCACCTCAAAGTAGTACCTCCGGGAGGCCGTGAGCCTGGGGACGGGAGCAGTGAGGCGCGGGCCCGCCACGCCCCAGAAGCCCCAGAGATGGGGGGCCCACAGGACGTGGGGCTGGAGGGGGCAGCGGAGCAGCGGCGGCTTCACACATGCGCGTGTCACCCAGTCCTCACGCACACAAACACGCACATGGGTACACCCTCATGCACACGCTCCCCCAGTCACTCACCGCCTGGGCTTGGACACCTGGGAGCTGAACTTGGTGAATTCTCCGGGTGCTGTCCACTCCGAGCCAGTCTGGAGGGTAACAGAGAAGGGGCAGGGGGCTCACCCTCTCCTTGGGGCACCAGCCCCAGCCAGTCCCCGCTCCTGAGAAGCTGGAGGGGACAGGTGACCAAGCCGCAGGAGGCCCACGAAGACGAGGGGTGTGGACGGAGGGGCTGGGCTGCGCGTGGGGGTACCTTGCCCACAAAGGCCACCAGCTGGGCGCCCGCCGGGCTCTCGGTCGGGCTCAGCCAGAACTCAGAGTTGTCATCCGAAGCCACGGAGAACTGGACATCTCCTAGGCCACAGGACAGGGCTCAGGGGTCGGTGGGGCCTTCGTGACACCCTGCCCCCCCCACCCCCGTCCCCGCACCATCTCTCGCCGGGTGGATGAAGCCGAAAATCCGGAGGCCGTAGTTCTTCCACTTGGGGGACACAGCCAGCTTCTTCACGGTGGTGCGAGTCTGGGGGGGGGGCAGCGGCCTCTGACGTCAAGGCCCCCACCCACCTGCGGGCCGGCCGCCCCCCACCCCAGCACTCACATGAGGGAAGAGCGGGAAGTGCAGGTTCCTCCTCAGATGGCCCACGGCGCCCCCGCACCAGTCCTCGAACACGTGCAGGTTCACCTGCCCCTTGTACTGGGGGTGGGAGGAGGGCTTACCTTCTGCACAGCTGCCCCCGGCCCACCCCAAGGCCGAGCCGCGGAGCAGAGCTCACCTCCTCCCGCCACGAGGGCGCCTGACGGGTGAGGTTGAGCGACAGTGGCTTTCCAGCCCCCCCGGGAAACAGCGCATCTGGGTCCCGACCTTCGGGCTACAGGAGAGAAAGGGCACCAGGGTCAAAGCTGAGAAATGTGAGGGCAGGAAGAAGTCACACAACCACACACACACACACACACACACACACACACACACACACACACACACACGGCTCAGACGCAGTGTGTGACACAGCCCGCCACACACGCCGTTTCACTTCACAAGAGATCCCTTCCACATGTAGCCACGACGCCCTGACCCCATCACGCCCCGGCCGTGCACACCCACCCAGGCAGACCCTTGGCCACCCCACGTGCACCAGCTGCGTCCACCCAGGCGGGGCCATGCTCCGTGTTGGAGCACAGTGTGCTGCTGTGTCCTCCGAGCACACGGCCTACAGCTCCTGAGGCCACTGGCACAGGGGCGGCCCTGGATCTCGTGTGTGCTGTGGTGTCCTTCCCCGCAGCCCTGCTCACCGCCCGCTCCTCCTCACGGCTCTCGCTGGAGTCCTCTGCCCTCTGTGTGGACAGCGCAGCCCGGAGGCCCCGGCCATCTGTCACACCGCTCAGCTTCTCACCATCTGTGGGCGGCACATGAGGCGTGACTGGGGTCCAGGCTCTCCAAGGTCACGGCCCCTGCCGCTGGGGTCAGCTGGGGGCAGGATGGCCAGTGGTGTCTCCACTGAAGCCCTCCCTCCCCACGTCTGCCCTTTCATGCTACCCGATGCCCCACCCTACATCTGGAAGTGCTCTCGGCTGGGCCCTTCTCCCACATCCCACCTCCGTGGGGACGGCCCCTGCCTGAGTCCCCCACCTGGCTTTTCCCAGCCCCCACTGGCATGAGGGAGCAGTTATGTGTGTGCACATGCTAGCATATATGCATGCACACACACACCCGTGGGGCTGTTGTCATCAGTGACTCTGCCTCCAGGAAGGCCCCCAGGATTGCTCTGTGCCCTCAGCACTTTTCCTGTGTGCTGGAGCGTTTTGTGTCTGACTCCCTTACCGGAACTGAGAGCCAAGGGTTAGTGCTGGAGTTTGTTGTCAGGTGAGCTGGCACTGTGGTCTTGAGGCTACGCCAGCCCCGGCCCATGGCACATGTGCCACCTGCTGCCCTTCAGGCCAGGGTTCAGGACCAAAGCAGCCCTGGTACCCACCTGGGCAGAGGAGGGATTGGCACACTGGTCCAGCTTCCAGAGGACACGGGGCCAAGGCGGCCCCGAGGGAGACTGTCCCCCTGGGGAATCCCTTCCGTGGACATCTCTAGAGCTTGGCACCCCCCTAACTCCCCACGCCTGGGGCAGATCACCTCCACACCCCTGCCTCCCTCAACTTCCCAGACCTCCTCCCTAAGCTGTGGGCCTGGGGTTCCATACCCTGGGATCTGAGCCTCCGAAGGCGAGGCTTCACTGTGCGCCATGTCTGCCTCTCCTGGCGCTCCCATCCGGGGACCCCCAGTCCAGGAACCCCTCTCCTCCAGGGCCAAGCCTGGGCTTCAAAGTCTACGCCCGTCCCTCGATCCAGACCGCAGGGGCTAGATTCCCGGACCGACACAGTTGGCCTGGGCCCTTTCTCTGGGGGAGGGGGCTGCCCGTGGTCTCGTGCCTGTGAGACTCCGGTGGTGCCTGCCCACTTGCCTCTCCCCCCAGTCACTGTCCTCCGTCCAGCTGGGAGGCGAGCCCCTAAGAGGCTCCTGGCCAAATCCCCACAGCCTGGCCCTGAGGCTCCCTGCCCACAAGGTAACTCTGTGGGTATTGGGAACCTTCCACAGTGGGATCCCAACCCAGGATGCCATCACTGTCCTGCAGGGGCTGAGCCCCAGCACAGCGAGATCCAGACGGGCCTCCTGCCTCCTGGCTGCCAGCACCTCTGCCTGCACAGGCTGCTGGACCCCGGGAAGGTAGCCTCTCTGGTGGGAGTGAACACAGTGCTGACAGGACAGTCAGAAAGGCCTCAGACATGTCCAGATGCTCAGCGTCCCACAAGCCCTGCCCTGGTGGGAGCCCAGGTAGCGGGACAGGAGGCGGGGCTGCAGCCCCGGCGCGGGGGGGGGGCGGTGAGAGCCCCGGCTGGGTCTGCTCCTGGCAGGAGCTGCTTGAGGGTTTGATCTTCCATAACCTTGAACAGCTCGTGCCCACCCAGGAGCAGCTGAGAGCAGAGGAGGCCTCACAAGTGGGGTTCCCACACCTCCGCCCCCTCCCTGTTGCTGAGTTAGGCTCCCTGGCTGCTCGGGAAGTCAGGCTAGGGAGGACTGTGCTTGCTTAGAAAACCACAAGGCAGCTGAGCAGGAGGCTGGTTATGTTCTGTGTCACTGGATCACGCTTCAGGGTCCTGCCTTATTTGATGGTAGCTGGGGGGCTTCTATGAGGGACTGAACAGTGCTGGGGGTCCCTAGAGGGTGTGGTAGCTGTGAGATGCATGGACTCTGGGGGTGGGGGGGGGTGGGACAAGCCTCTGACCCCTGGGGTGGCCTGGGGTGTCTGTGGTGCCAGCTGTGGGACTGACAGGGAACTCTGGACCCCTTGGTGGAGTGGCCCGGGACTTCATGGGTCAAGATCATTGTTCTGAGTCTTTGGGAAGCAAGACTCTCACCACCCATCCTAAGGACACCTCGCTTCCTTGAGAAGGGCCAGGAGCAGCTTGGCTGGGACCGTCCCTGCCCTGAGGTGCTTCCTTCTCTCTCTCATCACCGCCCCCGCCCCGACAACCGCCCCCTCCCCGCACTCTGCTCCTCCTCCTCCAAGTGCGTGTCAAAAGTCACCACCTCCAGGAGGCCCTCTAGGATCCCCCTAGCTAAAGTGGCAGGACTCCTCCCCACCTCTTTCCCACATCGCTCACCAGGACCTGATTTGTGGGTTCGCTGTCTGCCCCCACTGGAGCGTGAGCTCGGGGAGCCCGGAAGAGTTCACTCCAGGCAGTTCGGAGTTCCTCAGGCTGGATCCCTATCCCCACGCCTCGCCCCGCCTCAACACACAAGCGTCTCAGTCCCTGATCACGGGTTTACCTAGGGCACCTCCTCCAGGAAGCGTTCCAACTGCAAGGGTCCGCTCCCTCCCGCCAGCCCCCTCTCTCTCCGTCCTGAGGTTGGGTCTCTGCCCCTCCCCAGCAGATGCGAAAACCGAGGCTGTGCTAAGCAGGCACGTGTCGGAGGCGCAGCCAGACTTGGCCTCTCGGGAATCCCAGCATGCAGGGCCCGGTAGCGGAGATCTCCCCAGGAGCCCACCGTTAACCCCGTCACTCACTACCCGCTCCAGGCCAGACCCCGGCGTCCGCCGGGGTTCGGGGACGCGCCCCAAGCGGGTCGCGCACGTCCCTGCTGACGTCATCGGCGTTCTGGCCGGGCTGGGCCGAACCGCGCCCCCTGCCCCAATGTCGCCGAGCTGCGAAGGGCGGACGGGGTCTCCGCGCGGGTCCGGCCCACGCCGAGGCCGAGGCGCGATGGGAGGGCCCGGGACCGGCGCTGCTAGCGACCCTCACCGCCCCCGCCCCCCGGGCGCGCGCCCCCTCCCGTACCTCGCCCGCAGCCCAGCCGCTGGCGAAGCGCGCGGCCCTGGCGCGCCAGGCTCAGGTGCACGTACGTGAGCCACGCGGCGCAGGCGAGCAGCACCAGCAGCAGTAGCAGCTTGATCTGCTTGCGGATCTTCTTCACCGGGAACCACGGCATCGCGGCCGTCTCCGCCCCGGGCCGCGCTCAGCGGCGCCGCCGCCGCCCCCCGCTCCAGCGCGCCCCGCGCCGCGTCCCCCGGCCCTGCATGGCCCTTTGTCCGCCGTCCGCGGCCCCAGGGTGCGGCCGCGGCCCCGTCTGCCCTTGGCCGAGGGCACGGCGTGGGTGGCGGAGCGGCTGCCGGCGGTGCCCCCGCCCGGCCGCCCCTGGCCGCTCGGGTTCCAAGCTCCTGGGGGCCTCGGCGGGACGGAGCGGCATCCACGCTGCGGTGCTACCCACCGTGAAACGGGCCCGGCCACCGCGCCGCGCGAGCCAATCCGGGACCGACCAGCCTGCGGGGAGCCAATCCACGGCGCGGGGGGCGGGGCCGGCGTGTTAGGGTGTGCCCGCCGCTGGTCTCCGCGCAACGCGCGCGCATCCACCTGGGCGCGCCGGCTCGCGCAGCGCGGGGACGTGGGGTCCTGGGCATGCGGAGGACCCGGGGTGCGGTGTATGGGGAGGTGTGAAGGACCGGGGACAGGGGTCAAGGGTCAGAGGATGCACGAGACCGGGAGTGGTGCATAGGACCGAGGGACATAGGGAGCCGGGGTCACGGGGTGTAGTGATGGAGGCGGCGGGAGGAGCAGGCTATGGGTCGGGGGGCAGTGGGGACACGGGGAACAAGTGTGTAGGGACGCGTGCTGGGGAGACACTAGGAGCTTGCGGAACGTGAGGGGAAGGATGCGGGCAGGCTAGGCTTGCAGTTGGAGTAAGCTTCCTGCTAGCAATGCAGCCAGGAGGAATGGGGCTCAGACAACGTGGGGAGAAGAAAAAGGAAGTTTGGGGGAGAGACATAAGGGGGTAGGTGATGATGGTGGGTCAGGGGGGCTGGGGGCGCGTGGGCGCACAGGCTCCATGCGGGCAAGGCTGAGGAGGGTCTCCAAAGCACCTGGCTTCACCCTGAGGGGCGTGAGGAACCCCCAGAGGACTTAGCGGAGGGCCAGGGTCTGACCTGGCGGGCCAGGTGGACAGCGGCAGCAGAGGGCCGAGCTGGCGGCCTCCACTGAGGGCGGGGTGAGGATGGAGAGGAGGTGCCCCGGCTGTCTGGAGGGGGCAGGAGGGAACCTAGCCCTCTCATTTCTGATCTGAGCCTGGGCTCCGAGGTGTGGCCCTTGCTGAGCTGGAGGTGGGAGGGGAGTGTGGGCTGATGCTGAACTTTGCCCACTTGGTTCCCACTCCTGCCCGGGCCACTGCCACCTCTGCCTGCCCTGTCATCTCCTCCAGCCCTCACTCTGCCCAGCTGCCAGGCTGACTCCTCCTCTCTGTCCCTTCCTCCATCCGTTATTGTGTAACGAGCCACCCAGCATCAGGGTTGTAAAGCAACTGGTAGCTAAGCTCCTGGAGTCTGTGGTTTGGGACTTTTTCGATGGGGCCCCGCAGGACAGCTCTCCTCTGCCCCAGGATGTCTTGGGCCTCAGGTGGGAAGATGTGACCAGCTGGGGGCGACTCCGGTGGCCGGGCTGGACTCATCTGGAGACTTCTGCACCCTCGTGTCAGGGCCTTGGCAGGGATGGTTGGGCTTGGCCACTCCAGGGCAGTGGCCTTTGGGCTCCAGCAAACAGGGCAAAGCACCTGGAGAGTCACGGCATGGCAATTCTGCCACACGCTGTCATAGGGCACCCAGCCTTGAGAGGAGGGGACGTGGACCCCACCTCACCTTGGCAAGGTCATCCAGGAAGCTGCAGTCTTAACACTGCCACACTATCCTTTTTTCCCTTTTATTTTGGCCTTGGGGCATAGAATCAAGTTGGCCACTTTCCACCATTCTGTCGATCTGTCATCTGTCCTGTGAGCAACACCTACATCTCTTCAAACCTTCCCCCACCCCATTCTTGTTCTTTCCCCTCCTCCAATCCACTTTCCATGTCCATGTTATCTGCACATTCATTAAGATATACATCACATTGTGTGTATTTTAAACGTTACATCAATAGTTTTGTGCTGTAAATCTCATTGTGTTTCTCCAAACCTCATACATACAAGTGTATATCTCCCTGTTGCCGTGTGTGCACTGCTTTCCCTCCGCCTCCTGGTCCTCCACCGTGTGCCCATTCAGCCAATAGATACCTGGGGTCCTTGTGAGCCAGAGGCTTAAGGGGCACAGTAACTAACAAGGCAGATACGGTCCCTCCTTTCATGGAGTTTCTATTTTCCTAGGCAAAGGCACATGTGAACAAGCAATAGCTTCCAATGGTGATAAGTGCTGTGAAGACAATAAAGGGTGATGATGGCCTAGAGAGATGAGGGGGAGGGTTTCTTCTTCCTCTTTTTTTTTTTTTTTCAAATGTTGGGTTTTTAAATTTTAATTTTATTTAATTAATTAATTTATTTTGGCTGCGTTGGGTCTTCGTTGCTGCGCGGGCTTTCTCTAGTTGCAGCGAGTGGGGGGGCTACTCTTCATTGCGGTGCGTGGGCTTCTCATCGCGGTGTCTTCTTTTGTTGCAGAGCACGGGCTCTAGGCGTGCAGGCTTCAGTAGTTGTGGCTTGCGGGCTCTAGAGCGCAGGCTCAGTAGTTGTGGCACATGGGCTTAGTTAATCCGTGGCATGTGGGATCTTCCCAGACCAGGGATCAAACCCGTGTCCCCTGCATTTATTCTTAGCCACTGCCCCACCAGGGAAGTCCAGCGGGAGGGTTTCTTCTGGAGTGATCACTAGGGGTTCACTGCTTTGGGAAGTGACATCTGATCTGAAACATAAACGAAATCTTTAGAAAGCAAGCATCAGAAAGTGGGTGCCAGGGACTTCCCCGGTGGTCCAGTGGTTAAGGCTCTGTGCTTCCAATGCAGGGGATCCGGGTTCGATCCCTGGTCGGGGAACTAGGATCCCACATGCAGCGCAGCGCGGCCAAAATAAGTAAATAAATAAATATGTAGATTGTCTTTAAAAATGCAAAAAAAAAAAGAAAGCTACTTGAACATTAAAAAAAAAAGGAGGGGCTTCCCTGGTGGCGCAGTGGTTGGGAGTCCGCCTGCCGATGCGGGGGACGCGGGTTCGTGCCCTGGTCCGGGAGGATCCCACATGCCGTGGAGCGGCTGGGCCCGTGAGCCATGGCCGCTGAGCCTGCGCGTCCGGAGCCTGTGCTCCGCAACGGGAGAGGCCACAACGGTGAGAGGCCC
>NC_041231.1:4619037-4628021 GCF_002837175.3 Physeter macrocephalus
CCACATGCCGTGGAGCGGCTGGGCCCGTGAGCCATGGCCGCTGAGCCTGCGCGTCCGGAGCCTGTGCTCCGCAACGGGAGAGGCCACAACGGTGAGAGGCCCGCGTACTGAAAGAAAAAAATCAAAAGGTAAGTGTGTGCCAGGAGGAAAGTGTTGGGGACACTACTTCCTGGGTGGGTCCTGAAGGTCTCTTTCGGCCTGGAGGCCAGCAGGTGGATGGGAGGGGGGGCAGAGAGTGAGCGAGAGTCAGGTTGCCTCTGCTGGACGCGGCTGCTCCGTCGGCGACCGCGTGTGGCCACGACAGCCTTTTCAGAGAGTAGCAGCCACCACCCACCGCTGTGTCTCCAACTTCACACAAGTTCCTCTTTTAACCAACTGTGACCCAAACCATACAAGGAAGGGGATCTTGGGAAACGTATTCCCAGCTTAACAACAGAATCCCTAGCAGAGAGGCTCCTTGGCAACTCGGCATACACACACACTTCTACTATGGTTTTTTTTGGCTGCTTTGGGTCTTTGTTGCTGTGCAGAGGTTTTCTCTTGTTGCAGCAAGCAGGGACCACTCTTCGTTGCGGTGCGCAGGCTTCTCATTGCGGTGGCTTCTCTTGTTGTGGAGAACGGGCTCTAGGCACGTGGGCTTCAGTAGTTGCGGCACGTGGGCTCATTCGTTGCGGCGCGTGGGCCCTAGAGCGCGTGGGCTTCAGTAGTTGTGGCATGTGGGCTCATTAGTTGCGGCATGTGGGCTCAGTAGTTGTGGCGCGCAGGCTCAGTTGCTCCGCGGCATGTGGGATCTTCCCGGACCAGGGATCAAACCCGTGTCCCCTGCATTGACAGGTGGATTCTTAACCACTGCACCACCGGGTAAGTCCCTGCCCTGAGCATTTTTAGAAAGGATGGTCTTGTTATTGAGGACCATTGGCATAATTACATTATTAAAACACTGCACTAGCAAAACGAACGGTTTTGCCCTGACAAATTGTAGGCATAAGACAGATGACTGAGAAGCTATCTTGTCGGCTCATATTAACACCCTAATAGCAGAAAGAGGGCAAACCTGAAAAAATGCAGTCATTTACTTAAAAGCAATTTTAAAAGGAAAAAAATAATAAGAGTAAATCTGTGACCCAGACTTCATTTGCTATTAGGAATGAATTTGGATGGGTCTTGGACTCTTGCATCATGAAACAAAACTAATTTGAGTTTCGATGATTTTCTGTTTCTTATGGTGTATTTAACTCTTATCGGATGGATATATGGACAAATAAGTATTGACACGTGCACAATAAATTAAGCTAAAGCCATTTTCTTCCTTTAGGGATTTAATGACGGACAAGCATTACACAGGGATGGTTTCTTCAGACACTTGCCCTTGTCAGAGAAAGCTATAGACCTGAGTTATTAACATAGTAGAAAAGGAGAAATGTGGTCCTCACACCTGCGTGCTCGCCCTGAGCCCTGTTGACTGGACTCCGGTATGCCCTGTGTAATGGGCTTGTTGCTAGGTAACAGACACAGGGACCCCGGAAAGCCTTTCCTCGGGGCTGCATCTATTTTCTACTAAAGCCCCGGCTTCTGTGGTCTGGAAACTGTTTCCATTAGTCATTGTCTCTGTTGCTCTTCCTCCCATTTGTTTTTGTTCACAGATCCCAATTTAACAAATGAGTTCATACATCTTATGCCATTAGACAGCCGTGTAAAATAGAGACACCACTTTAATGGTCCTGGTTTACTCCAACAGGTAAGTTAATAGAGAACATTTGGCTACTTTTGTTTGTCCCCACTTCGTACAAGGAGAGGCGCTGGGAAAAGCATGCAACCAAATGAAAATGTTCCCTAACCATAGAACGCTGTCTTAAATGTGGGTTCAATCAAGCAAATAAATAAATCAATAAAATTGCTCTTTGAAATCACAACGGTTTGGGGGCAAGTGGAGAAATTTGAACATGAACTAGGCATTCGATGCTTTTAAGGAATCTTGTTACTATGTTAGAGGCGGAAGTTGCATTGTGGTTATGTACAAGAACGTCCTCATTTGTTGAACATGATGCTCACGGTATAAGTGCCATAGTATCTGTGAATTACTTTCAAATGGTCCAGACAAAACTATAGATGAAGCAAATAAGACAAAATATTAACAATGATTAGATCTGGATGGTGTCATGTATGGATGTCCACTGTCCGTTCTTTTTTTATATGTCTGCAATTTTTCATAATGAAAAGTAATTTATAGTAGAAACAGACAAAGAAACCCACAACTACTACCTCAGGAGGAAGGTCTTACTTATAACATGGAAGGTCCATTTTTTCTGCTCCCGCAAAGAATGAGAAGAATTTTAAAGGGTAGGGGTGGAGTAGCAAAGTAGGAGGAAAGAGATGGGGGATGCAGGGGGGAAAAAGTGTGATGCTGAGGACCCTGTGACATGAACTGCCATTAAAAAACCCACTGCTGAGTGAACAAGGACTTGTGGTGTTCGGTCTGAAACCGTCATGCTTCTGAAATATTATTCACTCCTCTTGAATCGCAATTATTCAGCAAATTGAGCTCCGCTCAGAATGGGTTGTGAGAGTGAAAAGTGAGTCAGGTGTCAACTTCCACGTTGCAGAAAGATCCGTAGACTCACCCATTTCCATGGAAGCTGGGGTCAGAGGTGAGCGTGAGAATCTGGTTCCCTGGGAACTCATGGAAATCTTTGGAAAGGGTTTGAACCCTACAAAGAATGGAATTGGATTTGAAGCAATCTCATCTTGATCTCAGGGCTCAGCTGACATCGGGCCAATAAATTTTAATCTTTCGTCAAGTCTAAGAAGACTGAAATAAAGCGTTATGTTATCCCATTTGTAACAATGTAGGACATACATTAGTTGATCAGTTCATCAGATCATAGAATAAGTAGAATACATTTTCTGTGACAGTCATTCAATACCTATTTATGGAACATATACTGCATTCCAGGTATACGTTTATGAGCTGAAGACCATGCAGCAGTAGGGGGTTTTATTTTGGCATGGCATTATAAAAGAAGGTTCTAGACATCACTTGAAGACAGAGCAAAAGAATTTGCTGATGGACTAGATGTGAGATAGCAGAGAAAGAGGGGAGTAAATGGTGAGAGTAAATGATACAGGGAGACTTGGGGGAGGGGCAGGTTGGGGGCAATAGTAGGAGATCAAGGCCTGGATATAAGCATTGACATCTGCTATCTGACATCTAGTGGAGATGTTCAGGAGGCAGGTGTTCACGGTCTGGATAGAGATGAAGAGTTTGGGGTGAGTTTGTGTGTATGAATGTGTGTGTGTGTGTGTGTGTGTGTGTGTGTGTGTGTGTGTGGTTATTGCTGTTTTAAGGGTATCTGAGATTTGTTTTAATCAGGTATGGTAAGACACACAGACACAGAAATAACTATCAGGAAGGAAGAGTTTATTATACTAACAGTTCTGTAGAAACAGGAATCATGGCATGTAGGGCCACGGGGGAAGCACTAAAGGTGAGATGCGTGGGCAGAGAGAAAGAGAAGGAAGTTGTGGGAAAGAGCCTTTATTGTGGTTTCCGTGGGAACAAATGGGCAAAGCAGGGTAAGCAGGCTTAGGACTGGCTAGTTGGAGTAACTTCAGTGGGCTCTGGGGCATAGGGCTGTGTCTATATGTCTGGTACCTGGCCCCAGGATGATTAGGGCAGGTGGATAGTGACTCTAGATTTGTTGGTTTGCATTTGATAGATGGACTCTGAGGCAGGAGAGCTGTTTACTACATCTTGGAATCTGCCAGCCCCGGGAGGGGCAGTCCCTCCAGGGTCAGCAAGGCCCCAGATGTCAAAGCATCAACATGCAGGAAATAAAAAAATGGTTATTACAATAATATTTAAAGCCATGAGCATGGATGAGATCAAAAAGGGTTGGGACCCTGTGCTCTTCAAGCAAGAGGTCAGCAAGATGAAAAGGATCTTGCAAAGAAAACTGATAAAAGGAAAAAAAAGCCAGCAGAGAGTTTAAAGGGAACCAGAAGAACATGGTAGCCCCAAAGTCAAGTGGATGGAGTGAGAAACTGGGCCAGTGCTACTGATAAACCAAGCAAATGACATGGAGGCCATTGGTGACGTTTGCAAGAACAGTTTTGGTGCAGAAGTGGGGACAAAAACTCAAATGAAGCAGATTTAAGAGAGAATAGGAGGGAGGATGTGAGACAGAGTATCTGTCCCTCTTCCGGGGTCTTTTGCTGTAAAGGGAGGGCAGAGCCGGAGCAGGACGTGGAGTGGGGCCAGTTGTAAGATGGGAAGGAAACCTGTTTGGGTCTGATCAAAGGAACAGGAAGAGGCAGAAGCCTTCACGGGAGAGATGCCCAGGGGTAGACCAGAGGGGCCTGAGAGGAGAGTCCAGCCTCGGAGAGGAGCAGGGCCAGCTCTGCCAGAGCCTCGGGGGCAGGCTGAGGACCTGGGCACAGGTGCTGGCCGTCGTGACGATGCGGTGATGGGAGCGGGTGGAAGCACGTCCACTGGCTTCTTCTTCCTCAGTGGTGATTAGCTTGAAGCTTGTTCTTTTTTCTGATGCTGATTTGATGCTCTTGACGGGATGGGAGACAACCATCTGATTCACAGGGAGTGCAGGAGCCTAGCCCACCTCCTTTTTATCTTGGCATGGCATTGTGTACGAAGGAAATTGCAAGAAAGAAACGTAAATCTCTACATATAGTGACATAAACTAGAAGAATGTGGTCCTGATTAAATTGCTTATCCCATGTTGTGAACAAATGTTCGGGAGAAGAAAAAGACCCGCCCGTGATAACAGTACACATTTTAACGCTCCTTCCAGCAAGCAAAAAGTTACTGACTTACCAGAGTATTCTAAAGGTACAAGAGAGAGGGGCAAGAAGTGGATTCAGCATTTGACTATTACATCAGGAAGGGCTTAACAGCCTCCAAGGGAGTTCCTAAGAAAGTGGTTTAGGAGGAAGACATGTGTGTGCACACACACACCCCCGGTACACTCAACACGCTGACCCTCCCCCGCCCCGACAGAGCACAGTCTTGGGAGTGACGTTCCAGGGACTGGGACGCCTTTATTCCGACAGCTTATTTTTTTGACCTGGCAGTTGTTTTGTGCTGGTCACAATGACACGTCCCCTGCTCCTCTATTATAAGTAAAGGCAATTCACTCATCAGCTGTCAAACAGTGCTCAAAGATACCTGTTTTCTTTTTTTCCCACGTTCGTAATTTAATCTAAGTGGGTACGGTAGACTTCACGGAGATCACGGGATTCTGAGCCTGATAAGAAATCATCACTGTTCCCGCCGCAGGTGAAGAGCACCCCTGAGAGTCCCTGGTCCAATGTGCAGGTGCGGTGGCAGCACGCCCTGGGTGCCCTAGGCCACGCCGTTGCCCGCTGATTCTCCCGGAGACCTTCCCAGGGGTTGGGCCTCACCAGGTCTGGGCTGCAACTCCCCGTCAAGGGTCTACCAGGAGTTTCACGAGCAACGGCTGTTCTTGCCTCATTTAGTGAACTCCCCACCACCTTCCAGAACCTACAAGCTTTCCAGATGCCCTGTGAGCATTTATTCACCTCCGTTGTTGCGGTGCGCAGGCTTCTCATTGCGGTGGCTTCTCTTGTTGTGGAGAACGGGCTCTAGGCACGTGGGCTTCAGTAGTTGCGGCACGTGGGCTCATTCGTTGCGGCGCGTGGGCCCTAGAGCGCGTGGGCTTCAGTAGTTGTGGCATGTGGGCTCATTAGTTGCGGCATGTGGGCTCAGTAGTTGTGGCGCGCAGGCTCAGTTGCTCCGCGGCATGTGGGATCTTCCCGGACCAGGGATCAAACCCGTGTCCCCTGCATTGACAGGTGGATTCTTAACCACTGCACCACCGGGTAAGCCCCACACACTTCTACTTTAAGCCATTCTTAACTTCCAAATAAAAGGCAAAATCATGCTTCTGGTTAATATGGTACAAGTATCCTGGCTAAAAAGAGGCTAATCTCTCCAGAAGAGACTGATGGACATTTCACATCACTTTATCCATCTCTGGGTGGTACTGACTCTAACTGAATAATATGTTCTCTTTAAGAATGTTGAACGCTTGAACACTCTCAGAGAGAGTGTGTGAGCATTAATAACAAACACTGGGGTGTGGGGTCAACTACTGTTCACGTCCGTTGGACAGAAGGGGTGGGAGAGGAACAAGGAGGAAGGAGGGCGGGTGGAACTAGTACAGGTGAACCTCGCGTGAAGGTGAGGATGAGGTTCTTGTTACTACGGCAGCCACGTGGCGGTAGCTGGCACCTTCTTCCCCTGCCCGCTCCACGTTCTCTGTGTCCTCAGCCAGCACCTCAGCTGCTCATGGCTCTTTGTCTGATGGAGTGAGCCCAAGGGGCTATGCCTGTTTGGGGTGCTTCTAGTTTTCTGTTGGTGTTTACTCCAGGACCAAGGGGCACTCAGAGACACCCTGGAGAGTCTCCTGCCTTCCAGACATCGCCTGCTTACCCAGCTTTGTCGTGAAAACTCAGCCCCCCTGTATGAACGTCATCCCCGCCGGTGCAGTGAGCTTCTGTCCATTCCCTGGTGTGAAGAGCCCCCCGTGGCCAGGTGGCCGTCAGCTGCAGTCTGATATGCCCCCTGGTGGATGCGCTCTAGGGCTTGCCCGGGACTGAGGGGATTCTAGGATGTGGGACTTTCAGTTTTAAACCTAGGAAGGTCCTGGCAAACCAGGATAGCTAGTCACCCTAACGCACCCCTCCCTTGGAATCTGAGACCACTGGATGAGCAGAGCCCAGAGTTGCAGGGATGGGAAGCAAACATTTCACTGGTGGACCCTTTGGGATAGTAGAACACTGCCATTCCTGTCTCTTGAGAGCTGGTCCCGTGGATCTTGGCTGTGCGAGACCCCGTAGGTTGCTGATTGAGAGCATTACCCCACCTCCATAGTCAAGTCTCCCAAAGGCCATTCCACCCTCTGTCCACCGTTCTACCAGGCTGGCTGCTTCGGGGAGATGGGAACATGCAGGACCCGTGGACTGCACGAGCATGGACGCACTGATGCAGTTCACTTGCTGTGAGGCGGGCTGGTCGGGAGTCATGTCGCGTGGAGGGTGGCGTGGGTGGATGCAGCTTTCTGTGAGCCCACGGGGGGCGGTTCTGGCAGAAGCACTGCAGGCGGGGAAGGTACATCCGTACCCCGAGGAAGCGTCTCCTCTCGGCCGAACGAGGCGCTGCCCCCAAGCCACTGCCCCTGGGATGGAAGAGGGCCTATAGTGCTGGTCTCTGCTTTAGGCAGTTGGGCTCTCGGCAGTGACAGCAGCCGGATAAGCCCTGGTGGGTGGATGTCCAAGTTGTGACACCGTGCGGAGCCTCCCTCCCCCCGCCTCGGCCACTTGGCTCCTAAACCGGCTGGCCAAGGGTGAGAGGTGCCGGGGAAAGAGGCTGACGTGCCCTCAGAATGGGCCACTTCGTCCTCCCGATGGCTAAGGTCCTCCTCGGCTGAGGCGGCTCTCATGTGACACAAATTCTTCATACTTTGTTCACACCCAGAGAAGTCCGTCTGCATACCTTTCCCCAGACGTCCTTGTCACCAGTTTTCCAATCACGTCCCTTCCTAGCGTCCGAGCATCCAGCCAGCTGGAGAGCTAGTCACTGCCCGTCCGCAGGGTAGGTCTCCGCCTCTTACCTCGTCCTGCAAGGCGGCATGAACAGCCAGGGCCCTGCTTGTCCCTCTCTGAGGGCTCACCCTCATCTCTGCCCTGCAAGCCCCTGACCGTCCGCGTCTGGGCAAGGCCCGCAGCCCCGTCTGTAAGCAGGCCTGAGTTCCTTCCTTCTCAGGCACCTGGTCATCGGGAAGCCTTGCCGCAGGCTGAGAGGGTCGAGGCGATGCGACGGCTACCTGGTCATTCTTGTTCATGACCCTCCTGTGACTCCCTTGGGCCTTCGGGGCCGGCTTGAGGGCAAATCACACACACACGCCACTTCCGCTGACGGGCACCGCTGTGCGCCCGGCCGTTCGGCTCGGGGGCCGCACACCCGCCCACGATGGCAGCTCGGGTGGTATAATAACCGCGGCTCGTGGCCGAGTGCTCGGGACCCAGGCGGTTATCTTCAGAATGTGGCAGAGCTTTGTGACACCGCGGGCTCTGCTGGGTGGGGCGGCCCCTATGGCAGGGTGACCTGCTTCCTCTTCTCTGAGCCTCTCAGCTCCAGGGTCGGAGTGGTACAGCCACACGGGGAGAAAGTCGCCTCCCAGGAGCAAGACTCGTCAGGCATCATGCCTCTTTCTTCCTGCTCGAAGGGACTGGATGCAGCCACTTGCCTGTGGCTTGGGAAGGGACGTCTAGGTGTGTACTGGCCTGCTGGACCCCTAGGCGTCTCAGAGGTGGCCTGGACTTTTTGTGGAGCTTACCTTCCACTCTGGCGTACGTTTGTCCTGCCGAGGGTAGTTGCTACGTCTGCTCATCGAGTTCGAACAACACGGCATCACCCGTGGAAGGACCAGCGGGCCAGGTCCCCAGGGACTTGGTGTGACGTGGGTTGCTCTGTCTCTGAGCGGGGGCTGTGGAGGGGTGTCACTGCCTCTCGGAAGCCGGCTCTTCCGACGGTCTCCACTAGTCGCTCAACGGCTGGGCTCCCGGCTGGGAAGCAGCGGGGCTTTGCTTCAGCAACGAAAGCACGTCAGGGACGGCGGCTGCGGTCGGAGTTGCCGCCTGACTGGCTTGGCGGTCGCTGTCTGGCGTTCTGCAGGACCCCGTCTCCTGCACAGGCCCGGTGGGAGGGGGCTGTGCGGGGAGTCCCACTCCTGGGCCCCAGGTCCTCGCCGTGGCGCCGACCTCTGCGCTGCCGTCGGGGAGGCCTCACCGCTTTGCGTCGCTATCTTCCTCGGCCCAGGAGGTCCTGGCGGCTTCCCCTCGGCCTTCCCCACGTAGCAGCCCTCCCTCCGCGGGACGGGAAACCAGCATGGGTTCCGCCAGCTGCTGAGGGTACCCACTCCGAGGACTGCACTCTGGAACGGGGGGTG
>NC_041231.1:4628521-4630096 GCF_002837175.3 Physeter macrocephalus
GCATGTGGCAATGTACACCGGGCACGTGAACTAACTTACGTGACTGGATGTGCAAACGCACCTTCTCATCATTTTAAGTCCGCAACTTGAAGATTCTTATGTAGGGGACTCACTGCTTGGTTTTGATTTTCCTCCCTGCTGGGGTGGGCGCTGGGGAGCAATTCCAGTGTCCCCACCAGCCAGCGCCATGACGTGGCTCCTACCCAGAAGCCACTGACCCCATGTGGGGATGTGCCGAGCACCGCTTGCCTCCATTCCCGTCCCACCGCAAGGGCGGGAAATGCCTGGACGGGGCCGGGCCCCCCACTCAGAGGCCGATTAGGGCCGGGAGCCTCCTGATTCCTTAGCCCCACGTGCCCTGCGCGACAGGGCCACCAGGTGATACTTTGCCTGTTGAGTTATTGTGACTTATAGTAAGAAATATGTATTCGACCTTCTTCCTGTTTCTTGCAAAGAACTCCTAAAACTCTTACGATTTCCTAAGTGATGAGCGTGACAAAGGTATCCTCGCATGTAATGAGGTGACTTTGGGACACCGCCTGAGGATGAGCGCTTCTCAGGGGAACCAACCATGTGTTTAGACGGTTGGAATTCTCAGTCCCGGTCCCCAGGCCTCCAGGGAGAGGAGAGGGGCTGGAGGGTGAGTCAATTGCTAATAATCTATGATTTAATCAATATGCCTATGTAATGAAGTCTCCAAGACCCCCAGAAGGACAGGGTTCCAAGAGCCTCCAGGTTGGTGAACACATGGAGGTTCCCGGAGAGGGCAGGGAAGCTCTCTGCCCCGTCCCCCATGACTGCACTTTGTGTCTCTTCCCTCCGGCTGCTCCTGAGTCATATTCTTTATAATAAATAAGTAAAATGTTTCTCTGAGTTCTGCGAGCTTCTGTGGCAAATTAATTGAACCCAAGGAGGGAATCGTGGGCCCCTCTGACTTACAGCCGGGGTCAGAAGCACGGGTGATAACCTGGTGTCTGAAGTGTCCTGTGGAGCTGAGACCCTAGCCTGTGGGATCTGGAGCTGTGTCTGGGCAAACGATGTCAGAACTCAATTGAATTGAGTAGAATTCTCAGACCCCTTGCAGGAAGCCCCCTCCCCCTCCACACACGCACACATTGAAATTGGGCCCAGGAACCTATTAAATACCAAAAAATTCAACGGTGTAAATTTGAAGATCTAATTGTCTTTACTGAATGATTCACGAGTGGGGTAGTATCCCATCCAACAAGTAGAAAGGAGCTCCAGCGGGCTCGCCAACTACAAACCGGCACTTGCCATCTGCCTCTACGAGGATTAAATCACGAGCCACTGCAGCTGCTGACCTTCATTCAACACCCCCTGAAAGGAGTTCAGGGTGGAGAGCAGTAATGAGGCCCTCTGTGCTCTGGGAAAAACTGGCAGAACAGGTCTTCAGGGAGTTAGATACTTTCAGGAGATTTTTATTATTTTTTTTTTTGCGGTACGCGGGCCTCTCACCGCTGTGGCCTCTCCCGTTGCGGAGCACAGGCTCCGGACGCGCAGGCTCAGCGGCCATGGCTCACGGGCCCAGCCGCCCCGCGGCACGTGGGATCTTCC
>NC_041231.1:4630181-4631642 GCF_002837175.3 Physeter macrocephalus
GGAGCACAGGCCCCGGACGCGCAGGCTCAGCGGCCATGGCTCACGGGCCCAGCCGCCCCGCGGCACGTGGGATCTTCCCGGACCGGGGCACGAACCCGTGTCCCCTGCATCGGCAGGCGGACGCGCAACCACTGCGCCACCAGGGAAGCCCCTCAGGAGATTTATGAGCCCGATTCTTGCATCTCCTCGTATCTAGAAAAGCACTAAAGTCATTAGCGGTGCTATCTGCTCCTCGTGACGGGCAGCCGGCCTCTGCCAGGATGCATGCTTGACTGTACGTCGCCCCCACCCTCCCTCACTAAAATCACATAAACACTGACCTTCCCCGCCACCTCTCTGGAGCGGTTTCTCAGAGCTGTCTGGGATGCTGTCTCCCGGGCTGCAGTCCTCATTTTGCCCCAAATAAAACTTCACTCGCAACCCTTCGCGGTGTGCATTTTCTTCCATCGACAGGCTACAAAAAGGGAAAAGATTTTAAAGGCAAGACAAGGAAGCCATAAACAAACAAAGGCTTAGATAATTTAGATTTCAGGCTTAAATAATTCACCTATGGGGGAGGGAAAGGATCTTATTCGGGTTTCCTCCTAATACTGACCAGGAAACTCCAGGTTGACTGGTTAAAGGTTACTCTCCTGGGGAAGGTTGAAACTGCAATTAGGTTGGGTGTTAAGTCTTGGTTGGCTGGTGTGGGGCTTAGCACATATGACTCCATTTGGGGCCTGTTGTTTCTTTTCAACAGCCCCCCTTTTGCTCAGACTCTCAGCTTAACTGGGAGATGTCATCAACATTTAAGGCATTAGCGCTCCTCCCAGCTACCGCTCTGAAGATCCTTCCTGCGATGTTCACAGGTCACAACTTCAGATTCCAAATTTTCAAGAAACAGGTGAACTTTGAACTGTGTCTGGAGCCACATTTCTGATTTTTCAAAGATTTGTAAGATAAGGACACTTGTTTTTAATTCCTCGAAGAACTGGGTTGCAACTTAAATGACACCATAGGTTGATCCACTCATAAATCCTTTTACAAGAGCTTTAGGAGGTTTTTCACGTCCTCTTGGTAGATTTAGCTTAGGGGAGGAGGCCTAAAAAAATTTCTATCAGGCTTTGAATATCAGCTCCCAATACAGCCAAATTTCTGATCCTAGTGTGAAGTTAAATTCATATTTTATGGCAAGACAAGAAAAATTTAAACATAAAAAATTTTCTCTGCCCTTTGGCCTCCTCTCTCCCCGCACTGTGCATTGTGTATCGACATTATGCATCAACCAACCTCCCCCATCGGCAGAAATATTGGTTCAACCGTAAAGAGCAACACTCACCCATCAGCAAGACGGCCCCTTAAAGATAACATTCCTTCTTGACCTTGTAAGGAGCCACGATGTGGCTTAGCTCTGGATCGTGTAAACTGTCAATAATACGTCATTTATATCTTTTTTTTTTTTTTTTTTTTGCGGTACGCGGG
>NC_041231.1:4631677-4648086 GCF_002837175.3 Physeter macrocephalus
GCGGCCATGGCTCACGGGCCCAGCCGCTCCGCGGCACGTGGGATCTTCCCGGACCGGGGCACGAACCCGCGTCCCCTGCATCGGCAGGCGGACCCTCAGCCACTGCGCCACCAGGGGAGTCCGATAATACGTGATTTAATGTACAGCCCTCTTGTCTCAAAAAAACTTATGTAACTGTGCCTGGACTTCTAATGGGCAGAACAGTTCTCTGTGCTTTTTCTGAGACGTTCTTCCCAGGTTTATAAGCCTCAAATTTGGCTCAAATAAGACTTTCCATTTCTTTCTTAGTTGGACTGATTAATTTTTCATCGACACTAGAGTATCCTTTTAAATATCTTGTCCGGTCTCAGCCAGGACAAACGGTAAATATTTCTGGCAATCTCAAACAACTCCATGGACCCAAGAGGCATCCTCAAAGAAGGTGTAAAGGTTACTACCTTCCCAAGATCCAGAGTCACCCTCAAAGACAGCCAAAAAAAAGAGCTGACAACCTGCACGTCCCAGGCGGCCAGAAAGCCAAGCCACCCCCCTAGGACACAAAATGAGACCCGCAGAAAGACAACAGCAGTCCTCGGGAGAGAAAGGATCCACAATCCGCAGATCTGGTTTGGAAAGAAAGGAACACCATGAAATTTTGTTTTCCTCTCTTGACCAGGCAATAAAGACAAAGACTCAGGAGAGCTGACTGCTAAGAACACTCACCTTTCTCTGGCTTCTGTCAGCTTTCCCAGGATCCCCTGTGCAGGCTCCAGTTTTGCATTAATTTTAATTTTAGGTTCCTTGGCTGTTTAAGGGAATAGTGTAGCAGTTTACCCGAGACCCCTCCGAGTCCCATCGGTTCTGGGAAGGGCCTAGATGGGGCCTCCTTTGGGGATAGATAGGAGGGCATTCGAGTTGATGTTGAAAAATCCCCTTTGAGGACAATCTCTTTTCCATTGCCACAGTTGACTACAACTGACACATCACTCCCTGGCCCCTAGGTGTCTGGTCTTGGAGCTGTAGTCGCTGTAACGTTAATGCTTTGGTGGAATTGTGATTATGACCTGTGTCTTTAAATTTTCATTAGCTTTTTGCAAATAATTTTTTAAGGAAGGTATTTTGGAATTTTGAAGCCTTTTGGAAGCTTCCACATACCCATAAAAACAGCTATCCCATTTGCCCTCTTTGATTTGGGAAACTTTGCTTTCAAGTACACCTCTTAAATGATTTTATCTAATTGGAAGAGTCCTCGTAAATGCCCATTGTAATTCTAGGTTGTTTTAGTAAGACTTTCCCCATTTTTGTGATATCTACAGCTTCTGGGACAACAGTTCTTAGATATACAATAAACGGATGTGCCGGCAGGTGGCAAGTTCCTTTCTTCTAGCTAAGCCTTGGGTTCTCTCTGAGCCAAACTAAAACCTCAAAGGGATGTGCCTCTGGGATGCAGACTGCGTGTGGTTCACGGTGCGCGGTGCACCTCGCTGCTCGGAAATTTTCTTGACGTTGGTGGGTGACCTGGAGTCAATATAACCCGTTCCACGATCAACTTATCCTAACCTGGGAGTCCTTGGGTTCGGAGACAAGTGGTCTAACAGCTCTTAAATGCTCCACCTGCACTACCAATTCTTGCACCTTTTTTTTTAACTTGCAAATTTCGCATTCACAGTTAGCCTTTGCTTAAGATTTTACTCACCGAGGACCTGCACTGGACCCAGTCCAGCTTAAATTGGACCTAGTTCATTTCGAAACCCTGTTCAGTTTTGAAATCAGACCCAGTCCGACTCCAGCTGGTAAACAGCGACAGTCCCTACTGTGGAGTCTGAGGCCCCGCCAAGGATTGGCCAGCGGAGCTCCAGGGCTGCGGCCCGGGGCTCCACGTGCATGGGAACTGCGCTGCCACTTCCAAGTCCCGCGCAGACGTAGACGCGGGTTCAGGGCAACTGTGGGATCTGGGGCTTGGGGGATCATTCCCAGTGAGAGCTCACAGCGAGCTGCAGGGGCGCACACGGGGACGGGGGGCTGTGTCTCCACCACCCCAAGAAGTTCTCCTTTCCAGCCTCATTAGAGAAGTTACACCCTTCACACTTCCGATTCAGACCTCGAGTCTGGTCCAGAAAAGAAAAAGGTACCGAAAGGGCACTGACCACTGGTGGGGTGAGTGGCCACAGCAAAGAGGACAGAGCAGAGAGAGGGTGAGCCCTGGCACCCCCCGGAGAGCTGAGAGTCTGTGAGGAAGCAGATCGAGGCCCCAGGAGGGGACGGGGCCCAGCGGGCACTGTCCTGCTTGGGCTCCGGGGAACCGGCAGGGGTGGGTCCCCAGCCGGGTGAACGGGCCCTGGGGGACGAGCAGGGGAGGGCCTGAGTCACAGCACCCGGCTGTCACCTGGCCCAGCTCCGGGTCCCCTCACCGTCTCTTCTCCCCCAGTCTAGGGACCGGAAGATGGTGGGCGATGTCATTGGGGCCCAGAGCTATGCCTCCACCGCCAAGTGCCTGAACATCTGTGCCCTGGTCCTGGGCATCCTTCTGATCACTGGATTGGTGTTTGCTTACCTGAAAGCCTACCAGATGGCTTTACAGATGGCGAATAATAGAGGCTACTAGCCGCTGGACATGGAGGCAACCCAGTTCCTCCACCGTCCACGGCTGGCCCTGCACCTGGGGCTGTGGGCCGCCCCGCCCCCCACCCCTTTATACAGCAGTTTATGGAGACAGAGCTGTCGACAGCTGATTTCAATAAAGTGCACTCATCTGTGAAGGTGCTGTGATGTCCCCTGGGAGGGGACACTGCTGTGAGTCCCCGGTGGCCTCGGGGAAACACAGACCGCTCAGCTGTGGGCTGACAGCAGAAGCCCAGAGCAGAGCTGGTGACCCCGCCCCCAGAGGAAAGACCACTCCCTCCCACGCAAACGTGTCTGCCCTGCTGGGTGGAAGCGTCTCGCAGACACTGGGGACCCTGGGGCATTGGGTGTGAGCCTGGGTTGCACACGGGGAGGTGGGGACCCGCCGCAGCCCAATACAGGGAGGGACACCCCAGGCAGGTATTCCTGTCTCTGAGCCCCAGAGGGAGTGGGTGCGGGGTACGCACCCTGGCAGCTGACCCCCCGCGCCCTGCACAGCATCCCAGGTGTGCTGTGCCTCACCCAGGAGAGGCTGGAGGAGTCCAGGCAGCCACAGGCTGGTCCCGGGGCGGTGACCCCTTCTTCACAGGCCCCTTGGGGATCCAGGCTCTTCTGGGCTCCCTCACTGGGCTGAGGTCCAGTCCTGTCCGGCTCTCATTGAATTCAGCACTCTTCACAGGGCATTTCCTTCCGTCCTGGCACCTAGGACTACAGACACCAAACCCTCATAAGGCCCTACCTCGGGGGCTATGTAGGTTGGGGTCCTCCCTGGAGGACGGTGACTCAGACGAGGTCGGCCGCTCTCTCTTGGGTCCCACATGTGAGCTCGGGAGGCTCGGCCCCAGGGAAGCTGGGTCCCGGAGGAGGGGAGGCTGGCGGACCTGCCTCTCTGAGACCAGGAAGGACACTCTCCCAGGCAGGGGGTAGGGGGACAGACGTGTGATCCCAACCCCCCAAACCCCCCACCCCGGCTGGCTGACTAGGCACGTCCCACACTCCCCTGTCGGGCAGACGGTGGTCACGAAGGGTGGCGGCACTGAGTGTAACCCCATCAGTCTTCACGGATTTGGGGTGAGGGTCCTGCTAGGTGGGAGACCAGCTGGTGCAGGCAGCAAAGATCCCGTGGTCTGGAGCTCCCGAAGATTCACAGGAGGCCCGAGGCATCGAGCAGGGGAACTGAGGGGTCCTTCGAAGGTCCTGGGCGTGGACTGCTGGGTCATGAGCAGCTTAGTCCGCGGCGCCACCCCAGCTCTGGTTCTGATGTGGGCTGCCACAGTGTCCTGGGTCACCTGTGGGTGGGCGGCGCCGGTTGGGGCGGGTGACCTGGGCTGGGCAGAGAGCGTTCAGGGAGCCGAGAGGGTCAGATCTGGGAGGACACAGTGGGAGGACACAGACCTGGGACGCCAGAGCCCTGGGCAGGGCCGCACAGGTGGGCCGGCAGCAAGGGTGGGAGGCGTTTCTGGTCCTTTCTCCCAGTAGCCCTCAGGAGACAAGTCTGGTTTTGCTCTGCCTGCAGTCTGGCCTGGAGGTAGTCTGACCTTAGGATTCCTGAAGATGCCCTGCCCGGGTCTGGTCCTGAGGGAGCGAGGACAGAGCAGGACAGGTGTGCTCCCCGCGGGGACGAACGTCTCTCCCGGCCTCGCCCCGGCTCCCTTCCTGAGCGCTGCTGCTGGTCCGGGAAGCTTCCACCTGCCCAGCCCACCCCGCAGGGGTCTGAGGCGCTGCGCGGCGCCCCCTGCCTGACTCCAGGGCTTGACTGGCTGCTGGCCCCTCCTCACCTTGGAATCAGTCCTTCCCAATCCAGAGGGGCAGGTCTGCCAGCACCCCCTCCTCCAGGACTTCCTTGGGGCTGTCCCCTCCCTGCTCACGTGTGACAGACCCCCGGGGAGAGGGGCTCCCTCATGGCCGCCCTGAGACCCCAGCCCCTCGGCCATCTCCTGGAGTCAGGAGACCGCAGCTGGGGACAGATAAAGGGGCATGGGTGCGGGTCGGGAGGGGAACCACAGCTGGGGTCGGGTGGCAGGGGACGAAGGGGAGGCTAGGGCCACCCCACCTCACAGCGCGCCTGCCCAGCTGGTTGTGGGCAGGGTCTGCCCCGGGGCACCCCAAGTGCCCACCCATCTGGAGGCCTGACAGAACCAGGGATGGGGGCTGACTTCCAGGGCAGGGCAGGGGTTTCTCCTCCTCCTGGGTGCTGTCTCTGCAGCGGTGGCCCGTGCACTCTTGCAGCCTTCCTGAGCTGACAGGGTCCTTGGGGCCACAGACTACGAACAGCAAAGTGGAGGCACAGGTCAAAGGGTCTGAAAAGGAGCAGGGGAGCCACTGCAGACCTGGAATTTGCACACGTCCTGGCCCCCCAGGGACCACCTGGAACCTGTTGTCTTTACTCCCTGGAAACCTCAGTTTAGCAGCCAATCAGCTGCCGACATGTGACCCAATGCCTGCTAGCACCGATCCTGCTTTGTAAAACAACCCCTGTAACTTCTCTGGAATGTCTTTGTTGTGTTTAGAACCCCCCAGCATTTGTACTTTCCTCGCAGCAAGGTTGACTTGCTACTTGAATCTGCACTTCTCCGATTGCAAATCCTAAAACTCCAAATAAACTCTTTTCTTATTTGCGGGCTTCCGAGCGTTTTTGTTTGTTTTGTTTTGTATTTTGTCAACAGCGCCAAGGGTGTTCTGGACCCAGCATGACCCTTCCCCAGAGGAAGCCACCACCCCAAACCCCTGTCCAATTGCTGCTGCCCCAGCTCGAGGCCAAAAACAGGCAAGGCCTGAGGACTTGACAGGTCCCACTCAGAGCAGCAGAGAAGATGGGACACGTGGGGCGGGGTGGGGGCCGGGGGGGGGCGCTCAGTCTCAGGGCCGGGCTGGGACTCTCAACAGGGTCCCCTCCCCAGGTCAAAACACAGCACCCTCACATACAAATGCTTTATTTTATTCAACTGTGGACAGATGCGTGTATAAACTGCAGTGAAAAGGGGTGACTGCCTCAGGCTGCCAGCAGCTACTGGTTGCCTCCATAATCCTTCATGAGCTGGGAAACTGCTTGAAAAATCATCAGGGAGCCAGTGGCGAAAATAATGATGAAGACGGTGATCAGAAGGATGCCCAGGACCAGGGCACAGATGTTCAGGCACTTGGCGGTGGAGGCGTAGCTCTGGGCCCCAATGACATCGCCCACCATCTTCCGGTCCCTAGACTGGGGGAGAAGAGACGGTGAGGGGACCCGGAGCTGGGCCAGGTGACAGCCGGGTGCTGTGACTCAGGCCCTCCCCTGCTCGTCCCCCAGGGCCCGTTCACCCGGCTGGGGACCCACCCCTGCCGGTTCCCCGGAGCCCAAGCAGGACAGTGCCCGCTGGGCCCCGTCCCCTCCTGGGGCCTCGATCTGCTTCCTCACAGACTCTCAGCTCTCCGGGGGGTGCCAGGGCTCACCCTCTCTCTGCTCTGTCCTCTTTGCTGTGGCCACTCACCCCACCAGTGGTCAGTGCCCTTTCGGTACCTTTTTCTTTTCTGGACCAGACTCGAGGTCTGAATCGGAAGTGTGAAGGGTGTAACTTCTCTAATGAGGCTGGAAAGGAGAACTTCTTGGGGTGGTGGAGACACAGTCCCCCGTCCCCATGTGCGCCCCTGCAGCTCGCTGTGAGCTCTCACTGGGAATGATCCCCCAAGCCCCCCCCACCCACAGAACAATACACACAAGGGCTCTCCACACCCCACGTGCCAGCCGGGCAGCAGGGGCCTCTCCAGGCTCGCACACACTTCCTTGGAGAACAGCCCAGGCGCCCACCCACCTTCACGGAGTAGGCGAATGCCACGAAGCCCAGGCAGCACCAGTTCATGAAGATCGTGTTGAACAAGGACCAGACGATGTGGTCGGGCACCGAGGTCTCGCTGCGGATGTTGATCACCGTGGTCGCCACCGGGGCCTGGCTCTGGGGAGCCCCCAGCACGGCCACCTCTTGCTCCTCCTTGATCATCTCGTAGCTCGGGGGGACCACGCTGTGGGCGCCACTGAAGAAGGGTTGGCCTGTGCGGTTCATGGTGGGCAGCAGGCAGCTGTGGTCCTGCTGCCTGGACGCGCTCAGGGACCCTCCCTTTCCCCAGTAGTTTCGATACTTTAGTTTCCTTTTCCTAGAAGTTGGGAAATTGGGGAGGGGCTGGGCCTAGGAGGCAGGATGAGAACCACTGGGTGTCAGGTTACACCAGCGCGAGCGAGGGCTTGAGGGAGCTTCGCAGCGTCCAGAGGCTGGAAGGGGCGGAAGACTTTCCTTGTACCCTCCCAGGTTCTTGGTTGAGACCCCGCTGTGATAAAAAGACAGGTTAACAGGAGAAACACAAATAAAAGTTTAACACCACGTATACCTCCCGTATACATGGGAGAGACCCAGGGAAACGGAGTGCCTCCCCGAAATGCTGAAGCCACCACCTTACATGCCACCTCCAGCTAAAGACAGAAGGTGCTGGGGCTGGGGAAGGGAGGCCCCTCTGGGAGGTGACAAGGAAAAGCACACAAACAAGGGTAAGGTTTCCTGCGGAGCTTCTCCATCCACAAGAGTTTCTAGAAATGCAGTCGCCCCCCACCCCATCCCCATACAAGAGGAGACACACTTACACGGAGGTTTCCCTTGTACATGTAAATGTCTTTCAAAAGGCTGACTTCCACTCAGTCTCAGAGCTTCTCCCAGGTGTCCTATTGCTTAAAAATAACCAGCTTAAAATCATCAATATGGCAAAGAGGCACCTTGGGGGTAATGAATTCTGCTTCCCTTCACAACTCCCTGCTTAGGGGTGTGGTCGGGCCCCGGAACCCTTCCCCAGCCTGGGGGTCTCGGGCCCAAGCCTGCTGCAGCCCCGCCGTCCCCACGCAGGGCCCCTCCCAGACTCTCACTCAGCCTCCACACCCCAGCCCCCAGAGGGAGCCCCGGCCCACAGCCCACCCCTTACTGCACCGCCCTCCCCTCGGACAGGCAATGGCCTTCCCGGCCCTGAGTCCCTGCTCCAGGCTGGTTTGGGTCCTTCCTGGTTGCAGGCCAGCACCCAGCAGCCTGGGTGGCCTGCCCCAAAGGAGCCTCCCATGGTCTCCCAAGGGCTCCCGGGAGCGGGGACACCGGGCCCCGCGTGACCTGCAGAGGCGGCTGTGGTGGGAGACCCCAGGGTCCAGGGCATCTGGCGGCAGCTGGGAGCCCAGGGCCTGCATATGTGCGCAGCCCCGTCGTTCCTTCCTCCCTCCCGCTACCGCCACTTGATATACGGACCAAGGAGCTTAAGGGGCAGCATGGAGGGGCCTCGGGAAGGGGCAATGCCTCCACTGCCCAGAGCCTTCCTGAATTACACGCTTTCCTCTTACTGACTCTGTCCACCCCCGCGGCAAGATGGTGACATCGGAGCAGAGAGCGGTGTGTGTCTTGCGGTGAGGCCGTTCCGCTGTCTCAGGGGCAATGACCGCTGTGCTGTTTCCCCGTCACAAAGAAGTAACGCACATAGTAGGCCTGGCCGCTGACCCACCTCTCCCGCAACCCCCCTCCATGCTGACGTCCACCTGGCTCCCTCCAGCCCCTCCCGCTCTGCCGTCGGAGAGCCCCCCACCCAGGGCAGGGTGGCTGGCTGCCTTTTCTCCAGGAGCTTCCAAGTCCCCTGTGCTCCCCTCCTTGTCAGGCTGGGGGAATGAACTTGGCGGCCCCCCCTCCTGCTGCCCCACCTGGGGGTCCTCCCTGCCAGCTCCCCCTCCTCCAACAGCCTCCAGGGTGGCTCTGCCCCACAGCAACACAGTGGCCACCAGGCCCGGGAACGTGGTGAGTTCCAGTGGAGAAAAGATGTATGCAGAAGTCTCATATCACACTTTGAAAGCTTGGTGAGAAGAAAAGAATTTTTTGTTAAGATATAAAATATTTCATCAATAATATCTTTCATGGGGCTTCCCTGGTGGCACAGCGGTTAAGAATCCGCCTGCCAATGCAGGGGACACGGGTTCGATCCCTGGTCTGGGAAGATCCCACATGCCACGGAGCAACTAAGCCCCCGTGCGCCACAACTACTGAGCCTGCGCTCTAGAGCCCGCGTGCCACAACTACTGAGCCTGCACGCCACAACTACTGAAGCCGGTGCGTCTAGTCCACAACAAGAGAAGCCACCGCAATGAGAAGCCCGCGCACCGCAACGAAGAGTAGCCCCCGCTCGCTGCAACTACAGAAAGCCCGCGCGCCGCAGCGAGGACCCAACGCAGCCAAAAATAAATAAATAAATTTATTTATTTATTAAAAAAATAATACCTTTCATTAATTATATGTTGTTATAATATTTTCTATATATCGGTTCAAAGAAAATAGATCCTTAAAATAAATCGCACCTGTTTTTTTTCTTTCTTAACGTGGCTACTGGAATATTTTAAATTGGGTTTGCAGCTCACACTCTACTATGCTCATATGGCCTGGTGATCTGTGGGCAACAGAAAAGAGGGCCTGACCCCCTCTACTTGCAACGGTAGGCCCAGCAGGGACATGTCATCTTGTGGAGAGCCCCCTCCACCAGCTCCCCAAGTCTGAGGTCCTTCCTCAGGCGGGGCAGGGTCTCTCGGAGTCTGTGCCGGGCCCCTGCGCAGCAGGCAAGGTGGTGGAGGCAGGAAGGGATGGTGCAGCTGGCCCACACTGTCCGATCCCCGTGGAAGGTGCCATTCCTCTGCAAAGTTTTAGGGGCTTTACGCGACTTTTCCTAATGAATTTCCAAGGACCAATAATCAGAGAGACCAGAACAACCTGTAACAGTTAGGGTCACCTAGCTTTCTAACTACACAGGGAAATCAGATCCATACTCCTGTGAACCTGCTCAGATTAACCCGGTATAAAACCAGATTTTTGAACATGTCTAGGAAGTAGAAAGATATCTCCCCCTTCTGTGAAGCCTAGCCTCTGGAGTTTCATGAATTAACATTTTAAGGAAAAAGCAAGTCTCTACAGGGCCTCTTGCTGGCCAAAATGGAGTCGAGAATAAACAGAGTTTTGCTTCACAGAGAAATCAGGAGCACATAGCATCCGTCTGGGCCACAGGCACTCTGACACACTGTCCTTGAGGAGGTCCCCTCTCTTGGAGGCGTGAGGTCCAGCCCCTCGGGGTGGTGCTGGTGCTGCAGCGCCCAGTCGCAGCTGGTACACGGCGGAGCGACAGCGGGCAGGGAGCCCGCGCTCACAGACCAGCCGCCCCGGGACGGCACAGACGGGAGAGCGGCCGGAGGCAGGGCCGGCGGGGCCGCCGCCTTCCGGGAGGTTCGGGCGAGGCTCCGGCCCCTCACACCCTCATTCCCCGCGCGCGGAGCCGCATGGTCTCCTCCAGAAGCCGCCAGCACCCCATCCCCGCCACCCCTCCCCCACCCAAGTCCCGCAGCGCCTGGCCGCGGGCGCAGGTGCGGGGTCCCTCGCGGGCTTCACGCGGCCTCCCCACACCCCTGCGGCGGTCACGAAGCCCGCGATGCGAGCCTCACCCTGGGCCCCGCAGCCCACGTCAGCTGGCCTCAGGAGCAGGAGCAGAGCTTTCTTGAGAGCCGAGATCACTTGCCGTCGGAGCGCCGTGCAGCTCGCCCCGACCGCCCGGCGCAGGAGGCCGCAGCGAAAAGCGAGCTCCCGGCGGGAAGGTCCAAGCCACGTGCACAGGCGGGCTGCGGATTTTCTGGGTCAGCCCGACCGGGGCGCAGGGCCCAGACGCTGGGTCGGAGGTTATCCTGGCGTGCCTCGGGGGTCTTTCTGCATGAGCTGCACTTGGAAAGGTGGGCTCAGTGAAGCAGACCCCCTCGGCAGAGTGGGCCGTCTGTCCAAGCCCTCCGAGGGCTGAGGAGGAGGAGGGAGGGGGAGAAGCTCCTCCCACTGGGCCTGGCGGCCCCGCGGCTCCCCTGGTCCCCTCCTTAGGACAAGTCTCTTCTAAGCACGCAGCGGTCTGTTTCTCCGGGGAACCCCGACTGATACAAGCAGCGAGGAAAGGGAGGGTCAGCTGGCTCCCCGTGATATTTGGAAGGCGGACCGAGAACCTAGAACCTCGTCGCCCTCGAACCCCCAGGTGCTGGCTGCCAAAGGCCCATCGCATGCTGTTCACCGTTGGCTGCGTGTTTTGGCCTCTGGGCTCAGAGAGAAGGGCTGGCGGGTGGGCAGGAAATAGAGAAAGTCCGGGGCAGGGACCTGGGGGGTCAGACCAGCGATAGCTTCTCAACCGGAAGCAGTAAAAGATAAAATTACGAAACTCTCGAGTCAGGGGGCAGCTTGTCCACCTCAGCCTGACCCGCCCGGTTACCTGCCTCACGCGGGGGAAGGTGGGCCCGGGGGGTAGGGGGTGAAGATGCAAAGAAAAGCAGCAGAAACGAGAACTGTGGGAGAAGGAGCTCCGGGCGCGACTCTGACATCTGAACCTGACTGAAATTAAGTCAAAGTTTTAAAAGTCGATTACGTATATGAAAGAGTGATACCGTCCCCCCAAAATCATCGGCCTGGACCCGAAGAGATTGTGCTGGCTCGGGACGTAAAATAACCCCGGGACCCCGACTCTCTGTGGGCGAGAAGGGGATGGGAAAGCTTTGGGGTCTCCGTGCCCACCGCAGCACCCCGAGGACGCTGGGCCGGCGGAGGGGGCCGCCGAAGGCCATGGAGAACGGCAGGTGGTGTGCCCCCGCCGGTCTAGTCCAGGAATGGATCCACCCTGGGCCGGGGTCCTCAGCACAGCCACCCGGAGGGACGTCGGGCCCCCACGTCCGTGTCCACTGCCTCTCTCTCCTCAGCTGACACTGCGGGTTTGGGGCTCAGTGATTTGGCCTTTTAGCCATGCTGCTTGCCAGGAGGCATGACTAGGCCTCCTTTGCATCACTTTTGATCTCCGTGGGGCTGGAGGAGACTTTGGGACGGTCCCCCTGGGGAGAGTGTGTTTTGCACACAGGAAGGAGCACCCCCAGGTCTTCCTGAGCAGGTGTGAACGTGGGGCTCCTTAGCGCCGCCCAGTCCAGGCGTAGCCAGGGTGTGAGTCCCCGAGCGGCCTTCCTGTGCCTCCAACCTGGAGGTGGCACCTCCCCTGGCCCCGGCCTGACCGAGGGAAGCAGAGCCTCCGTGCCCCTCCTGGGGGTGTAGTCAGATCAGGACGTAAGGATTTGGGGTTGTCCGTTCCACAGCCTAACCCAGCCTGTCCTAAGCAATGCGTCCTTCCAGGCGGTCGCCTGCAGGCCCCCAGCTCATCCCCCACCCACGGGAGACCCTAGCCTTGCCTTCACGTGTTACCCAGACCTTTTCCTGGCAGAATTTTGATGACTTCAGAAACACAGTTGCTAACAAATCCACTGCTCCCAGCGTTTCCATTTGTTGGTGCCTGAAGTGTTCGGTCTGTGTTGTTAGGTGCGTATCCTTTTAACCTTTCCTTATTGTGAAATTTCACAAATACACAGCAAAATGCGTGAAACATGAACTTTCTGCCTAGCAAATTGCTCAAATGCAAATGCCTACAAAACTACCAAGTCACAGGTAGCGCACTGCCGCCACCCTGCCGGCAAGCGCCATGCCTGCCCCAGGAGGGTCACCACTCTCTGGGTCGTTATGCCGTGTACATTCTTGCTTTTCGTACGAGGTTTAACCCCCAAGTGTGGGTTAAACTGAACCTGATTGAGTGGAGGTGGAATCTGAACGCTATGGTTTACCTCTGCCTGTTCTGAACTCACGTAAATGAAACGATGCTGTCTTCTTGGTGCCATAATCCTTCACTCGACATGACATTCATGAGCCTCGCCGAGGTTGCAGCTGTAGTTCATTTATTCTGATGTGTGTTGTGCCATTGTATAACTGTACCGAGCTTATCTGCTCTCCTGTCCGCGGGCAGCGTCGCTTGCCATTTGTGGCTACGAGGGACGATGCTGCAGTTGAGAGTGCCCCTGACCCCAAGGGCGGCCGCTCTGGGGGTTGTGTAATGCTGTCTCTCTGTGGTTTCGATTAGATTGTAGCAGTTAACTCTTGCCACAATAAGGCCGCATAATGACAAACCACAAAACCTCAGTGGTACACGCCAATAAGCATTTGCGTTTGCCCAAGCGTCTAGGAGCTTCGGCTGACCCGGACTGCCTCGGTTGGCCTTGGCCGGGCCCCTCATTTTCTGCTGTCCGCTGTGGGTTGAGGGGACGATGCCAGCTCTCCTATGGGAGCCCTCACCTTCCGGGATGTCAGGCTGGGCTTGTTCTTTGGGCCACGGCAGGGTCCCCACAGAGAGCAGAGGTGTGTGAGGGCCTCTGGAGTCCGGTCTGGTCGTGTCACTTCCTCCATTCATTAACCAGACAAGTGTTGGAGGCTGTTTGCAAAAATGGCCACAGCGGCTCCCAGCCCTGCATCCAGGACCCTTGTTGGGCTGAGGGTGGTGGACTGGAGACCAGGGGCCTCTTCTGCAATCCACCCGCCGAAGAAGCTTGACACGTTTCCTTATGCTTGATGGCCATTTGCTGGCTAAAGAAATACAACCAGTGTTTGGATATGAACTTTGCATCCAGCAACTTCGCCAGACTCTCTTACTAATTCCAGTAATATCTCTACTTTGGCTGATGTTTATTGTTTTATGATTTCATCTGAAAGTGTGGATACTCAACACTCCTTTCCTATTATGTGACTTGTTACTAATAAATTATGACATCACTCTGAGACCCTTAGGTGTTTTACCTACCCAACGACACAAGGGCCTTACCTCCCTCCTGATTATACCGTTGTTGCCATGCTCTTTAATTTTTCATTTTCTGACAAATCAAGATGTTGTCATTGTTTGGTGCAACTACCACTTACTGACACTGACCACACACAGGTTTCGCAACTTCTCACCCCTTCCTTCATGCCCAGTCCATCCAGGTCGTTTTCTTCAGAGTGAAGAGCTCCCTTTAGCGGGGGCTTACTGGTGGCCAAAGCCCATCAGTTTTTGTTTTCCAAAAGAAAATCTTTATTTCACCTCATTCTTGAAGGGTGTTTTCACTCGGTAAAGAATTTTAGGTCAGCGCTGAAGATATACCAATCCGCTGTTTTCTGCTTCTGCAGTTACTATGAAGTCAGCTACCAAGGAGCTATTACTCCTTATTAGGAAATCTGGGTTTTTATCAGACTGTTTATGATTTTGTTTACGCCTTTTGTTTGCTACAGATTTACTGTGATGTGTAGAGGTGTGGATTCATTTTTATTTATTCTGGTAGAGACTTCTCGGGTTGCTTACACCTGTGGGTTAATGTCTTCCAACAGTTTTAGAAAATTCTCATCCATTGTATTTTCAGATATTGATTTTCCCCCCATCTTCCACATCCTCTCCTTCTGGAACTCCAGTTAAACATAGATTAAAGCTCTTCACTGTCCTCGGTATCTCTTCCTGCTGTCTGTGGTTTCCTCCACAGTCTGAATGGTTTCTTCTCATCCATCTTCCCCAAGTGAGGTCCTTGAGCAGAAGCACTGGCCTCACCTGGGAGCAGTATTTTGAGAGATCCAGGACTCACTGCATGTTCTCGCCAGGTGTGCTCCACATGTTGTAAACCGCCCCCTGAGTTCTTAATTTCTGTTACCGCATCTTGCAGTACTATGATTTCTAATTAATTCCTTTTCAGACCTGCAATGTCACTTTTTATGGCTTCCCATTCCTGCTAAAATGTTTAAGTTTACCTTTCACCTCCAAGAGCTTAGCAAGCACAGCTAGTTCATTATCTGGAAATTCCAGCATCCAGAGTTTCCGTCATCTGTTTTTCCTGCCAATCCCCAAGCAAGTTTTCTTGTCTCTTTGGGTGCCTATTTATCTTTGGGTGCTGGGTTCAGAGCTAATTTCAGGCCTGAGATGGTGTCTCACCCCAGAGAGGATCCTGATGATTCTGGCAAGGAATCACCTAAATCCAATTTCAGGGACTTCCCTAGTGGTCCAGTGGTTAAGACTTCACCTTCCAGGGGGTGCGGGCTGGATCCCTGGTCAAGGAGCTAAGATCCCACATGCCTTGGGGCCAAAAAAAAAAACATAAAACAGAAGCAATATTGTAACAAATTCAATAAAGACTTTAAAAAATGGTTCACATCAAGAAATCTCTTTGGGTGCCTATTTATCTTTGGGTGCTGGGTTCAGAGCTAATTTCAGGCCTGAGATGGTGTCTCACCCCAGAGAGGATCCTGATGATTCTGGCAAGGAATCACCTAAATCCAATTTCAGGGACTTCCCTAGTGGTCCAGTGGTTAAGACTTCACCTTCCAGGGGGTGCGGGCTGGATCCCTGGTCAAGGAGCTAAGATCCCACATGCCTTGGGGCCAAAAAAAAAACATAAAACAGAAGCAATATTGTAACAAATTCAATAAAGACTTTAAAAATGGTTCACATCAAAAAAAATAGAAAAATAAATCCAATTTCAGAGACTGAGATTTCTCCATATTTCTGGGTCTTTTCTTAAATTGTATCCCTTTTTGGATCTCTGTCTTTTAATTCACATAATAATTCTTCTGTTAGGACTTATTTCTGTCATATTTTTCATATTTGCTCTACTTTTTTGTTTCTTTTTTCATTTCTGTTGATTGTCATTTGGTGGATTTTTTTTCTCTTCTTATAACTTTTATAAGAAGATATATTCATTCATTTACTCACCAAATACTCACTAAGTACCTACTTAGCCCAGAGCTGTGGCGGACACGAATGTTCTGGCTGTGTCTGTTGGCCTCTGTCCACTCCCAGCACTGAGCATCCAGGCCCCTGACACCTTTGCTCTTTGGTGTCCCTTCCTGTGGCCCTTTATCTTCCCTCCTGTCACATTGGCATCACCCAGAATTTTATGTGGGGTTTGTATGGCTGCACATCCTGCACTTTTTTAAATTTTTATTTATTTATTTATGTGTTTATTTATTTTTTTGGCTGCGTTGGGTCTTTGTTGCTGTGCGCAGGCTTTCTCTAGTTGCGGCGAGCGGGGGCTACTCCTCATCGTGGTGTGTGGGCTTCTCATTGCGGTGGCTTCTCTTGTTGCAGAGCACGGTCTCTGGGCGTGCAGGCTTCAGTAGTTGTGGCTCGCAGGCTCAGTAGTTGTGGCGCACGGGCTTAGTTGCTCTGCGGCATGTGGGATCTTCCCGGACTAGCGCTCGAACCTGTGTCCCCTGCATTGGCAGGAGGATTCTTAACCACTGTGCCACCAGGGAAGCCCACATCCTGCACTTTTGCCCTTTGTTCCTGCCTTTTCATTGGTGATGGTTTGTTCCTAAAATAGGAAAAGGCTTCACAAAGGCATTTGGCCCCCTCACTTCCTTTATGACTCGTGGATTTTCCTGGGTGTGTTTTTCCTCTTTTTCAGTTCCTGCTCCAAAAATGTTATCAGTGTAGGTGTTTGGGAGGGGCACATTCTGAGGCTTTCTGGAAATATCTTTATTATATTCTTACATTTGAATAACAATTAGGCATTTCTAGATTAAATTCAGTTCTTTAAAATATCACCCTGTATCTTCTTATAGGATTTGCTCAGAAATCTGGTATCAGTATGATTCTTGTTCCCAGGTAGGTGGTCTGTTCTTTCTCCGTGGAACTTTCTCTTTTTGGAAACTTTTCTCTGATACTCTTAAATTTCACTGCAGCATATCTAAGTGTGGGTTATTTCTCATCTTGCCTCTTTGTGGGCTGAAGTCCTTTATCTTTCTTCAGTTCTGGGAGGTTTAGCTTCGTTGTTTCCTCAAGAATATTTCCTCTCATTTCCTTTCCTCTTCTGTCCCAGGACGTGAGGTACTTCTTCCCCGACGGCTCAGCTCCCTTGTCATCCCCACCGTCTGCCTCTCCCACATCACCTCCCAGGACCGCTCTAGACTGATGTCCGACAC